>NC_045484.1:5314942-5631125 GCF_009650955.1 Corvus moneduloides | reverse complement strand
AACTATTCTCTTGCTTAGAAACAGTAGGTTGCATGCAGCTTTAGTGCTCTATTGCAGCCAGAAACACATTTTCCCAGTGCTGCTGTTCTGTGTACTGTCCTCCTGATATCAACATCCACCTGAGCAGCTCAGGGACTTCACTGCAACTAGGGGCTAAGCAAGTGAAGCTGACCAAGGGGTTTCTCTCCCAAGCCCATGCCCGGCAGGTTAACTGGATCCCCAGCATGACCCTGTACGTACTGCAAGCTCCATGCTCGGCCCCAAAAATGCTGACTTGCACCCCACCTCTACAAGCTTCATGCAGAAAAGCTCAAGGAGGTATTAACTACAGACCCTTTGTTTCAAGGTGTCTTTACCTTCATGCCAGTTGGCACACTGCCAGTGAAAGAGATTTTGGCCACATCTGGATGCTGGCAGAGGAACTGGCCCGTGGCTGCCCCACCCTGCACCACGTTGAAGAGCCCCTTGGGCACTCCGGCCTCTGTGAAGATCTCTGCCAACCTCACCACAGAAATGGGGGTGAAGGGTGAAGGCTTGAAGACCATTGCATTGCCTAAAGACACAGGCAAGGTGAGGTTAACACCCAAACTGCTTCAGGGAAGAAACAAAAATAATCCCCACCCCACACAGTGAGTTTGTCTCAACAGATCCCAGATGTTTCCCCCAGGAGAGGGGGAAACACTTTCAGCTGATCACTGCAACTAGCAAAAGGATGCCCTTCTTGCTGGGGAGAGGGCTGGGGGAGATGGAGCTGCTGGTCTTGCCCTGCAGAGATTTCCAGAGACCTTCCCCATCTGGTAAAAACCAAGCTACCAAAAAAGCAAAGCTTTTCCTGATGCACTCCTAACCTCTTGACATATGATATGTTCCTCCTTTCATTTCCCTTCCCTTTCTGCCAGAGTAGCAGCCTGAACATTCTGCTTATCCTTCAACACTTCAAGGTAATCGTCGATTTCATCCTGCAAACCACTCTCCCCCACAGGATCACTTGGCTTTGAAGAGACACTTGTGCAGGCAGAAAGTCTCCATTACCGCAAGCCAAGGCCGGGCCAGACTTCCAGCAGGCAATCTGGAAAGGGTAATTCCAGGCTCCAATCCCAACACACACCCCAAGCGGTTCTCTCCGAGTGTACCCAAAGGATCCCCCAGGAAGCTGGACGTGTTCACCTGCAAAGAAACAGCCAGAAGGTAGAAAAGAGCAAAGCCCCTTCCTGTCTGATCAGAGCCACCAGGGGTCATATCTGGCTCTGCCTGGGAACGGAGACACAGTTTTACCCCAGAAAGCTCACAGAGGGTGTGAGTGCCCACAGATCATGGCAGCATTGGGTGGAGACCTCTCAAAATCCTTCCAACGTCTTCAGGAAAAGGAATGGTCCACCTCTTAGAAAAATCAGCAGCAAAGATGGTTTTGTGCCATTGGAGTTACCAGCAAATGTGGGACAGAGAGCAAAAAGCAAACTCCAGTAACATCCTCACCTGCCAGAGATCCTGCCAGCCCTGCGTAATACTCCAGGCACTGCCAGGATATGTCTATGTCCACTCTGGCTTCAAAGATGGATTTCCCATTGTTGATGGTCTCCATGGTGGCAATTTCCTCTCTCTGCTCCTGTGAGAGGCACAGGACAGAAACAACGTTAGAGAAGCCCAGAGCAGAACTCCACAAGAAGACAGCCACTTCCCAAGCACACAAGTCCCAGACAAGATCCTGCCATGAGAAACGGTCATCTCCAAAAGGGAGACATTTCCAACTGCTGTTTATCGATTTCCCCATGATGACTGAGTGCAGGGAAATGTCAAAGGGAAAGCCTCTGGGGTTCACTGCTGGTCCAGTCTTGTTTAACATCCCTGTTTATCTAAAAGATGAACAAACATGAACTTAGAAGCCAGCTGGCAAACAATGATTAGAATTCACAGAACTAAACTGGGAAGAGCAAATATCAAGATGAGGATGGAACCAGAGGCCAGGGAAGAGGGACAAAGCAATTCAGCTGGGAAGCATCCTTTAACAGACCAGCTCCCAGGCAGAAATATTACCCTGCTCTGGAAGTCTGGCAAAAGCAGAAGTTTGGCATAAAGAAAAGTTTTCTCATGACTGATTCACACTGGGGAAAGGAGGTCTGGGTTCTTACAGATCTGTGCCTTGATGGAGATTAACTCTGATGCCCAAGCACCTGTCATCTCAATAAGGAGTCTGTGTTAAAGCTCACTTATGTGTATCCTCCCCCATGTGTATTATCTGATAGATAAAAACCAGTATTGCTACTTTCTCTTATTGCCAGGACACATTCCAGTCATGTAACAACAGCCTCTGACAAGCCAAAAGTTCAGCAATGCCACTTATGCAATTTCAGCTTTGAAACTGTGTGCAGTGAAATTTAATCTTTGGAGCTGTTAGAAGAATCACAAACCCTGCAATATGTCAACTGGATGGCTTCAGTTTTATGTCTTCTAACAGAATTAAGCTGAGAAAGCACACACTGGCCTTGAATCCAGTGATAAGACCAAAGCTGCATGCATGGGTGCTGACTCCAGCGATAAGAGCAAAGCCCCACCTGAGGCAGCTTCTCTTCTGGCCAAAGGTGGGTTTTAACTCCTGAGCAACTCCTGGAACTCTGGAAGTCCTGCTGAAGCCCCCAAGAGTAACAATAACCCACAAGGAAGCTCAGAGACAGAACTAACCCTCTCCCCTACAACATACCCGAATAATTCTGGCAGCCTCCAGCATCACCCGGCATCGCTCCATGCCTGACATTTGACTCCATATTTTAAAGGCAGCCTTTGCACTCTGCACAGCCAGATCAACTTCCTTCTCTCCAGAGCAGGGCAGCTTGCACAGCACACGACCTGGGCACGTTTTAAACAAGGAATAAATGAGATGGAAGTCTCAGAAAAGGGGCCCAGAACGCAGTTTATCTTGCACCAAACGCCACATACTTCAGTCAAGCCACCTATACCAGGCACAGAATTTCACCGATGGCTCCCACTGAAACCCACTGATTTGTAATCAGCCATAGAAGAAGTGCTGCAATTCAGGTGGTCTGAATTAAAAGAGCGGCCATTCTCCACAGTCGTGTTCTGGTAACTAATTAGCTCCAGTTGTTACAAAATTCCTGGGTTTCCCAGGTGAGTTTGTTACACTTCTACCACCCTCTTCAGGACTCTCGTTACACATTCCCCAGGATGGTTAAACACTTGGAGTGATTTTGCTGAACACTACATACCGATAACTATAATTATATAATTTTAGAGAGATTTAAATCGTGGGGTTTTGCCAAAATCTGGCATCACTGCATTTTGTGTCTGATTGAGAGCTGATTTCTACAGTAAAGAGTGATGACGGGCAAACGCTGTAAGCAGAGCGCAGCCACTACAGCAGGGTGGCTCAGGAGCAGCAGGGCGTGCAGGACACCCGCACAGGTGGCACCCAGGTGACCTGAGGGAAAGCCGAGGACACCAGGCCCTGCAGGCACGCAGGCTCTCCCTGCCCCTGGGCGCGGCGTTCCCCCGGTACCTGTGGCCGGCTCGAACACCTCCTCCAGCTGTCCGCCGTCGGCGGGGTGGACGCGGGCGCCCGCGCGGTAGTTGAGGGGCTGCTGGACGGTGACGGTGCCGGTGGCGGAGCTCATGGCGAGGCCGGGAGCGAGTGAGCGCAGCCGGGGGAGTAGGAGAAGAAAGCTCGGCAGCCGGGACTGTGCCAACATCGGCGAGATCCCGTGAGGCGCCGCGGCCGAGAGGCACCGCCTCTTCCACCGACGCCTTTTCACCGTCAGCGCCGCGAGGCCCGCCCCACCCGGGGCGTGCCAGCTGCGAGGCAGCTAATCCCGCGGCCCGCAGGAGCCTCCACCACCCAATTAAGAGACATTGTTAACATAAATGAACATGCCCATGCTGTTTATTTCTCAGAAACAAAGGTCGCGTTATCTTCCGAGAGAAGCTTCTTGGTTGGATGAACGAACAACTGCTGGTGGAATACTCCAAATGGATGATGATTTCAATACTGCAGAGCCTGGTTTTGGACAGGTGATGCCTGGTGCAGAATTCCGACTTGTTACCTCCCCAAGGCAGTCTTGTTGCACTGGTCAGGCTTTCTGTGAGGGCTGTGCTTCAGGAGAACTTCCCTGCCTGGGGTGGGGGGCCAAGAAAGCCTCCTGCCTGCTTGGTTGCAGCCCGGGAAGGAGCAAGGCCAAGCATCTTCTGGATGTTCTGCAAGAACAACAAAGAGCAGGATATCATCACACCATGGTGAAGGAAACAAAGAGGAATACCAACTCTGCTCACAGAATAGCTGGGGTTGGAAGGAACTTCTGCACACCATCCAGTCCAACCTCCCCAGCCAAGGCAGGGTCACCTGGAGCAGGTGACAGGAACGTGTCCAGGCAGGTTTTGAATGTCTCCAGAGAGGGAGACTCCACACCCTCCCTGAGCAGCTGTTCCAGTGCTCTGCCACCCTCATTGTAAAGGAGTTCTTCCTCATGTTGAGGTGGAACTTCTTGTTGTTTAGTTCATGGCCATTGCTCCTCATCCTGTTGCTGGGCACCACTGAAGAGTCTGGCACTATCCTCTTAAAACCCACCTTTGAGATATTTATATAATGAGATCCCCTCTCAGTCTTTTCTTTGGACTAAACAGGCCCAGCTTCTTTAGTCTCTTCTCGTTAGAGATGTTCCAGACCCCAAATCATCTTTGTGGTCTCTGGATTCTCTCCAGTAGCACAAGTAAAACCTCCCCACTTGTTTCAACAGAGTCAGGTTGTCACCCACATAGTCCTATCCATCTGGCTACTGTATAATGAACCTCTCTCCCTATATGTTCAAAACAGCTCAGCATGGAGCCAGACAGCCACCCACAAGAGAG
Source organism: Corvus moneduloides (assembly GCF_009650955.1). Taxonomy (NCBI): domain Eukaryota; kingdom Metazoa; phylum Chordata; class Aves; order Passeriformes; family Corvidae; genus Corvus; species Corvus moneduloides. The sequence goes on along the minus strand of NC_045484.1, from coordinate 5,626,271 downwards.
AGCTGGGCCATTCCTCCCCACCGCAACAAAAGCCTCTGAACAGCAAATGCATATTTTGGATGAAGATTCTTTCCCATTTCCAACTACACACCCCACAGTCAGCTGTCTTTACACACACGATTAACATACAGTATCATTGCAATTTAACTGCAGTGCAGGTTCCCAACACCTGCCCAAGGGCAGACCCCACAGCACTTGGTTTTCCCAAATTCCAAAAAGCGCTGTTGATGGTGGCTATGGGAGCTGGAGGCTCTGCGGGCTGGCAAGGAAGGCTCTCTCCTAATGCAGCCAGAATTTGGGGCAGCAGCAGGGCAACCACAGTGAGTGCCAAGTGCAAGTCAGGAGCTTAGTCCCAGAATTAACATGAATGCCAGTGCTGCACACAGAACAATGGGGCGCTGGAGACATGCAGCATAACAGGACATATGGAGCAAACCCCAAAACCTGACTATTGGAATGACCTCCCAAGCAGGGTGTTTCAGTGGAAAACAACAAACAGGGGAAGATTTAATTGGCAGAGCCAGGCATAAGCCAAAAACTCACAGTAGAATATTTAAATTTGAACGGTTTTTTTGATTTTTCTGAATTTCCTTTAAATTTCACAACAGTGCAACTACAAAGAGCCATCAGTTCTTTCAGCTTCATCTTTCACTGTAAGGAACTCCAGCTCAAGATGCTGCTCCTGCAATGCTGGCAAACATGGACATCTGATGCAGGGGAAAGAAGAAAACAACTGTGTCCTCCTTGTGTCACCACCTGATTGCTGGCTATCGAGACAACAAAAGGAGGAAGGAGGATTCTCTTCAAACCTGAGGATTCTCTCCAAAAAAACTGTCAGGATAGGTCAGACTGCAAGGTCACAGAGCTCTTGCACTTCTTTATCATGGAAGGAGCATAAACTAAAACAAACAAACAAACAAAAAAACCCACAAAAAAACCCCCCAAAACAACAACAACAAAAAACCCCCCACAAAACCAGATCATTTTTCAATTCCACAGTAGCTAAAATAAAATAAAATCAAATCAGGATTGATTCCAGCTGGAGATTATGAAAAGGAAGGTTTCAGCCCACAAATAAGGAACACATGAAGAGGAATTGCATCAGGTTTAGTCCATGGCATACAAAAGCCAGCCACTGGTTGATGTTCAGCAACTGAATATGTATGAGAGCATTAACTCCATCCTGTGGTTCCTCTTAGTGGTTCTTTGACCAAGACACGGATAGGAAAGAGGAAACGAGCAGTCAAGGGACAGACCCAGCAACACCAGAGGGTGCTGCAGAGCCAGGACAGGACTGGTGTCCTGTCAGCTTCCTACCGGCTCATCCGCGGAGCAGATATCCTAGCAGGGATCCATGGAACCGAGAAAGTGTGCACTGCCTCCTCCCTGCTCCTTTATGCACGAAGAGAGAGGAGAACTGGGGTGCTAAAGTTTCTTCCAACTGCTTGAAGAGGAAGAGAGATGACTGTCTGTCTGTCTGAATTCCAGACTACCGACATTGTCCAGCATTACCCTTCCATGCAGGCTCCCTCCCTGCTCTGGAAGGCAGAAAGCATCACACACTACCTCCAAAGCAAGTTTTGCTGGACAGCAATCCTGAAGTCTACACAGCTGGAAACACCAGGGATGGGTCAAGGTCCAGCAGAAACTTTATCCCACCTGCTGTGGGCCATGTTGGACAAGGAAATCTGCGGAGTCTACTTCCAACACAAGCACGACCATCACCCTCAGGAGCAGGGAGGGAAGAGTAAGATTTAAGGATCGAAATCCCTCATTTGAATTCTCCTGATCTTTCCTCAAATGAGAGCAGGAAGGACAGGAGCTGCTCCTACTTTTGTCTTCAAATCCACAAGGGACCTCAGACAAGGCAGCAAGTGTGGCTCCCTGCTCTAAGACCAGGCTCTGTAGGAAAATGCAATCCTGGCAGTAGGGATAATTGCTGGCTCCCCCTCCCACTGGGAACACATTTCAGTGAGAAGCAGCCTAATCTACAGTTCAGATGCATGTGAAAAGGAAGTGAAGAGCAGCAAAAGCCCCAGCAACAGCAGCATATCCCTCTTCCCAAACAGCACAGGTGAAGGCTGGGAGCTCAGAACCAGGAGCAGGGACAGAGGATGTAACCCTGACACTGCACCTCCCACCCAGACCAGCAGCAGACTTTCCCAGCTGAAACCCAACAGCTCAAGGACCCTTGGAAGGCCTCTCCCAGCAACCCTCCTCTCTCCAAACAGGAAGGCAGGAGGAACTAGGGGACAGGATTTACGTGCCAGGGAGAGCTGGGAACAGTGCAAAGGAAGTTACTCACTGCGAGGTGACTATTTTCGGAGATGATGGCCAGGTCACAGGCAGCAAAGCTTCCCAGTGTTTGAAGAGTTTATCATCCCCACATGAAGAGAGTCCCTGATGCTGCTCCTGCCTGTCCCACTAATGTCAGTTTAATCACTGCCCAGGCAGTCTCCCACCCCCACAGACTCCCCTGCATTTCCCACCAGGTCGCTGGTTTTTCATACACACAGGAGTTCCTGCTCTACCTCTGAGCTCCACAGGAACATCTCTCTTCCTTGTCTTTGATGGTTTCCCAGGCAGCTCCAGGATTTAAGGAAAGACTGAGGGACTATGGTCTCCTTGCTTTGTTCACAACCTGTTCCCTGATTTTTGAAATACCTCCACTTCTCCTCTTCTGTCAGCAGCATGAAGCCAGACACCAACTCCCACACCAGTTGTCCTCCCTTGGGCCAGCACCTGTTTTGAAGCCAACCTGGCAAGATTTCCCCTTCTGCACACAGTGAAATACAAAGGATCACAAAGCCTTCACCTCCAAGGTCATTGCAAGCACTAAGGTACAAGTCTTTGGCACCATTTTAAGCCCTTAATTACTTTCTTGCCCTCTCCCCCTGGCCTGTCACAGCTTCGAAGTCCTCTTCCCAATGCTGTTATCACCTAGGTTCTTTCAAATAGGAATAAAGCCAAGAGCAGGATGCCAGCAGCAATCACAGCTTCAGTTCTGACCTCTTGTGCAAACTAACATATCCCTGCCCTTCCCTCCAGGTAGTAAGGAGGAAGAAGCTGAGCTGCCTGACAGCAGGAGAAGTGCAGGAATTGTTAACCATGATCATGTAGATAAGGCAGCACTATGAAGACTGCAGTCTCACACCCTTCTCCAAAGCAATAAACTCACTCCCCTCTTCCACAGGGACATCAGCAGGAACTCTCAAGCACAAGGGCAATTTTTTCCCAGAATTTTAATGGAAAGACCAACCCACTGCAAAGAGCTTGGCATTTCTGCCCCTCAGTTCATGCTGCCCAGCTATTTCACCATATAAAACATCAGGAAATGCCTGAACTAACCACAGGAATTATATTTTTGGACAAAAAATTGAGGGATTTTTCAGCAAGAGAGTCCCCCAATCAACCCAATGGGTGCAGAAAAATCTTGCTACCACTAATTAATTTGCTATCATGATCTGCAACACTTAAAAGAAAGGACTTTCCATGTAACAGGTAACACAGAGCAGCACCAGCCAAGATTGCCTGAAGGAACAGCATCAGACCAAAGCATCCCAGGAATTCTGGAAGGTGATCCTAAGAGCTAAATATATCTCAGTGCTTTCAAAGCAGCAAACACTGCTCTAGTTACTGCGAAGTGAAAGTCTGTCTTGCAGCAAACAGAGCAAAGAAGCCCCTGCCTGTCCTTTGGTGAAGCTTGGCCTGCTTGGAGTAAGGAGTGCCCAGATGAACCTCCAGGTGATCCTTTCAGCATAAATAATTCTACAGTTCATTATCTGCTTTTGCATAGGACCAGATTGGGATTCATTTCAGCACAAGTACCCAATACAAAGGGCTATGGAAAATTCCACTCACCAGCATGCAGTTTGTGACTAAAGGAATTCTGTGCTATGGAGCTGCTCTGTCAAGCTCACCCCAGCTTCTGGCATTACACACCACTTTCCTTTGGTGATCTGCTTTTAATCTTTCTAAGTCCCCTAGTCTAAGATTCCTTGGCACCCCTGAGGAAAAGCAACAAGTGGGTCAAGGAGAAAAGCAGCAAGAAGTCAGGAAGTGAATCAAAGAAAAGGGAAATACAAATACAGAAGAGAAGGTAATTTGCAGCTAGTTGCACCAGCATTCATCCAGAGTCTATTAACTTATCCCCAGCCCCCAAGGGGGAACTGGAAAACAAAACAGACTTCTTGTTCCACTGCGAAGGCCCTCTTGTCCTCACCAGACATTCTTGCTACTTGAGCTGCCAGTGAACCTTCCTGAACGGATCCCTTATCCTCACTGATATCCTCACCCTCTTCCAAAAGACAGGACTATGGAGCTTTGCTGGAGAGCTCTGTGGAGCACACTCTCAGCTTACCATACCAGACCCCCTCTCTGTGTCACGTCCCTAATGCTGGGAGAGACTTGACACCAAAGGTACAGTTCTTAAGACTCTGAAAAAAAATCAGGCATCCAGCAAAAACAGGAAGGACAAACCCAAAAGAGGAGCTTTAACTCTTTCCTCACTTTTCTAGCAACTTTATGGACTGATGAAACTTTTATAGAGCTGCAAGCCACCTAGGAAGTTTCCCCTTAAGATGCTGCTGTTTGTAAAGATGCACATATTGCTGTAAAAGTTGTAATTACTAAGAAGTAGGATTTAGATCAGCTTCTGATGGAGACAATCTCTTGGTATGGCAATCCACAAAGTTATCACACAAGTCAGGAATCCATTTCTGCCAACTCTGTCCTAGAGCCCTGGTGCATGTCTCCAGAGCCAAGTCTTCCAAGCCTGTCCAGGACAGCGACTGTTTTAAAGATCCCACCCAGAATTGCTTTGAATATGAGGCACAGAAATGAAGACAAAGAAACCACAAACAGATCCAAGATTATACATGCAATACTCCTCTTCCTGGATGGGGGTGTGCTTTTCCTGCTCCAGGGAAAGTGTACTCACCTGTCTGATTGACATAGTGCAGAGAATGTAGAGGAAGATGAAGGAGCAGTCAGTGTAATCCTCACCCAGGAGGTTGCGGTGGGAGAGACCTTGGATGTACGAGAGGGGGATAAACGGAAGCTTTGCCACCACTCGGCCATCAAATCTGAAAAAGAGAGCACTGGATCACCACTGGAGACAGCAAAAGAGCTTTTGGATACAGAAAGAACAAGTGAGCATCTTCAACAGGCCACCAGAGCAGGTAAGACCACATGGAAGGCTAAAAAACCTTGCTGCCTTCTCCAGCCCCTCTCCATAGACTACACCAGGGAGGATAAAGACATCTCTCTCTCCAAGCCCTCCACACTCAACCATCCACAGGGTAGGATTCCCTCAGGAACAGTCTTCCCATAATCAAAGTGTTTCCTAGTGATTTAAGTGATCAACTGGATAAGCTGCTGGTTCATGAAATCTTGGTGTTTTGCAATTTTCTGGTGCATTTTATTTCAAAGTCAGATTTAGCAGATCACCTCCCAGACCACAGTCAGCACTTCAATAAAAGATGAACGACTGTCACCCTGCTGTATTGCAGTTACTGCAACCAGACAGACCCTTTGCTCAAGCAAAACAGCATTTTTTAAGCAGAGCGTAAATCAGACACCTTTTCCTTCCCTGGAGCAGCTGTGCTCCTCAGGATGCACAAGAGAGCCAGCAGCAGAACACTTAATATTCCCATTTTCTCTGCATTAGCTCTGGAAATGAAGGCAGTGCAGAGGCAGGATGATACTGCATATTCCTAGCAGCATGTCCTGCTCCTGGAATCCCTCCAGGTCCACATTCCAGGGCATTGGGCAGAGTGTGAATTTTGGCCAGTTTGCAAAGATTTCTCCCCCAAGCCAGACAGTCGACCCAATCTTTTGATGTAGATGTGTGTGATGCCTCATCAGCATGTGCATATTTGGATGCTATTTTCTCTGCGTGTGCTAATTTTCAAACAGGTGTTTCTTGTTTCAAGAGATCCTAAATGAGCCTTCTTTCCTGTGGAGATGCATTCACACAGCCACGGCTCAAACACACGCCAGCTTTGTTTACATCTCACAGGCAGTTTGGCAAAAGAGCTTGAAACGGATGTTTATCTCCCTGGAACATCCCCCAGTGGCTTAAAATTCTGCGTTATTCCTGCTGTGAGAATGACAAGTACTTCAGCAGTAGCACCCTGAGGTACCTGCTTTTAATTCCAGCAGGTTTTCACAGTTATGAAGAGGTACTGGAATGTACAACTCTTAGTGTAAGGCAGAGAAGTGATTGCATTAAGAAGTTCCTGGCAATGCAGCCAGAGAAAATTGAGACACATAGAAGGCAAGTCCTCGCCTGGGAGAAATCCATAGTGGCTTGAAGGCCACTGCTGCTGCAGATCTCACTGTCATAATGAATCTTTTAAGCCACAAGTCACTCAGCTGTTTGTCTTGGGCACAGCACTCTGCTCCTTGGGTTTAAACCAGCCTTGCTGACACGTCCATATCCTTCCAGCACGGTCCAACCTGCTGCCCCGTTACTACCAACACTCCAGGAATGACAGCAGATCATCCCAGTGATTTCCATTTTGGCTAAGGTGGCACTTGGCAATAGTGAGATGCTCAGCCAGAGTAGCAGCATCTGCAAAATACCTATCCAAAGCGTGGCACATCATGCTGCTTCCACACAATTCCTACTCCTTTTTTCCCAGAAGCCATGAACTCATTCAAGTGAAGGAAAAGCAGCAAATGTGGCTACAGCCATTGCAGATGTCAGCCACCCTTTTCCTCGTTTTCCTACCACACCCACAGTGCCTCCATAGATACCCCAAACAGGAGTAGCTTCCCAGAGGGAGCCTAGGAACCTCCTGAATCCTTAAGTGAGCAACAAGCAGCTGCTCTTCACACTATGTCAAGAGACTGGACAGTAGAGGAGAACCAGCACCAGCCATTCTGCCAGCTTCAGACAGGGCAGGTACCACCCACCAAAGCTGCCATTTGATGCAGATTCATTGCCTACTTTGGACTGAGACCAAGAACAAATTTTTAATTATCTAGCCCTGAAGGCCACACAGCCAAATCTTTAGATTTTAATTCCATAGCCTCAGCTATTGGCAAGAAAGCTCAATCAGAGAGCTCTCTGGATACTCCTGCTGCTCAGATTCCCTCTAAAGAAAAGAGGCAGTTAAATGAAAGATAAGCCCAAAGGTTCACATCCATTCTCTGTTCAGTAGCATGGTCTCTGTGGGCAGGAATCCTCAAAAGAAGAACAAGACAAATAAACTTAATAGAAGTTTATTGGTTTCTTCTTTTTTTTAAAGTTAATATCTAAGGAAGGAGGAGCCATATAGAATTTAATCCAAATCAACTCCTTCCTAAAGTTCTTAACAAACTTACAGTTCTGTAACACTTGTTAGCCACAGAATACTCAGAACAACTGCCTCTTCCCCCTCTAGGAAAGTGGGCACAGTGGGGTAAAACATTTTTAGTTTGTTTTTCAGTTTGCTTTAGGGGCAGGTGCTGGTGCTTGTATTGTATCCAAAGAGCAAGGTAAGCACTTGGAGGCCTCAAGGGCAGCACTACAAATGCCCCCTCAGACACCTTGCTGCTCACAATGCACCTCCAGCGCTGCTCAGGACTGCAGTGAACTGAGACGTCAGTGACTCAAGACTGTACCAAAATTTTAAAGTCCTCCAGTGCTGGGTTGCTCTGCTCAGAATGCTCAGTGCTGAAGTCTAAGCTGAATAAATAAATGATCCACACAGTGGCACTTCTGTTACTATGTTACCCCATGTTTGCAATTTATCCACCCACAGATCTCCAGTGAAATAACAATTGACAGTATCCTGGGGACTGCCAGCACAGAGGCCAAAGGCTTTGGTGCCCAAGAATGTAAATTTCTGTTTGCAGGGCAAGTATATTGCCCAGATATCAAGCAGCCTCCTAAAGGTTATGCTAATAATATTCATATCATCTTCAGATTTAACTGCCAACAGTTCATATTTCAAGTGAATCAAGTTTTAAAAACCAAGCACAGCCTTTCAGATTTGCATATCTGAAACAAAGCTGTCTATAACTGTGCAAACCAGTTTGGGGTTTCTTATCTGTTTGGTTTTTTAAACTACACCTATCCCAGGTCACTTTTAAAGCAAATGAAGCTTGGAGCCCATGCCTGGACCTGTTTATATCTGGACTGTGATTACCTCAAGTAAGGCAACAACAAACTCTGCAATTACAGCTTATTTCTAAGGGCAAGAGAGCTGACCCAATTTTGTCTGCAAGAGCATTCTTTGGTCATACCATTACAGCAAAGCCAAAGCAGCTGAAGACTGAAGATGTTTGCCTGAGATGTACCAAACTTGCCCTAATCAGGATGTTCCCATGCAGAAAGGATATTAAAGCTGTATCCAGACTGAATGCAATTTGTTCCATTTGGTTGTGTTCAGTACCCAGTGCTCCCTCTTGAGCAGAATGTGCATGGGATGACCAAACCACCACATCTTCATATGAAACATGGATCCATTTATTTATTTATGGTTCTTGGCTGGACAATGTCACTCTTAATACTTCAAGTGATGAAGGGAAGATGGAAAATATATTCACCATAAATATGTAAGAAAAAAATCCAGGAAGTCGATACTTACATGGAGTTAAACATTCCCATCAAGGCAGTGAAGCAGAAGCCAATTGCAAACATGGATTTCATCCTAACCTGCAAGCAGAAAGGTCAGAGATAACCAAAACAACAGGCCCACACTGAGGTATTATGACCTCACACCCTTAAAAACAGTCTTTGTACAGATCATGAAACCAAGAGGGAAAAAGGATGACCCAGGAGACAGAGGGGTTGTAAAAGTGACTGGAGAAGTCCCAAAGAGAAGTCAACAGCTGGGTACAAAGGCAGCCACAGTGTGGCCCACTGATGTAAAGTGCTGCTTCAGGAATCCAAAACCAAAAAGTGCTCAAGAATTGTCCCGTTACCTTGCACAGGCTGGTTTTATTTTTTCCTTAAACCTATAAACCCATCAGGGGGATTCCCAGGGGATCCCCAGCAGGGAATCATTACAATGACCAGAGTTATAGGAAGCCACAAAAATTAATTCTGTGAAAAACATAATGGAGACTTATAAAGATGAAAATAGCTAAGGTTTGGCATGAGATGAGGCAGTAACTGCTGGAGAACTCTGTGGCTCATACTAAAATCTGTAGTTATTAGAGAAAATCCAGAAGGACCTTTCCAGAGGAAAAGCAGCTATGTCTGCCAAGTGAGCAAAGTCCTTCTGTTGGAAAACTGACTGAAATCTTCAGCAGCTGGGAACTGGCTTTAAATTTTCATACCATTGACAAGTCCCTGTTGTTATTCTTCAGTTTCTCTTCTTGTCTCTCTGGAAAGACAAAAACAACTGTTATAATCAGTTATGTCAACCTAGAAACCAAAGTGTTCTCATTTCCAGGAAAACTTAACCTCTCTGGCTCTCCAAACAAACAACACTTCCAAAATCAACTCCAGCTCTCTTTGCCAGACAGTAGAAAGTGAGAAGCTGTACGTAGCCAACTGCTTCTCCACCACAGCAACATGCAGTAAGTCAGGCACAAAGAGAGAGGGCAGCTGGAATCACACATTCAGCACTTTTGAAAGAAATGCACCCAATGTCAGATTAGCTAAATCAACCAACTTACACAGGAGCATGAGCACTGCTGCCAGGAAATAGAGACAGTGCCCCTCTACCACAGTTCCCAAACGGAGCAGTAATCAATTTGCTGCACACCATCATAAATACATTGATTAAGTAAGGATTTCCTTTTGGAGGTCTCAAAAGCGAAAACCATGCACAGAGCTGGGAGCTGCATCTCAGCAACACCAACATCCTCCTGGTCTTAGCAATGAATTTTGCGCCCTTCTCACATCTAGGAGATTCTCCAAAGAGGAAAGAGATTTCCTACATGAAATTCAGTAATGAGTGTATTACTGTGCTTTGCAGAAAATACTTTCATTGGAAATTTAGTCTGTCCTTAAATCACCACAGACTTCAAAGATACTCAGATTTTCAAGCAGGCCTTTTCCGTGTCCCTCATTGGAGGGCTGCTCTGGCCTTCAGTAATACCCGCTATCTCTCACCTGTCCTGTCCCACACCCCCATCATTCCTTGTGCTCCTCTCAGACTGAGGATCCAGAGGGGCAGCCAGGGCTGGGAAGCAACAGCCAGCTGAAGTAAGGATGTGAATAATGAAGGAATATCCAAATAACAGCATGAGTGAAGAGGGGAGGATGCAGAAGGACTGCCAAGGGCTATCCAGCATGGGAGTTTCAAGAGATCCCCACTGAAGTTCCAGTACAAGAGGCCCACAGCTCAGAAGCTCCACAATGCTCTCCCAAGTCCCTGCTAAGCACAGGGACTCATAGTCAGTGTTACTAAAAGCAATAGCAACATCCCTACCCAATTTCTTAGAACTCTCTTTGCTATTTCCATTTGCTCCTAAATACAAACCTTCCAGACACCTGCTTCCTGATCCAGGTGGAAAGTTTTGTCTTGGGATATTTCAGCAACCACAGGCCAGCTCTTCAGGAATCACATTTGGCACAAATACTTGTTTTTTCCCCTCTGTTGCATAACTAGCCATCTATTTAGGTGGGCTAAAGGTTACATAGAGGAAAGAACACAGCCTTGATTGCCCAATATACCTGACCTATCTCTCACCTATTTCTACAGATTCAAAATGAACATATTCTGGGTGATCTACCAACTTTATATAAATGGCCTGTTCCCGCCCAGCACATACATAAACAACCTGTTAAGTACTTTGCTGGGTACTTTACAGCTGGGTAAAGGCACAGAGAAAGAGGACTGAGTTAATAAGCAGCTCCCTGGCATCCAAAATCATCTTATTCTGGTCATTGGAACACAAACCATGAGGATACAGGGATACAGATTTGCCAGGACTGGGGTTTTTGTTTTGTTTTGCTGTCCATCCAGCACTCATGTGGGCTCCTGGGATTGTCACTATTTTTTCTTCCAAAGGCACATGGACAGAGAGAGCAGTAGCAAGGTGTAAGCTAACAAAATAGCTCCTTAAACTGAAATAAGAGAAGGCTACACCAATGGCTAAAGGTGTCCTGTTCCAGCAGTGTCAAAGATGATTTAGACACAGTGTGACAACTGGTTCATTTTACTGTTAAAAATAAAGTTTTGCAAGTAGGAAACACCAAAGTAAGCTTTCCCAAGTAACCTTCCCCCACCTCCTTATGCACATGCATGATTCAACCCTTATGAAACCAAGTAATATCATCCACACACCTTCTGTCTTACTCTATGCACCGAACAGATAGCAACTGAGGTAGGTCTGTATCACAGCTGTTACTTATCCATAAAGCCTCAGTTCAATATTTACTTTTTGTTAACTAAAATGGTAGAACTTGGAAGAACTCCAGCACAAGTAGATTTGCTGTGACAACAATGGCCCATCTTGCAGAATGATTTGACATCCAGTAAGTTACTGAGATCAGAGATTTCAAAACCATTTAACAGCTGTGAGTCATTTTCTTGAAGTCCAGTGTGACATTTAGGATCTGATTTTTCAGAAACACCAAGAATTCATCTTTGCCTGAGCACAAATGAATACTCAAGTTACACAGCACTAGTAAAGGAAAAAAAAAAAAAAATCAGTGTCAGAATCTTAGGCTTGGCCAGCAAGCATCACAGCAAACAAAATCAGTGGTCACTTCCTAAGTTCTGATCTCTGTCCCTTTGTGCTTTTTCATCTGCAAAACAAGATTATTTCAGTGTATAAAAATTGGTGGAGCATCTGAAGTCCTCAGATTCTACTGTTTATTGGTTTAATCCAAGCACAAGTAAAATACTGTCTGCTAGGAACACAGCTTGGATGGTGCCCTGCAAAAAAGTCATTGTCACACTTCTTTTATTTAATGTTATCTGTAGTTGTTACATATGATCACTTTCAAAGTTGCCTTATCCATCAAGCAGTGTTCATCCCACGCAGGGATTAGTCAAGATTAAGAACTGAAATGCACAAGAGGAAACATTTTGGCTCATGTCCCTTCAGGAATCTAATGACAGCAGGTTTTCTACCTAGGAAGAACTGTTTGAAGATGTGTTTATAATTCCCAAGCTTTGTACAGATCAAATGACTAATCCAGCTACCTGGTGTTACAGAGGAATGAGGAAACCAACTCCCAGGAGCTCTCAGAACTGTTCCTGACATGATCTCTGTAATAATTTAACTGAGCTTTGCTGCATGTTTGGAGTCCTGCAGATAGCAGAACTTCCTAAAACACATGTTCCTTTAGACATCTCTTTACATTGTTCTTGCTTAGTTCAGTACTTAAAGAGTTACCCTAACCCAGAAAGAATTCAGCTTGCAGACAATGAAAAAGAATAGAAAAATAAATCACTGCCTAAAATTGAGAAAAACTAATTAATCAAACTTGAAATTAATCTAAGCACAGTTACAGTTAACATGAACACCTTCAACTCTGAAATGTTCAAATGAAGGGGAAAAAAAAGATCCAAAATAAGAGTTCCTATAGTTACTGTAAGCTGCCAGTGCACTGCAGCAAAGAGCTTTGACATCTAGAATTAGTAACACCCATGGATATCAAGGCTAAAATGGGAGAAAAAAATCAGGGAGCTCAGCAAGAGGTGCTGCTCCTCTCAGTGATCTGCCCATTTGATCAAAACCACCAGGAAGCTGGGTATCTCTGGCCTTGGCAGAGTAAGGCAAATGAATAAATAGCCTTGAAAGGAAGGAAAAGATAATCACTTCCATCAGTTTCTCAACTTCCCACCATTTTTGAGGCACCATTCTTACCTATCTTCTTTTTCTGCTGTCGGCCTGCTGATTCAGTTATCGTTTCCTTCTTCTTTTCCACTGCAAAATGAAAAGATATTCCATCATTTCTGCACAGTGATACCACCACTCCTTTTCCACACACCAAACATTAAGTAATTAATTCCTTTGCAGAACAGGGGCACAAAAAACAGCTAAGTATGACTAAGAACATATTCAGAATCAAGAAATTATCAACTACCCAGGCTGATTACACCAATCACTTAAAAACTGTAATAAAAAAAAAAATTCAAAACCCTGGATAAGATACAAACATATTTAAAGGGTTAATTTTGAACTCTGTCAAGAGCCCATTACATTGTGGACTGAGCAGTCTGGGGACAATTTTGGCTCAACTGACCCTTGCTGATTTGTCATTAGTATTAAACAGTACTTTTGATTCAGCAAGTGGAATGAAAAGAGCTTTGTGGCAAGCTCTGTTCCCAATTATCTGCAGTGGGAAGCAGAATACAGGAAAGCCTGTGTTCTCATACATCCCTTCTTCACAGGCAGGCACTCTCAAGGGAAATGCTGTCCAAGCAGTCAGCCACAGCCTCTCCACTCTTCAATTAATTAGTACTGAAGTATTTCCAATATTTTAAAGTAGGAGCCTAAGTTCAAAGGTACTAAAACCCCAAATCAGACATGCACCAAGCACCTGCAACCAACCACCACTGCAGCAAACCAGGCTAACAGAGCCAGCACAGGGAACTGGGAACACAGTAAATGTGCTGCTCAGCTGCAAATGAGGTTCTGAGACAGCAAAAAGGGCTTTTTCAGGAAGCAAGAGACATTTTTCATCAAGACCTATAACAAGAATACTCCAAGAAGCAAGGATAATGAAGCATGACCCTGGTCTAACAACAGATAGCAGCCTTTTTTTACTTTAAACTCTTTACATTTATGCAAACTGCATGTACCATATCTACTCTACCAGCAAAGAGCCTTGGCTCATCGTTAGCTCACAGACACCTGAGTGCTAGGGCTCCCCTCCCTCATGAAGTAATAGCTCAACACAAACCCTCCAGCCCTGATTTCACAGAGGAAATGAAGACAGCCAACCTTCCAAGCCACACCAGGATCTGTAGTGCTGCCTTACAAAATGCCCGTGTGTCAGTCACAACTGCTCAGAAAATCACACCAGCCCAGACAAGTCACCTAAACATCACCCCCCCCATGGCAATGGAGTGAGACACAATTGCTTTTCCCAAAGAACATGAATATCTCTTGTGGGCAGGCTAGCACAGTGAGGAAAACAGGGAGCTTGTGTCCCTTGGGAATACTGGAGAGAGGTGTCCAGATGACACAATGCACCCAGTGCTCACAGAACACTGTCTCCAAAACCTTCCTTATGCCAAATCCAGATGGGGAAACCTGATCAGTCCATCCTCCCTGGTCCACATAACCCCATGGCCCCAGCTCTAAACAATGCTATTAAGCCTTATGCCAACCACGAGGAACTCCCAACTCCAATTTCCTTAGGACTGTTGGGCAGTCTCTAAAGCCTGTCCGTGGGAACCTTAATGTCAACACATCAGAAATTCCAGGGACAGCCTTCAGCCTTGCAAGTTTACCCCCACATTTACCCAGAACAATCCCTACATCGGCCTCAGACAATGCTGAGCCTCTGCCTAGGAAGGAGAGGACAGGAAGAGATGAAACTAAGGAGTAACAATGTCTGCTCAAGCACACTGCTCAAGCACACTGCTCAGCCCCTTTGTTTTTGCCAAACGACTCTCACGGGAGAGCCTGAAGATCTTAAATGTGTTTTTTCCTGTTTCAGATGTGTTAGATAACAGTTGAAAGGTGGGGTTCAAGTGGTCCACTTGGCAAGTTGTAAGCCCTCAGGTCAGCCAGCTGTCCTCAGCACAAGAGGGGAATGGAAAAAAGCAAAGCTGAATTTTTACTGACTCTTTATTCAGCTTTACCTTTTTTTTTTGTTGGGGGTGAGGAATCAAACAAGGAGATCAGAAACTAATTGAGATGCATGAACCTCACATCATTCCCTTCACAAATGATAGCCTAGATACCTGGAGAGCTATAAAAGCAAACAGCATTAAACTCTTACAGCAATCATTAGGCCTAGAGATTAAGCCCTGCTAACTGCTCTCAGAATTTAACAGCACAAACAAGAGAGGACACTAAGTTTGCAGCTGGGTTTCAACTCCTTCTCTAACTTGCTCTTCTGGGGCTAATTCTATCCTACACCTAGGACAAGTGGGATTCAACTGAGGCAGGCAGAGATGCAATCCCCATCTGCTACTGCTGTGGTGACAAAAGCCCCTAATGTCGGAGCTGTAACACAAACATGACTATACTTCAGCTCCTCAGTTTATATTGCCCAGAGGAAGGCTGGAATAAGATGGGCTAGTAAGAGCAAAATGTGATAATATTGTTCTCTCAAGCATTAAAAACCACTGACACCACAATGAAACACTTCTAAGGTAAAACTAGGTCTATTTTGGCCCCAGTTGTCGTGTGCTGTCTCTTACTGCTGTAACTTGGGTAGGGTGTACACAGTTGAGTTTAAAAAGCCAGAATTTCTCCTCTGCAACTTGGCTTCTGATACAGACAGGTCCATTTAAACACTCCATGCTCCCCCCTGTTTACCATTTCTCTTAATATTTGATGCAGATCTTCTGACTGCTCATCCTCAGCTCCTTTTTCCCTTCTTCCCTCATCCTTTGTTTACCCCCTCCCAGACCTCTCGGACCTCCTCTCTATGGAATGAACCTGGGACTTATTTCCTAATCAGTTCTATTTGCTTCCAGTTTACATTAGGATAATTTGTTTTTACGTCAGCTGATTGCTCAGACCTTTCTATGATGGCTTTGTCTTTACTCATTCCCCACCATTAATCACCATTTTTAATCTTTACATAAAATGCTTTCCTCTCATGATATTCATTATTCAACCCCAGTTCCCTCTTCCTACAGGCCTCAAATTCTCCTCTTCACCCCTGAAAGATGGAAATTGCACCTTTGAAGATATTTCAGGCATTTATTTCAGACACTGGCTACTCATGTTCAGAAAAAAAGATGCCAGTACCAATCTCTTACTCCCTCCTGTCCTCCATTGACAGGAGGGGTCATTTAGACAAGGCAAAAGGTCTTTGGCTGAGCTTCCTCCAGTAAAAGACCAGAATTAAGGACATAAACAAGCCTCTGATGAGTACTTACATTTCTTGCTCTGCTTTTCCACTTCAGCCTTTAATCTCTTGTATTTGTCTGTCCGATAAACCAGCACCCAAGTTATACCTGAAATAAACACTCAGCCAGTAACGAGGTAAGAAAAAACCTCCTGCAATAATACTGATATTAGTGAGCAAATCCATATGCACAAATTAAACTTTATGTCTATAAAACTCCGTTATAACACAACCAAGGGAGCACAGAGCACCAGCAAGCTGTACCATCCCCTTTCCTTCAAATCCCCTTCCCAAGTTCCATGTAAAATGGAACTGTAAAATAAACTATGAAATGAGCTACAGATTTAAACTAAAAAAACTTTTTGGTTTTTACTTTTATTGATAAACTATGTACAAAATAAACTCTACAATAAACATCTTCAGTTTCAGTTCGTGCCCAGTTCATTACCAGCTTCAGTTTCTTCATGCTCAACAAGCTGTTGCTCACTTTAAAATTACAGGTTGATTAAGGCAATAAACATCTGTGTGCTCTACATTTCCACACCTAACTAAGGCCTGAGGAATAATTTCTTCTCCTACTAGGACCTCTCTGTAAGTAGCATCACATTTTGGAAACACAAATTAGGTTTTAGGCTAGAAGAGACCTCGAGAGATTCTCCAGTCTAAATCCTTGCATTTAAACATAACAAAACCCAGTTGTGCCACAAGTGCAGAACCACTGGTTTGTGAGCACTTCACTGTCAGCCCCTACACAAAGCTTCTGGCACCTTGTTTGGTTTTTTGGCTTTGGTTTGACAGCAGGGCCATGCTGCTGAGTCCCTGGACTCACCAGCTGCAGAGAAAGGAACCCTGTAAACACTTCTGAAGTCAGCACAGCCTCATGCTGTGAAAGGCAGAGGATGTGCAAACCTTGTAACCCCAAAAGCCATGCACCAGGGCTCCTAGAAGGCCAGATTCCACCGGGGATTCTCCCTGCCCTGGGATGCACAGAGATGGTGCTTTGCAGCTGTGGGATGAAGATTTGAGGACAGAATGGATAAAAGGGATTTGGGGATACACACAATGTCAGAAAGGGGACCTCTGACCTGTGACTATCCCAAAAGGCACCTATCCAACACTTCCTTAAAAAACTGCCCCTATTTCAACCATTCAAATATAAACAACCTTTTCAAGCAGCTTAAGCCACCATCATTGCAAGGTCAGGAGACTTCTTCACATCCTTCCCACAACATCTACTGGGGAAAACCACTATGTCCTCTTTCATCCTCCAACAGCCTCCCCCCCTTCTGGAGGGAACAACCCCCATTCCCACCGCTTTGCGCCAGAGGTCAGAGCTGTTCGGGGGTGATTCACTGCTGTCCTCTCGGGTGCCCGTGAGGAGGTTCAGGTGACCCCGAGCCACCGAACCCCGTTTCACAGCCCCTTTACGCTGCTCTTCGCCCCCTCCCCAGGGCCCCCAATGCCGCCCCTTCACCCGCTCCCTGCCAGCGCTCGAGGGAGCTGCCGGCCGCCCTCCGGACACAGCCGCGCCCTCCCCGGCGCACCCTCCCCGGCTCACCCTCGGCTAGCAGCGCGGTGCAGACGGAGATGAACACGATGAGGAGGGTGTCGGCGAACATAGTGCTCATAGTGGTGCCACCACCGCCCCCGACCCGGCAACACCGCCGCGCACCCGGAAGTGCACCCGCCACCCGGAAGCCGTTTTTCCCCGCTGCTTAGCAACGCCCGGAAGCGACTACCTGCGCTCCCGGCTGGCGTTACCGGCTGCGAATGAAGCCGAGGGACCGGCGAGGGGCGGGGAAGGTGCGGCGGACGCTGCTTTGATTGTGCGAGACGGCTGTCAATCGTGGCGGCGAGGCTCTCCCCCTCAGCGAGGTTGAGGGGCGGTCGTTGTCACGGCGGTGCGGTGGTGCTGGACCCAACTCCTGCCGCAGCATGCCCGAGTCGCGCACACTGGGACCTGGTGAGGCCGCGCCCCGTTAAAGGCTCGAGGAGGGGCTCACAGAATCAATGAGGTTGGAAAAGACCTCCACAATCATCCTTGAATCCAACCTGTGACCCAACACTACCAAGTGGCGTGTCTGGTCTTTCCTTAAACAGCTCCAGGGACGGTGACTCAAACACCGCCCTGGGTAGCCCATTCCAATGTCTAATCACCCGTTCTGTGAAGAAATTCATCCTAATGTCCGACGTAAACCTCCGCTGGTGTACTTTTGACACTGGGTGTCTGGGTGTCTGCCCTCCCTGCACCTTGCCGGGATATGGTGCCTGAACCCACTTGCCAGGGAAGATGCACAATGCATTTGCTTGCAAAAAGGTTAGCTTGGAGAAGCCTTCCTGGTTTCTACAACTCTGCCCTGGCTTAATTTGCCAGTGGCATGAATGGAAGTGTTCAAGACCAACTTGGACAGGTTTCAGAGCAACTGGTCTAGTGGAAGGTGACTCTGTCCATGGCAGGGGGGTGGAAGAGATGATCTTTAGTGTCCCTTTTAACCCAAACCATTCTAAGATTCTGTGGTTCTATGAATACCCTGTTAGTGCATCTCACCAGGAGGCATTTTCTGGGGTCAGGTATTTAGGAATATCGTTGCCTACCCTTTAGCAGGGGCTGTTGCTGTCCCACACACTCCTTGTACAGCCAGCAGTGGAGCACAGCATTCTGTGATTCACAGGGAAATCAATCTCCCATTGCTCATGTGTGCAAAATATTCACGGATGGGACAAGACTATGAAGTGCATTAATGAGGACAGTGCAATAATGGCAAGGATTTGGCAGACAGACTAATTGACTTCTATTGAGGCTCCAGCAGTTACACCTGGAGCAGCAGAACTAGACCAAATCCACGGGTTGCAAAGGGGTGAGGAGACCTAGAAAGCAGAATTACAGAAAAGAAAGCAGGGCAGGCAGGGAAGGGCAGGTTTGTGCGTGTCCTTACGTAACGGAGGAGTTTGCTGTCAGTGACAGTGATACACTGTGGGATTACATGGGCAGAGCTGAGTGAAAAACAGGGAAAGGAAAAAACCTATTGCCCTTAAATTAAACACTCCATTCAGAAAGAGTGTGAGGAACTGTAGTTCAGAGAAGATAGCACAAGCAGCAAGTGAGGGCGTGAGGTCAGACAGCAAACAACCTCTCTGAGCCTGGGCCCAGGCACACGAGGAAACCAGAGAGCCACATGTATGCAGGTGGCTGAATCAGACGTCACTGAGAGGTGCAGCTACACACCACAGGAAAGTCCCAGTACTGTGCCCAGACACGGGGAGCTTCCTGCAACATCAGGGCAGAACTGAGAACTGGATGTCAGCAACACAGGACTCAGAGCCATCTGGGAGACAGGGATGAAACGAGGATGGATATTTCAGTTTGGGGTGAGCAGCAGGAAGATATTGACAGCTGGTGATGCATCAGGACTTGTGATATACCGAAAAAAATCTTCTCTGTGAAGGTGGTGAGGCACTGGCAAAAGTTGCCCAGAGAACCTGTGGATGCCCCATCCCTGGAAGTGTCAAGGCCAGGTTGGACAGGGCTTGGAGCAACCTGGTCTAGTGAGAGGCGTCCCTGCCCATGGCAGGGGGATTGGAATGTGATGATCTTTAAGACCCCTTCCAACTCAGTCCATTCTGTGTATCTATATTATTTTGTGCTACCTCAGGCAGTTCCCTGTGCTGCATGCCATCCTCCACCCTTTCTCCCTCTCTTTAGAGCTCCCTGACTTTCCTGGTTGTGAAATGTATCAACGCGTATCAAAGCAGTATTTTGAAATAGTTTCTCTTATACTGCTGTGGGAAATGACTCACATGGTATCAGTTATTGATACGGAATGGGGTTTTTTTTTGGCAGATCCAAGCCAGAAGAAGATGGTCAGTGACAAGAACAATTTTCCTCTCTGGTGTCCGTGCTTTGAACTGGAGGTAGAGGTGACAACAGGCTCTTTGTAATTTCATCCTTCAGTTTGAATCACACCAGGATCCTTATCAGCAGATCCTTTTCTCAGACAGCACACAGCATATTACCCTCAATGGCATTTCCTTTTCAAAACAGCGTTCTGTGCTTTGATCAACGTGTAAAGGACAGATGAGAGTTGGGTGCAGTCTGATTTGATCTACCAGCCTGGGATATGAGAAAAAGGAAGGCATTTGCACTATACATCGCTCTGGTTACATGAGTTAGGGGCTGGTGTAGTCTACAAGCATTCTAGATATAGAAGTGGTAATGTTTATGGACGCAACCTTGAAACCAGATTAGAGAGACACATAATCCCAGGAGATTTCATATACTGAAGTCTCCAAACTTAAACTGAACAAAAGATTCAGTTGCTTTGCACAGTGTGTAAGTGACCAGCAGCCAGTAAAAGGGTGCGTAAAATTCTCAGTTTTGAGGAAAGGTGCCATCTAAAACTAACTGGGACTTGGATTTGATTCACTTCTAGTTCACAGCCCTGGCCTGGTTTTGAAAGAACTATTAAACTGACCTTTGCAAGTTCTCCTTGTGTTCTGTATAAATAAGCCTTGGATATCCCTAGTTCGTACCCCTCCAGGGCCCATCAAGAGGCATTTACTCATCCTTTCTCCTGCAGGTGTGTTTGCTCCTGCCACATGTCCAGCAATAAGGGGACCTGGAGGTGAAATGCCATGACGGGCATCCTACAGAGAAGCTCAGGATGGGCAGCACAGCCCGAAACAGGTGTAGCACAGCAGAGGGTTTGGACTGTCCCCAAGCAGGGCAGCAGTGAGGGCAGGCAGGAGGAGAACCAAATAACCTGAAGTTCTCACTGTCCTCAGGGGCTTTTGCCATCCAGATACAGCTGTGTCAGTGTTGGAGTAAGAAAGAAGAGCTGTGAAGAGCTCCTGGGTCCCAGTGGGGTGCACAGGAGCTGTGCTCATGGTCAGTGCTTGGAAACTGGCTTGGGGCCATGGGAATCCATGGGAATTCATCCCTACAGGAAGTTCTCAACCACATATAGAACTTCCTTCCCTGGAAGTGGCTGCATGCAGTGCCATGCTCCCATGGCACTGCTGGAGAGGAATTGGGAGCAGTGGGCAGAGGGGCCATGGCTTCCCAGGACACCCTCTCAAATCCTGTGTGATGAGGGCTGGGACATGGGACCTGTCTGGCAAACATCTCCACACCTGTTTCGCTGTGTTGAAGTGGAAAGTTAAAAACCTAAGTGAAAGTTCTGGTCCTCTGAACAGGGCTGGGAGGAACTTTGGGGCATTGCTTGGGTTGTCTCCTGCCTCAAAACAGGATCAGCACTACTAAACACTTTCCATACAGGAGCATGCCTACTGCTTCTTTTTTTTCTTTTTTTAAATCCTCAGATTTAAAAGTGGAGAGTCCTTACTCTCCTTAAACAACCTTTTCTATGATTTAACCCTTTTTACCCCTAGAAAATGTCCCTGAATTGCCCTTGTTACAGTGTTGAGCTGGCAACATTTTGTTTTAATCCCTATCTGTAAAAGAAATTTATTCCCTTCCTGTTTGAGGCAGCCTCTTATGTATTTGGAAATGGTTATTGTGTCCCCACAGCCTTACAGCCCAGCAGAGACCTTCTCCAGACTAATCACAGAAGGTTGCTGCAGTCCTTCTACAAAGCCAGACCAGGCTGTTCCAGAGTCCCCACTGGAGTCTCTCCACCAGGCCTCACCTTTCTCAAAACACAATACCTGTGGATGTATCCATCCACCCAATGGGATGTTTGCCTTTTTCACAGCAGCACTGTGAATTGACTCTTTAATCCACTCTACTCCAGATCTTTATCTGTAAAAGGCCTGGCTAGCCAGCAGGCTCCTATCTCACATTGCCACAGATCATTATCACGTTTGTCTGCATGGACTTGCACCCTACATGCCAATCCTTTTTTCATTTTATTGAGGTCATTTTGACTTTGAATCCTGGCCTCCAGAGCACTCACAGATCTTCCCAGACAGGTCCCACTTGCTAAAGATATAAGCATAATTTGTATTCCTGGATTTGGGTCATTAATAATAATTTATGAGTGCTCACAGGACCAGGGCCCAGGTGGGGTGGGAGATTCACAGAATCATTATGGTTGGGAAAGATCACCAAGTCCAACCATTAACCCAGCACTGTTCACCAAGAAACAAGTGTCCTCAAGTGCCACATCTGCATGGTTCTTGAACATTTCCAGGAATGGCGATTTGACCATTTCCCTGGGTAGTCTGTTCCAATGCCTGACCACCCTTTGGGTGAAGAAATTTTTCCTAATATCCAATCTACCCACCCAAACCTTGGAATAAGTCGAGGATATTTCCTTTTGTCCTATCTCTTGTTACATGGGGGAAAAAGGCCGACCCCCAGCCAGCGACAACCTCCTTTCAGATGTAGAGAGTAATAAAGCTCCCCCTGAGCCTCCTTTTCTCCAGGCTGAGCCCCCCCCAGCCTTGTGCTCCAGACCCTTTCCCAGCTCCGTGGTCCTTCTCTGCATATGCTCCAGCCCCTCAATGTCTTTCTTGTCGTGAGGGGCCCAAAACTGAATCCTGTTTTCGAGGTGTGGCCTCACCAGTGTCCAGTACACGGGGACGGTCACTGTCCTGGTCCTGCTGGCCACACTATTGCTGATCTAAGCCAGGATGCCCTTGGCCTTCTTGGCCAGCGTGGGAGACAAATAATGGAGGTTCTTCCGGGGGCTACCGTGGTGTAGTCCCAGCGCTCTGTGGGATGAAGCGGAGTGGTCAGAGGCGAAGGGAGCCGGTGCGGGGACGCAGCAGGGTCCGGCGCACGGCGCGACCGCAGCGCCTTTGTCCGCGGGCGGGCGGGCGGGAGGGCGGCGGCGCGGTGCGGGCCCGTGTGGACGCAGTGCCGCCCGCCGGCGGGCTGGGCCGGAGCATGTGCAACTGCGGCAGCACCTGGCAAGGAGCCGCAGCGCCGGGGATGTGAACCAGGCGGGGAGGAAGGCCCTTGACTCATCAGATAAATCCAGCCCCGCACTGCGAGTGAAGGCGGAGGAGGCGCGGCGGCGAGCAGCGGAGGATGGCGGGGGACAGTGAGCAGCGGCTGGAGGAGCAGGGGCAGCCCAGCGGCGGGGAGCCTTTCCTCATCGGCGTTAGCGGCGGCACGGCCAGCGGCAAGGTGCGGAGGGTCGGCGGGGAAGCCCCGCCGGGGCCGGGGAAGCTCTGTGGTGCGGTTCCCCCCACGCCGGGCGCGGCGGCCACATGGCAGCGCGGCGGGTCCGAGCGGCCGCCCCGCCACGTGCGCCGCTCTGCGGCCGGGCCGCGGGCTCGGGGTGGGCGCTGGGGCTGCGAATGGAGCCGGGGCCGGGGATGGAGCCGGGCGGGCTCGCTGGCTGCGCGGGGAAGAATGACCTGGTGGAGGGAGCGCGGCCGCCGAGGCCTCTGCCCGGGCGGCGGCCGGAGCCCCGCGGACACGTGGAGGGGGCTGCGGGGTGGGCGTGGGATTTACTCGCTCCTTCTCTCCGACCGGGAGCTTGTGTCCCTCTGTGTCACCGGCGAGAGGGGGACAGCGGGCAGAGCTGGGGGCTGCGCGGAGCAAGGTGGCCCTAGCTCGGCTGGGGTAGAGGCGGCATCCCCCCTCCAGAATCATTCCCGTAGCTGTGGTCAGTGCTTTCCCCGTCCCTGTTCACCTGCACCGACCCTAGGGGCTGCCCACCGCGCAAGGCACCTCGGGGGCAATACAATTTTTTAATTTCCCCCCCACCCCACAATGGTGTCGGTCGTGCATGGGGGTGCCCTTCTCCGCCCAACTTTAGGGTAGCAGGAGCGGGAATTCTGCAGCAAATGCTGACTCACAGCGGCAGGACCTCCTGGCTGCTCTGGCGGGAGGGGCTGGCCCTTGGCAGGGGCAGGTGGGAGCGGAGCGGGGCGAGGGCTGCGGGGACGGGGCAGCCGCCCGCCTGGGCAATGCGGGTGTTTCCGGCAGGCTGCTACACCCAAACTGCAGCGCAGGGCAGCCTTACGGCTTTTCAGCGTTTTATTTCTGTTGTTTCATACAGTGTGTCTGTCTGTATTTGTTTAACCTCGCTAGGTCACTTTCTTTCTTAACAGGAAAAGAAAATTGCTTGCTTTTTTTTTTTTTTTCTCCTTCTTAGGAGCAGTAAAACCAGCTCCACAGCTCATCAGCGCTCGTATGCAGGGCAGCACATTCTACCTGTGTTTTTAAGAGGCGTTTTGGAGAGGATGAATAGATTTGGAAGTAGCTATACCTGTGAAATATTTCTTGTGAAGGAAACTGAATGTGGGCTGGCACAGGAGAAGGATGAGCCCTAAGTCTCCGGGCTGATCTGTATTTGGAGGGGGATCCCTTTTTCTCTTGAAGAATGGCATAGCCCAACTGCTGTACCTCAGCCCAGTGTTTTAAGCATGTCTCTGAGTACCCTATTGATTCTTGGACTGCTGTTGCTGCTGCAAGGGGGAAAAATCCAGCTATAACAGGAGAGGGATGGTGAGAGAGGATGCAATCTTCTCTAGTGGGAACCAAAGCTGGATTGTTCTTGCAGTACAGCTCCTGGTGACTCAAACATGCTGGGTTTGTCTGTTCTCTGATGCGTGGGTCTGCCTCTCTGTAGTTGTCCCAATAACATCGTGCTGGTGCTGCTGAACTGTTACGTCCCTGAACACTCTGTCTCAGGCCCCACAAGTAAAAGCAGTGATGCAGTACAATTACACACAGTGGTTCTCAACTTCGAAGTGAAAATGCTTAAGAGCAGCAGGCTGCCTTAGGAAAAAAATAGGAAAATGGTCCTTTCTAGCAAGGGAGATGTACTAACTAGCTTTTCCTGTCTCTCAGCTTTGATTTTCCCTCCTCCAGTGACTGCTGGCTGCAGAAAAACCTCTGTGCAATGCTGCTCGTTGAAGGGACTCCAGCAGATCGCTACAAAGTTGGTGGGAAAAGGCTGCAAGAAATACGCTAGCAAAAAACCCCAAGTAACAGAAAGAAAGGACCTGGGACTTGTGCCTACAGCCCCTCAGATTCAGGTTTGGTGAAGCTGCAAGTCAGGGGTGTGGGGGGCTGTCCCTCACCTGACTGGTGACAGTGCCCTGTGCCGGGTGCCACAGCATGCTCCAGGAAAGCAGCAGTGGGGCTGATGTGGTTTGCTTAGCTAAGGGCTTGCCTGCAGCCAAAATCTAGTCCAGGCGCTACTGTGCCCATGTGCTGGCTCTGGGTGAAAACTGAATGCTAGCAGGAAAGTAAAGCAGGCACCTTTCCCACTGGGAAAGTGACAAATCCATCTGACTCGCCTTGACACCAACTGAGGGTTGTTGTCGAAACACACCCCTTTGGCAGCACACCAGCCCAAAGATAATGGAGGGAATTTGCCTTCCAAGGCTCCCCCCGCCCCCCCCAGCTCCTCCCACTGCTGCTTTTGGGTCTGACATAGGGATAATAGGCTCCACAGTCCCCTCCATCCCTCTTGCTGTACCAGCACAGTCAGGCTCTGGAAGGATGGGATCGTGTTTCGCAGCTTGCCACAACTTATGTCTTGTGTCCTGTGGTGCCCTGGGGAAGCTGCTGTTGGAAGTGGCTGGCCTTCCCAAAGAGCTGGGGCGTTTTTGGCTGATGTTCCTTAAAGGCAAATCTGTGAGAACTCAAGTTCAAAGGCTGAGTGCTCTTCCCTAGTGAGCAAAAGAGGCTTGAGCAACTTTGGCCACTCAAATAGGGGTAGAATCCTGAGTGCTTTCTTGGGTTTTGGCTCTGGAACGAAATGTGGACTGTGTTGGGAGCACAACTGAGGAGCCACAGAGGTCCTGGGGAGTCTGGGGTGCTGCAGCCTGTGCAAGGGCAGTGCAAGCTGCACGGTGGCTGTTTTGAGTCAGCTCAGCTGGGACAGGCTCTTCAAAAAAGCTTGCTGTCCCCTAAAATCCAAGCACTGTGTGGCCTGGGCAAAGGTTGCTGCAGTTTCCTGGGGTGGAGATGAGTTGGCATTAAGACCCCCATCCTGTATCAAACCTGAAGAGGACTGCAGCTGCCTCATTTCCTCAGAGGGATTCCCAAGGCTGGTTGTCGCATTTTTTTTTTTATCCTATCTGTTCTCAAGTGTTCTGCTAGAGTTCTTGTTTCCCTCTTACACCCATGGCCTTTGCGCTAACAGCTTCTTCCCTTGCTCCTGCAAGAGATTCCTGACTACCAAGGGCTCTGCAGCGTACAAGGCAGGCAGCCAGGCTGTGGGCTGGAGGAAAGGTCAGCAAACTGATGGCTGAGATGAGCTGGGAACTGCTGGGATACCTCCTTTAAGTTCTTCTGTGTCCTCACTTCAGCTTAGCTGCTGGGACCTTGCAGCTCTGCCAGCAGTGCTGAAGCAGCTTGCTCCCAGCAGTAGTGGTGGCATCTGGTGCTGGTGTGGCTGCAGGGGTGGGGAGAGCTCTTTAAGCTCAGGCTGAAGCATTAATTGTTGTCCCCACGTGAAGTGAAGTGCTGATTGCTGCCTTCCAACAGGAGCTTGTAAGAAAAGACAGATTTTTAAAGGGCTGATTGCTTTGGTTGGCTGCTCATCCCTCAAATCATAGTGGGAGCTGAATATGGTTGCTGCTGCAGCCCTGTAGTTATATCATTTGGGTCTTGAGTTAGCACATCAAGTTCCCAATGTCTGTTTGAACATACAGCCTCAGAGCTTCCAGCCTGCAGAGCACCAAGATTGCAGCCTGTGTTCAGCCAGGTGTGCTCTTCACTTATTCCACTAGGCACTTTGAACACTGGGAAGGCTGGCTGAGGCTGGAATTGCCCAGCCAGGGTGGAACAGCCAGTGCTGGCCCCCAGGAAAGGAATGGTCTGAGCCGCATGAAGCAGTTCCATCTCTGCGTGGAACTTCTTTTGTGACAGAGCTCTGTTGTCTACCACAGCAAGGGCTGAGGTCCCCCACAGCAGCCTGGGGGTCACTGCCAAAATGTCATCACCTAGATGGCTGGCAAAGAAGCCCAGAGGAGATCTGGGAATGTCTCCCCCACAGAAGTGGGACTAACAGGAATTGCAGCCCTGTGCCAGTTCAACTCCATTTCCTGGTGACGTTCATTCATGGCTGGCAGGAGCCCTGCATCACAAGGTCTGACTTGTTCAACACTGGTGTCAACGTGTGCTAGAGACTTGTCAAACTTTCTAGTAGAACGTTGTTT
Source organism: Corvus moneduloides (assembly GCF_009650955.1). Lineage (NCBI taxonomy): Eukaryota > Metazoa > Chordata > Aves > Passeriformes > Corvidae > Corvus > Corvus moneduloides. The sequence continues at coordinate 5,599,261 of NC_045484.1, read as the reverse complement.
TGTGCCAGCCCCAGTCAGACTGATCCATAGGACATTTTGATGGGTCAGCCGTTTCCTGTTACTGATAGAATATGTGCTCATTGTGGAGCCTGCTTACCAAAGTCCTGTGGGCTCAGCCAGCTCTGGGCTGTGGAGTTTGCAGCATGAGCTCGAGAAAAATATCCTGTGCCTAAAACCAGAGGATTGGGAGGGATTGTGTTAAAGGGTTTGTTTTCCTCCCTGCATGTAATCTGTGTTTAGAGCCTCTGTGTGTGCCTGTTTATGCTCCAGCCTGGGATTGCTGATCACATGCACCGTGTTCCAGGGTGAGTCAATAGAAACCTGGCTATCCCACTCCTGCACTGGTTGGCCTGTGGCTCACAAAGGGAAAGTCAGGGATGGTGAACCTGCCTGGGAATGCTCTGGGTGGAGGCCCTGGCTTTTGGTTCAAGAACAGTAAATTTCCAGTCCCAGTGTTGCCATACATATGTGCTCCCATTAGGACTGGAAAGGATGGTGTGGGTCATGAACTGGCTGTCTGTAGTCACAGGCAGACATTTGATAGATGCTCTGGGACCCTTCCCAGTTTGATGTCTGTTCTGTGTGTCATCCCAGTCCAAGCACTTCCTGGTACTTTATAATTACCATAACCTTCAGGAACAGACCAACATCTGTAACTCGTGTGCTGCAGGAGATAAGCTGGACTTAAGGGCAGCATGCTATAGAGGACAGCAGAGAAATTAAACTAATAAATACAGTTGTTCCTTATGTTTGATCTGAGAGAAAATCCTGTCAGACCACAAAACTGGAGACTGTTTTATCCGCAAAGGTATGATGAGGACACCCCAACCAGGCTGCTGCAGATGCAAAGCCATCGCTAGCTCCTGCCAAGCCTGCTCACAATCAGATCCTGCAGGAAGGGCGTTATGGCAGTGGTGTCCCTGGAGATAACCTCTGGGCTCCTCTCCCAGGTGGGATGTGACTGCTGCAGCCTGTCCTTGTTCCTGGTTGTGTTGTGGGCCAAGGGCATTGCTCTGTTGGGGAGGACTGTCCTCATGAGCAGCAGCTTGGCTTGGGGCGAGCAGCCTGCTGTGGTGGCAGGAGGCTGTGCCTCTTCCCACACTGGAGCCCAGCATGTGCCTCTCCTTTTGTTTGGCACAACCCTTTTCCTTCTCCTGAGGGATCTGACAGCTTCAGTGTTTCTTTAGGGCTGGAATCACTGGATCTGGCTAAGTCATTTTTACTGAGTGTCTCATCTAGAGTCCCTGGGAAAATGGGAGGTCCTCCGTGCAGTTGGAATGGGAACTTGAACATCCCTCTGCAGTGCCAGGTTCCTTGGGGATGGACAGACTGCTCTCAGCATGTGGGTTTTAGCATATCCACCTGCACAGGGCTTAGGAGTTCCTGCTAGCCCAGGACAGGCCTTGCCTTCCAGGGGCAGAAGCACTGCCACAGCAAACCTGGGGCTGGAAGCATCTGCTGTGCATCTGCCGTGTCCTGCCTGGCCCCTTCTCATGGTGGTTCCTGGTGGTTGACTGTGGCACTGTCCATCAACTCTCTCCTTAATACCCATCAGAAGTTATAATTCACTGTCTGATCAAAGCTACTCAAGAGGGATTGTGGGATAATCTGCATAATAATGTCAGGGAATTAGTCAACTGCTGAAGAATATCTGAGCAGCTGGCTATAGGCTATGAATGAATGTGACTTAAATATGTAATTAATATGTTCCAAGTAAATGTCAGGGGTAGGCCTCCAAACACCCATCTGTTGAGTTTCTTCCCCTGTGTACCACCTCTCTCCTTTTGGAAAAATATGTTGGATTTCTTTCCCAGGTACCCTCTGCATCTTCCCAGCAGAATAAAGCTGTACTTCTTCCTTGAACACTGGCTGTTTGTGTGCTTGGTTCAGAGGAGGAGTCCTGCAAGGGGAGCTGCAGCCACTTCTCTTTGGGAATAACCTCTTGCTTGCGTGGTGCTGTGCTGATACCTTCCTCTCCACAAGCTGTGAGGTGTGGGTTGGTTTGCACAGCTTTCCCAGGGAGTAGCTCAAGCACAAAGCCTGGGGGAGTGCAGCTCCGGGGGTTTGCTCCAACCTGGAGCTGAGTTCCCCTCACTGCAGTGTGGGGGAAGTCATGACCAATGGCAGGAGCCAGGGTCCCTCCCTGCCTGCATGCTTGGAAAGTCCTGCTTCAGTTCCATGTAGCTACCGTGGGAAAGGCCTGCTTGGCAACCATGGAGGCTCAGAGGCTGCTGGGTCCTGGCTATATTTAGTTTCAACCAAGTTCTGGAGGAGGGGAAGACTTTTGCTTGAGAAAGCATTCTGTTGCTGGGAGTTCGCTGCAGCTCACCGTCAGTGTTCACTTTGGCTTGTGGCAAGGCATGCATGGATTAGGTGGATATGGAGAAGAGGCTGAGCAGAGACAAGGAGCTCTGGCACAGCTCTCATATTCTTCCAGATGAGTTGTGTCATGTAAGGCATAGCTAGTAATGGGGCTCAAATCCTAGAGCTTGTGTACTGGGATCACATCACCTTTCTCAAATCATCCTCTGTGCTCCTGGGTTTCTTGTCGAAGAAACAATTGTCTTCTTCCCTGGGAGAAGCAGTTAGGAATTGGCAAAAGAAGGAATCTGAGCCCAGGCTGCCCCTTCAAGTGGGTGCTAAGTGCATGTTGTCAGCATGTGTCCCCTGCATCCAGACTGGTGCACATAGGCACAGTACTTTGGAGTCATGCTCTGTTCTTGCTCTTACTGGACATCCGTGGTCTCCCCAAAACCTCGCTGTGCTAATTTCCAGTTATTTGTGGCTCTTTCACAGTCACACATATATGCTGTGCTGCTTTGGGAGAAAAGGGTTTAAGCAGGGAGTATGTCATTTTTTTGGGGGGACACTTCCTGAGGCTGGGAGTTTCTGTTCCCATTGTGTTGGGGAGTTTCCAAGCTCTGTCTTTCTGGTTTTTCTTCCTTCTTGACAGTGGGTGTTTATCAACCAAGGGCAAAAACTGCCTGTCCAGCTGTAGGAGTTGTTCAGATTGGCATCAGGGACTGCCCCTTGTGAGACATTGTTTCTATCACAAATGATAGTGGGAAAAGGAAAAACCTTCTCTTGGACCTTGCTGAGGTTCACTGCCCTACTAAGGGAAGCTGAACACAGCCCTGGAATGGGCTAAGGCAAGCTGAACATGCCCTGTCCCCATGTTCTGCTGCACTTAATGCAGGTATAATATGTGAGCAGTGCCTGGCCCACACCTGCAGGACCAAGGTGACATGTGTGTCTCTTCCCAGAGCTGGGAGGTGACATCCCTGCTCACCCAGGCAGTATGGTATGCTGAAACTGAGATTGGTCCTCAGAGGAGGATGTCCTTGTGGTTGTCTTTCTCCACTTACTTTTGCCAGCTCTCCAGAGCCCACCAGGGAAAAGGGAGAGTCCATAGTGTCTGCCAGGTTGCTTTTTCCAAGAGGTGCCATCCGCCCCAGAGCCCTGGATGGCAAATGCAGCTGGGATACAATCTGTTCCTCATCTAGAAACCTGGAGGGGAGGACGTGTTCCTGTCTCCAGCTGTGCTTTGGGGTACTTTCTCCTTGGGCTTTTTTCGCTAGCAGGTGTCTCAAATTGTGAGGTGTGGAGCTAGAGGGTGATTTTCAGAGCTGGTGGAGGCTCTTCTCCACCTTCCAGAATCCATAGACCCGGGATTAGTGTGCATAAGGCAGAAGGAAGACTGGCACCATTTGTCTGATGCTCTCAAATGATTTTACTGCCAATACACATGCTGACGTCCAAGGGGAGAGTGAATGCAAATCCCTGGGTTGCTTCACTGATCCAAAGGAAAGGAGTCCCTCCCCTGGGCTGGGGAAAGCAGCTTCTGGTGCAAATCCACGTGGAACCTGGGGACCTGCCTGGGTGGCTGTGCTGAAAGGTGGTTTATTCTTAATGGCAAAGGGCCTGGGAAGTTTGGTGTCCTCAGCAGCTGTGGCCAAGGCTGAACCCTGCTGTGCTGTGTCCTGTTGCTGCACGGCAAAGTGGTGTCTGGGAGTGAGTGGGCAGGAAAAGTGGAGGAGAGGCACTGAACACACCCTGGTTTTGCAAAACTTATGGGATACAGCTGGATAAGCTGTAGGGCTGATGCAGGCCAGAGAAGGATGTGGGGAGTGGGAGAACAGAGGAAATGGAGAGTGGGCTCTGGCTTTGTCTGCATGTGCCAAAGGGCAAGTGACTGGAACGGACTTGCAGGGCTTTGTTCTGGGTGGGAGCACCTTGCTGCAGGGCAGGGCTGCCAGCATGGCTCAGAAAGCACGACTTGCCAGCTGGGAGAGGCAGGAGAAGAAGATGGGATGCTCAGGACACCCCATCCCTGACCCAAAACCTAAATTGGTGCCCAGGCCAGCCTAGGGTGCTGTGAGTGAGCTGGAGCCAGTTCTCTCTGCAGCAGAGCTGTGTGTGAGCTTCTCCAGCCAGGCTGGGGATGACTCACAGCCCAATGGTCACAGCCAAGTCAGGTCAGCCTGGCCTGGAGGGAAGAGATGGTCTCTGGAGACAGAAATACTGTCAAATCTTCCAGCTTCTCAGGCAAACAGCCTTGCCCTCTGCCTGCTGGGCTGACCTCCTCTGCCGGGCATGCATTCCCCTCCCTGTTCCCTCTCACCAGTGCTGTCTTCAGCTCTGCAGCTGGAGGTTGGCAACCAAGTATGGAACAGATGGTTGAGCCATCCAGGAGGTGGGAGCATGGAAAGAGCCACTGGTAGGCTGGGGTAGGGAGGTTGGGGCAAGCATGCCCCTCTTTGCAAGGCAGAGGGCTCAGCAGAGCATTTGTGGTGTCCGGGGCCAGGAGCAGCTCAGCGGGGCATTTGCAGCCAGTGTGATTCCCTTGAGTCAGAGCAGCTCACTTTGGCACCAGGAACAGCTGCTTTGCCCCAAGCAGTAGATGCCATGGGGCAGGAGCAGAGCACTCCCCAGCTGGCCTGGCCTTGGCTCTCACTGGTTGGGGCAGTGCTGGCTGCCAGGCAGTGGTACAGTTACCACCAGTGCATTGCACAGTAGCCAAGGACTCCCGTGACTAAGGAGAAGGGACTGGAGCAGGCTTTGGGATTTGTCCCCCAAGCTGTGCTCTGGGTCATGTTGCAATGGCAGCCACGCAGCCGGTGCCAGCAGAGCTGGTGCCTGCCACCCTCTCCCAGCCTGCTCCATGTGGAGTGCGAGGTGCCTGGTCCCTATGCCAGCAGCATTCAGCAGCCAGGGCCACGTGGCTCCTCAGCCACTGACCCTGAGCCTTGCTGTGCCAACAGGTACCAGGATATGCTTGCTCCTCCCAGCCCTGGCAGCTGTGGCAGAGATCCCTGATAAAGTCCCAAGGCTCTCTTCTTCATGTCTTCTCATCCTGGGCTTTGTTTGCTCTTCTCTGAGGACTCTCTCATGCTGTGGTGGGGTTTCTGTACTGGACCAGAGTGGGGGGAACCAAGGCTGCTTTCTCAGGGGGAAGGCTCAGCCCTAGTGCCCCATGCAGCTCTGCTCCACAGGGAGCTGCCTGGCAGGCTGGATGGAGTGCCTGGGGCCCCTGGGCATGTGGCTGAACCCAGGCAGGAGCCAACTGTTTCTCTGCTGCCACTTCTGCCTAGAATAGGAACTGTGGGCAGGCTATAGGAGCAGAGGAGAGGGTGGCAGGCAGCAAATTTGGTGCAGCTGTCACACTAAAGGGTACCATGGGGATGCCTCTGGAGCACTTTTCCCTCAGTGGCTTTGGGCTGTGCCTTTGGGAAAACCACAGACTCTTGGCTAGAGGTCCAGCAAGCAGGAGTGGGTGTTACCTGGGGACATCCTCCCTGTGCCACTTAGATGTAACTTGCTGCTGATGTGCCTCCTTTGCTATTCCTTTCCCAGTCATCAGTGTGCTCCAAGATTGTCCAGCTGCTGGGCCAGAACGAGGTGGACTATCGACAGAAGCAGGTGGTGATCGTGAGCCAAGACAGCTTCTACCGGGTGCTCACCTCAGAGCAGAAATCCAAAGCACTCAAAGGCCAGTTCAATTTTGACCACCCAGGTGAATGGAGAACAGCACTGGGGCTGCCATGCACTGTGGGGAGAGGGCTGGAGTGGGATCCCCAGCTCCAGCAGCAAAGAGCCTGCGTGGACACTGGGGCTCTGAGTCCACATGGGACAGGAGTGGGTGGCTTACTTAAGCTCTTGTGGAGCTGGATGCATCCCTGGCAGGGTGGACCACCTGTGTCCCCCCCATCTCTCTTGGGAAAGAAATGGGGTGGAGTGTCTGGAATGAGAAAGAGCAAGTTATAAACCCTCAAACTCCTTAAGACCCTCCTCTTCCTGCAAAAACATCCCCCAGTTTGAACACAGTTTTCATAGAATCACCAAATAGTTTGTGTTAGAAGGAACCTTAAAAGTCATCTTGCTCCAACACCCTTCACTAGAGCAAGCTGCAAAGGAACGAATTGGTTTTTGGTGCAGCTGAGGCCCAGAGAGATCTGGCCTGGCAGAGTCCCTGGAGCCAGCAGCTTTGTGTTCCTCCTTCAAGGAGGGAGCCAGCTGTGCAGCTGCTCTGCAAAGCCTTCCACCAAGGAGACCCTGCCCTGTTACTACAACAGGGGCTCTTTGAACCATCTCCAGGCTTGATGGGGAAATTCCAGAGCTGCTGTCCCTTCATCCCCATGAGGACAATGGCCAGAGGCAGTAAGCACTGAGCAAACAGAGCCTTCTCTGTCTGGCAGGTCAGTGCTGGAACACTGCTCCAGTCTCTCCAAGGGCTGGAGCCCTGGAGGAGATGCCTTCCTGTGCCTGGGCTGTCAGCACTGCTGTACAAGGACAGTATTGATCTCTGCAGGTCACATCCCAGGCTGCTGCAGAGCCATGGAGCCCTGTGGCTCCAGGAGAGCTGGGCCTTCCCTCATCCCTGGGGAGGTGCAGGGCTTTCCTCCAAAGTCTGTGCTGTCTTTCCCCAGTGCGAGGTGCCCATGACTCTGGCTTGGGTGAAGCTCAGCATCTGGTGGGTGGAAGAGGTTGCAAAGCTGCCTCGGGTAACATTTCCTCTCTCCTCAGATGCCTTTGACAACGAGCTGATCGTGAAAACACTCAAAGAGATCACAGAAGGGAAGACGGTCCAGATTCCTGTCTATGACTTTGTCTCCCACTCCAGGTCTAACAGCCGCTCCTGCCTTGCCATGCCTCTGCTGATGCCCTGTGGCACCACACACAGCCCTGCCCTCCCCAAACTCCTGCCCTCTGCTTGGGTGCCTAACCTGCCGGCACAAAGTTTCCATCCTAACTCCTCCAGCCCCTGGGTTGGGGCATCCCAGGCAGATACAGGCACAGGCTAAGGGTCTGGAAAGCTGCGTAGCCATGCACTGACATCCAGCAACATCCAGGCATCAGCACAGTGGTGTTACGACCCCCCTTCTCTTCCCCCATCCATGCCTTCTCTCCTCATAAACTCAGTGTTTGCAGCTTTAACAAGTACTCCAGCCTCAAACACCCAGCCAGGAAAGGGGGAGGACAACAGTTCTGGCTCCTGTAACACTCCCCTTGCATGTGTTCAGCTTGTTTTTCATGCCTGTGTTGATTGTGGATGGTGTGGCTCCGCTCTGTTTCCCACAAAAGCACTATGCTGTCAGGGAAGTGTTGCCTGGTTCCCAGGGAAGCAGAGCTGGCTGTACAGGTTGCTGTGCATAGGCTTTGCTGGGCTTTCTGGCTTGGCACATAACACTTGTGAGCAGCAGCAGCTGGCCGAGGTAGGGGGAGAAGGACTAGTGTGCTTCCGGCTTTGCTGTTTATCCTTCCAGGAAGCGTACGTATGCCTTGGATTCCCTTCACAGTGGTGGGGTAGGTCTGCCCTCTCCTTGGTCACCCGCCTGGTGCAGCAGTGGTGTCCCAGGGTTGGAGCAGTGCTTAGGAGCACTGCTGTTTCCCCTCACCTCTCTTTTGTTCCCCACCTTCCCCCAACCCATTTTGACTGTGCTTCCCCCTGCCAGGAAAGAGGAGACGGTGACCGTGTACCCAGCTGACGTGGTACTCTTCGAAGGCATTCTGGCCTTCTACAGCCAGGAGGTGCGGGATCTCTTCCGCATGAAGCTCTTCGTGGACACGGATGCAGACACCCGACTGTCCCGCAGAGGTGAGGCAGGGACAGAAATACCCCTTAACTGATCTGGGCGGGTGGTCACAGAGGCAGGTGATGGTGACCAGGGCAGAACTGGAGTTGGCACAAAGCTGTGAAGAGCTGGAGAGCTTTTCCTCTGCAGTGCAGTGTCACTAGGGCAGCTTGTGGCAGTGGGAGAGCACCTGGCTCTGTTTCTCTTGGGATTCAGTGGGATTTTTGCTGCCTTGGCTGGGATTCCTCCTTTGATGTACGCAGCAGTGTGACTACTGAGCATGCCGTGTCCTTGTGTGGCTCCGTGGCACCAGCCCAGTGCCAGCAGCTGAGCAGCAGCTGCTGCGAGTCAGCAGATGCCAGCAGGGAAGGGTGCCGTGGGCAGGGCAAAGCATGTGGACGGTTCAGTCAGGAGGCAGTGCCTGATAGATCCATGCAGCACCTGGGGTCTGGATGTGCTCTGAGGATGGCATTTGGGCCGTGGTGTCCACCGTGGGTGGTGTAGATGGGAAGTCTGGCTGTATGTTTGTGCAACCCAGTGTGGAGCCTTTATGTGGCAGCTGGTGCTGGGGTGATGGTTTGGGGGCAAAGAGCCCTAGAAACTAGAGTATCCCTCTAGGACTCCCCGTGTCCTGCTGGCTTGGCTGTGGGTTGCCAGCTGACATGGGAGGGACATCCACTTTGCATGGCCCGCATGACTTGAGATGACCTTCATTTCAAAGAGTGGGGTCACTGATATAGCACCTCCTGGGTGACTAAAAAACCATTTGGGGACTCTTGGGGCAGAATTCACTTCTGTCTGAACTATTCCTACTCCTGCCTGGCTCTGACAGGCTCCAGAGGGTGCCTGGGGATGCAGAAGATGACTTAGAGGAGCAGTTCCTTCCAGAGCTCTGTGCTGTGACGAGGGGAGTGCGTCTCAGTGCTTCAGTCTGGGACCGTTGTGTGCATGGGACTGTTCCACTCTGCAGTGGAGCTGGTCTTGCCTGTGCTCCTGCTGTCAGACACATCCAGAGCCTCCTCAGCTGCTGGGATGTCATCAGCACTGATTAACATCTCCTTTTTATGAATTCCTCTTGACCCTACCCACTGTTCTTGCATGACTCATCCAGGGAGGTGACAGCACAGTCATTGCAGGGAGATGTATTAGCAGGTCACAGATATGCACTTGCAGGATCCCAAAATGTGAGCCCTAATCCCTTAAACTGTGCTGTGCAAGAGCTCGGGGCCACACCTGGCCACAGGGTAGGACACTGTCATGGTGTGACCCCAGCCAGCAACTCAGCCCCATGCAGCTCCTTGTTCAACCTCCCCTGGTGGGAGAGAATCAGAAGGGTAAGAGTGAGAAAACTTGTGGGTTGAGACAAAGACAGTTTAATAAGTAAAGCAGAATCACAAGCCAAGCAAAATGAGGAATTTTTCACCACTTCCCATGGGCAGGCAGGTGTTCAGCCATCCCCAGGAAAGCAGGGCTCCATCGTGTGTAATGGTTCATTCACTTTGAATGTCTTGCCTTCCTCCTTCTTTGCCAGCTTTATATCATGTATATGGTATGGAACATCCCTTGGGTCAGTTGGGGTCAGCTGTCCCAGCTGTGTCCCCTCCCCCCACTGGTGGGGTGGGGTGAGGAGCAGCAAAGGCCTTGGATCTGTGGAAGCACTGCTCAGCAATAACAAAAACATCCCTGTGTTATCAATGCTGTTTTTAGCACAACTCCAAAACACAGCCCCATACCAGCCACTGTGAAGAAAATTAACTCTATTAATAAACTCCTAACCAAATCCAGCACATTCTCCACCCCTTATTCCAAACCACTTAAATGATGCTCAGGTCCCACACTATCCAGTACATTCTCATTATCCACCACTCCTCTTCCCATGCTTTGGTGTAACACACATATATCAAGCCCCTATTTTATGGACCACCCCAGCAACACATCCTCCAAGTGTCCACTGAATTAATTTAATCCCTGACTTTGGACTCCATCTGTTCTGGTGGTCATTCTGGACAGGAGAAGCAGGTGGGGAGGGTGGAGTTTTTGGGTCACTGCTCACCCCACTGCTCACTCACACTGCTTCTTGTAAGGCTTGTACTTCTCCCACCCACCATCAATCACTTGCAAAAGGGCAGCTTTGCTGATTGCTGTGCTGTTGTCCCCTAGTAACTGCAGCTCATTGTTCTGCTGATAGGAATCTGGCCATTTCCCTGCCATCAGCAGTTGGTAGGACCACTGGAGCACCAAATGTGTTTACTGTATGTCTGCCTGTCCTTTCTGGGAAAGCAGAGCCTGTGTATGAGGTGCCAAAGGTATAATAATGTCCCTGGAGCATAGCTGGAGGCAGCTCTTATTAAAAGTTGGGATCTTGCATTGTGATGTGGCCCTGAGTCATCTTTCCATAGACGAAGTCCTAAAGGGTGGCACCAATTGGGTTTTCAGCTAGGCAGCAGCAGGAGATGAGGTTCCTGGAAATGCAGCTGACAGCTGAGTTAATCAGTAGTGCTGGGGTTCAGTATGTGCAACTCACACTGTACCCATCTCAGCACCTCTCCCCAGAAATTGTGCTAGCAGAGTGCAAGGGGCAAGGTCTGCCAGGTACCTCAAACAGGCATCCATGGGGATCAGGGACCTGATTCTGGCTAAGGTCCCTTGCTGCCCTGTCCTTGGCTGGTTTCCCTAAAACAGAGACCAGGTCCAGTGTCACATGCATGTTTTGGGTCCAGTTTGAGTCTGGACCCGCTGGCTTCAAAGGGGTACCGATCTGTCCTTGGGATATTTGCCTGCCCTGTAAGCAATCCCTCTGGATAGGGTGTGCAGTCTTAGCCTGGGCTGTTGGGACCTGCTGCTTTGGGGGCAGGTACAAGACAGCAGGTGTTTGACTTGTGTTCGTGTGGGGGGTGATTGTGCTGCTGTGGTGTGCCCTGGGAAGAGGCAGGAGAGCTTTGCCCTGTCAAACCTAGCCCCCGCACAGCTCACAGGCCTCCTGCACCCTGAAGTGGCCAACAAATAAGGTGTGGGACTTGGGAAACAAAAGTGTTTTAGTTTTCTTGCCTCTTTGTCTGTATTGTTTGAGCTGGGGCTCACTCCTGCTCTCTGGAGAAGCTGGCTAGAGCAGCCTGGTTCCTGGAGCTGGCACCCATCCTGCTGCCAGCCCTTTTCCCCCATCACTTCCCCCATGCAGGGCTGTGAAAGGCCATGCTGTGAAGCTGCTGGCCGAGGGCAAACAGAGCCATGGGGACAGTGCCAGACCAGCAGTGTCCTGGCCCCAAGAGCACACGGGCAGTGGCTGCTGAGCAGGTCACGCAGGCTGGTAGTGCCATGCCTTGGCTCTGCCTGGGACATGGGGGAAGGCTCACTCCAAACCCAGTGGCAGGTACTTACATGCTGGGGAAAAGCCAGCAGCCCCTTGGGAACAGCCGAGAGCCATCTGCTCAGCCGCAGGGCTATTTTGGCTCTTCCCCACGGATTGAATTCCTGCTGAACTGGGGCACTTGTCCGCACTGAAGTGGCTTCAGACTGGAGATGGCACTAGCCCAAATAACTTATGCAAACAGGGTGAAAGGCCTGAGTGACAGAACAAGCAGGAGGCCAGTTTGCTCTCCTGCCTCCAGGCTTCCTCCTGAGCTGACCTGCCCCAAGCACCCCATCAGCCTCTGGTTCACCTGCTCGGCTGGGGACAGCACAAGGAGCCTGGCAGAGCTGTGCAGGTGGGTGGGTTTTACTCTCCTCAGCTCTACAGACCTGAGTTAAACTGTGCCTTAATGTGTGTGTGTGGGTGAACCCCACTGCTTTGGGCACCTCTGCACTGGGATGACTGAGAGAATACCCAGTCAGGCAGGACAAAGTGTCAGGAGAGAGGCAAAGGCTGAGGCTGGGAACACTCAGAACTGAGCTGGCACTGGTTACAGCTGGAATGCGCATGCAGAGCTGAGAAGGGTGGGAGGCCAAGAAAAGCCTTTGGTCAGGTCAGCCAGCTCTTGGCTCCCACAAAAACTTGGAAGCAGGTTAAAAGCATACACTGGGCTGGGATGTGCTCGGACATACGGGCAGCAGCTTCCAGGAATGGCGATCTCAGACAGAATATCTGGGTGACTGGCCAAAGGCTGTACTGAAGGGAAAGGGGGTGGAGAGATTTGTGCCTCAGCTCCTGACTGTGCCTTACATCTTCCCGTCAGTGCTACGAGACATCAGTGAGCGAGGCCGGGACCTGGAGCAGATCCTATCTCAGTACATCACCTTCGTCAAGCCCGCCTTCGAGGAGTTCTGCTTGCCGGTAAGTCAGAGGAGTGACACCTGTGTGAGTGCTGAAAGTGCCTCGTCTCCTCAGAGAGGAGCACTTTGTGCCCAGAGCTCAGATCAGCCTTCGGTGCCTTTCTCCCTCCCTGCAGGCTCTGGCCAAGGCAGGGGTGCCAGTGCTGGCCGGGGCAGAATGTGATGGGGACTATTTATACAGCCACTGCCTTCCTGGTGAGATCATCCTTCCCTTCTGGAAGGCAGCATGGCCAGAGAAATCCCTCCCTGTGCAGGGGCTGACAAACCACTGGGCAGCTCAGCCTGGGAGGGAAGATCCTTGGCTGTATTAAGCTGGGGAATGGGAGATGGCTGCTCCCAGGCAGTGTTTGCTGTGTCTGCCTTTTGGGCTGTCCTGCCTGTCCTTTTCACCCTGCAGTGCTGCTGGCTTCATGCCTGGGAGAGCAAGGAAGCTTCTTCCTTCTCTCTGTGGAGTGGGATGTGGCCTTGCAGGTTGTATTTCGTGGCTGGTGATTGGCCAGGGTGGAGAAAGGCCTGCCTGGAGAAAGGAAGGTCCTTCAGGAGCTGGTAACAGAGGCAAGGCTCCCTGGCAGACAGGGGCTGTGTATGTGGGAATCTACTGCAGTCTTGCAGATGTGCATGGAAATAGCACGTTTGCAGGATCAGCCATTGTACACCTTTCCTGGCTCTCATGGAGAGGAGCCTGTGCCTTGGTTCTCAAGGCTTTTCAAGCAGATGTGGTAGTCACACGAGGAATTTTTTTTATTCTGGAGGAAGTGAACCAGCAGAGTCCTGAAACCTGGGAACTGCTGGCCAGCACCACAGGTAGGAGTGAAACTGTGCCTCCCACCTTAGGAGAATTCCTATGCTGGTCTATCTGGTCAGCTCTGACCTTTTCCTTAAGAGGGATTGATTCTGTGCTACAAGATATTTTCCTGGCTTTTGCATGGCTCCCTTTTTTCAGTCTCACTAAATTGTGGCCCTGGAGACCAATTCCTAAGTCCAGAAAGGCTTTTCCTGAGAGGCAGGCCCAGCTTGCAAGGCTCCTCTTCTTGCAAATTCCTAGCAAGATAAATCCAGTTTTTCAAAGCAACAGACGCTGCATCAGGCTCTTCTGATGAAGAGTCTGTAGGAGAATGAAGTGTGAAACAAGGAGGGCACAAAACTGCCTTGTTTCTATCCACAGCTTTGCAATGGTCTGCTCTCGCTTCCAACCTGGTGGTTGGCTCTGCTGCAGAGCAACTGCAAGCTCAGCACCCACTGTTGCTGTTATTTGACTCCTAAAGCAGCTCTGGGCCAAGTGGTCCAGTACTGAAATGGTCTGGCATATCCTGGTGATTTTTGATATGTCTGGAAGCCCTTGGAGGTGTCATGTGACATCCATCACCGCATCTGGCTTGGTGGAGCTTGGCTGTCAGCTGTAAAATTGACACAAATGGGGAGGAAACTGAGACTGGCACCTACAGGTGAAACTAGGACGGGACTGGTGTCCTGAATCACATCTTCTTTGCAAGTGATATGGTAGGGAGTTCTCCCCTCTTCCCAGGTAGATTTTGTGGCTGCGCTTAGGTGCACCAACTCGTGCTGTTGTAGCAAGTCTGGATGGATTCAGGAGGAAGGGTTTTCCCAAGAGCATCAGCTGCTGGAGTCTTGTGATTATGAGGGTTCTTAATTGCAGGTTTTGTTTGGGTGCCTCTTACTGGCTTCTGTATGAGCTCATGAAAATGGAATCAGGACACGAAGCATGGCCCTTGAAACATGGAGCAGAACACAAATAAGACCACCCAAAATGTATTATCAGCAATGACATACCTCCTAGTGGGTTTGGGTTTGGCAAGGGGAGGGCAAGGACCTGGCCCAGGGAGCAGGGACAATGCCCCAGCCTGGTGTATCTCCACTTTCCCTGTAACACAGTGCTCTCTCTCCTTCCAGACCAAAAAATATGCTGATGTCATCATTCCCAGAGGAGCAGATAATGAAGGTAAGGACCCAGACCCTGCTGTTCTGACCTGGCAGCCAGCTTTGGGCAGCCAGCTGTCGCAGTAGAGTTAGGTTGGAGGTAGCAGGACCTGCCACAGAGGGGACTCAGGCCACTGCCACCCGAGAGAGGGCTGTTACCACAGGTGTGCTAAGATGGGCCTGTTCCCTTTGGTCCTGCTTGGAGCATTAGTGACTAGGAGTTTGTGTTCCTCTGATCTGTTGGCCTGAGAGCCCATCTATGTGCACTGCCTCCAGGCAAACTCTTGGTTCATCCCACACAAAAGGGATTGTGCAACTGGGACAGCCAGGTCTCCACCTGGCTGCAGTCAGCCTCACCATGCTGGCTTGAGGGGTAGAGGGATCAGGTCCCAGGGGGGCAACTGCTTCCAGCAAGATTGGGATAGGAAGGGAGACCAGTGGGAGGGACAGCAGGGGCACCAGCTCTGCCTTGACTCTGGTTGATTTGCAGTGATCCTAACATCGTCTCTCCCCCTTCTACTCACAGTGGCCATAAACCTGATAGTGCAGCAATCCAGGACATTCTTAACGGCGGACTCAGCAAACGCCAGAGCAACGGGTACCTGAATGGCTACACTCCCCCGCGCCAGCGACAGCCCTCAGAGTCCAGCAGCCGGCCCCACTGACCCAGGCAGAGGCGTGAGGCCACGGCCAGGCCGCTGGGCACTGCCACGGCCCCTCTGTACATACTGTCCACTCATTCCCCCCTTATCTATTTAAGAAACCAGATGGAGACGAATGCCTTTAATTTTGTATGTTCGAATTGCCGAATGAGAAGCAGCCAGTTGCTCAGGAGCCTGGACTACCCTCAGCTCCCGGCCTTGCTCAATAACTCCTCCAGCATGGAACTGGCTATAAATCTCTATAAATATAGAATTGCTCTATTTTTGTGTAAATGCAGAATAACGTAAAATTACTTGCCGTAAGGTATTTGCCAGGCTCAGTATTGCTGGGAGGGACTGGGAAAGGGGGTCCTGAGAGGTGATGGTGTCAGGATCTTCACCTCAAAGGTGGTAAAGAAGGAAGAGCATTCAACAGCTGCTTTAGTATCACTGTGGTGTCCATCCTGGGGAAGGGCAGTGGCAGCTTGAGTGTGGGCTGAGTGTTACACCTGGGCTGGGATTGTCTCTTCCTGCCATTGTTTTCAGGTCTGAGCAGCCTGGTTTTGGCTGGCAGGTGCTGCACAATGCCTCTGGCAGCTGGGAGAATGATGTGGAGTATCTCCCCCTGACTCTCTGCAGCTCCAGGTCTCAGCCTTTAAACAGCATGCCATTCTGTGCCTGACACTCCTTCCCACCACAGGTGTGGGGCTGCCGTCACACCCTCCAGTGAGGACCTGGAAGGTGGTGCTGGGTATGTGGCCATGTAAACACGGCCTTTTTAGCAGTCTCAATGCCTGGCTTGTGTGGGGGCAGCACACGGATGGATACCTTTAGCCCCTCTGGAGCTTGGTGGCCATGTCTGGTGGCACTGTTAGTTGACCCTGGGCTGACCTGCCTGGAGGTTGGCTTGCAGGTCAGAGGTGTGTCTCATTCCTCACTTGGATTGGTTTTGCTCTTGTATGCGGGATTTTGGGATGAGGTATGGTTACAGGAGAACCAGCCTCTTCTAAAAGAAAGGGGCAGTGGCTGATAAAAGGCAGCTGCTGAGCTGCCTGTCTGAAGGGCTCAGTAGTGAGTGGTCCCTGGGCTGCCTCACATCACCCATGTGGGACATCCACAGGTCCCATCTGGGTAGTTGTGAAACTGGGTGCCCAGCAGTCCTCTGCTCCCTGTTTTCAGAGCATGCTCCTTAGCCTGTCCTGTGTTCCCTTTCACTGTCCTGGAGGAGGACAGTGTCCCAAGGGCTGGCCAGGCAGTGCTCTTCCTTGCCTAGGGTGAGACTTAGTCTCCCCATACCTGGTAGTGCTACAACAGCTGTGTCCAGAGATGCCTGGTGGTGTTAGGGATGCCCGGAGAGGCTCCCTGCATGGGTGGGGCAGTTTGGCTGGGGCAGGGAGCTTGGTGGGAGCCAGTGGGAGGGGGTTTGGTGGGATGGTAGCTAGGAAAGATCCTTTGACCAGTGCTGCTAAGACTGACTTGCACTGCCAAACCCAAAATTTCACAGACATCCCACAAAGCCTGGAGCAGGGACCCTTAGCCTTGCTCCCTCATGGTTTTTCCAGTCTTTCCAGAGCATTGGTTTTGCTCTGTGGTTAAGGGTTTAACGGACCATGCTCCATTGCTCTCCAGTCTGATGTAAGCTGGGACAAGCTTTCGTCTTTGAGAGAGCAAGAAAGGATACACCTCCCCGCAGTGACTGCTGCTGGGACAGACTCATTCCTTCTTGCTCTGTGATGAGGCAGTCTTTTATCCCCCTCCCTGTCTGCCAGCATTCCTCCAGGCATGTCGGCTTTGCCATGACCAAGGGCTGGCACTGCCTAATTCTATGTAGGTAAGAGGGACCAAGCCCTGCAGAACTGGTGAGGCTTCTCAGAGCTTATGCAGAAGACAGATAAAATATTGACCTCCTCTCCCTGTGAATAAAGACCGAATAAATGGATGCTGGTGTTGTCTCCTGTTTGGTGCTGCATGGTGCTGATTGCAGTCCCAGGATGGAAGCAGACTTGGCCAATCTTGACTTAGTTTTGCAAGTCTAAGCCAGACCTGGAGCAAAGCTGCTGGCACAGATCAGTGCTTTGGTGAGGAAGGAGGCAGCAGCTCTGGCTTTTGGCTGATCTCCCCCACTGTAAGGCCCAAAAACTCAACTTGACGAGGCTTTTAAAAGGGCTGTTTGGTTGTTTGTGTGCTCTGCATTAGATGCGCAGGAGAAATACTGACAAGAAAATCTGAGAGGTCAAAACAACCAAAAAGACCTTACTGGCAAATTTAGAAAATCACAGAACTTAGGCAAAAGGTTACAGCAGCACTCAGTCAACATAAAACACTTACCAGAGCATTGAATTGGCCCATTCAACTTTGCAAACTTTAAGCTCATTTCATTTCAAGTTATTCATGAATTCCAAGAGGGAATTGTAGGAAGAAGAAAGAAAGAAAAGATATAGAAAAGGACACATACAGTTACCCACACCCTGGGTTCCAGGGTGTTTGATCTGATAGATTCTCCAAGAGGAGGTAGGGTCAAGACCTGTGCTCACCTCGAGTTCAGCTCAAGTTCAGGCTCCTTAGCCTTCCTGGGCCTTTGCCCCAGGTGGGTTTTCCAGTCATTTGGCCACTTGGGAGCTCCAGGGTTAGGGGCTTCCAAGGGGCAGTGTGGAGCATTGCCTCTGGTGTGCCAGGGATTGGCAGGCACTGCAGGGCTGGGGTACAGACTAGGGATGGGGGATGTGCACGGCAAGGCATTACCTCACCAGGGCAAGGCCTGACCTGCCCCTTCTCCCACACACATGCACCCCAAAACGTCTCGAGACATCAAACTTTCACACCCACTCTTAGCAAGTCCTGATGCACATGTTGCTTGGGGTGCTGTTGTGAAACCCCTCTGCTCTCAAAACAGCAGAGGTGGAGAAGTTCAGCCCTTGCTGGTAAGTATCTTGAATAAATGACAGTCAAGTGGGTTTCATCAAAAGACCTCATAGGCAGGGTGGCATTAGCACCAGGGGGGTGTCAGGCAAGGCAGGGGGACTGCTTTTAGCAAAGGGCTAAATCAGTTTGTGGCAAAACACTTGATGTCAGCATGGATGCACAAAGAGAAAGTCAGGCTTAAACGACCTGATAACCCTGTGAAGAAATGAGTGGCTTGGTAGGTGAGGGAAGAGCAGGGCATGTTGTCTACCCTGGCATGAGTCAGGCATTTGATAGGATCTCCTGTAATGTTCCTCATGGTGTTGATGTATGGGCTGGATAAAACCAGAGGTAGATGGAAAACTGGCTGAATGACTGGTTCCAGAGTGTGGTGATCGGTGGTATGAGGTCTGGTTGAAGATCAGTCACTTGTGTGACTAGGTCCGGCCCCTCTGACATCTTCACTGAAGATCTGCATGATGGAGAAATGGGCTGACAGAAACATTTTTATGTTCAGCAAAGGGAATTGCAATGTCCTGCACTTGGGGTTAAATGATCCCATGTGCCAGTACATGCTGGGGACATCCGCAATGCACAGAGAAGGCTGTGGGGGTCCTGCTTGTCCAGGAGCCTGAGAGCAGAGGGCTAATGGTATCCTGGGCTGCTTTAGGGGAAGTGTTGGGTTAGGGTGATCCTTCCCCTCTGCTCGGGTGAGGCCATACCTGAATGCTGTGTCCAGTTCTGGGCTCTCCAGTACAGGAGCTACAGATGAGAATCCATTGAAGGGTCATGAAGAGGATGTAGGGATTGGAACATCTCTCCTGTGGGGAAAGATGAAGAGATGTGGGATTGTTCAGACTGGAGGAGGCTGAGGGGGAATCTTGTTAATGTATATAAATAGCAGGAGAGAAGGTGAAAAGACAGAGCCAGTGGTTGGACATGGACACAACCTGAAAAAGAAGGGGTTCCCCCTGAACATCAGGAAACATCTGCTGGGAGAGTAACGGAGCTTTGGCACAGCTTGTTCAGAGGTGTTGTGGAGTCTCTTTCTTGGAGATACTAAAATTGCAGAAGTTCATGGGCAACTGGTTTGAGATAACCCCACCTGAGCATGGACTTGGACAAACTGAGCTGCCAGGAGCCTTCCAGCCTCAGCCAGTCTGTGAATTTGAAAGATTTTTAAATCTCATGGTTCAGCTGGGAGAGAAGCTGGTGCCAGCTTTATCCCTTCTCCTATCTTGGCTCTAAGCCATGTCCCTCCTCAAGGGGACATCCAAACTCTTTCTGCCGCCTTCCTCTGGTAGTGCTGGTGATGGAACTCTTGCAGGTAAAGGTGATGCAAAAGCCTGGTGGCCCCCAAGCATCTGGTTTTGGTCCTGAGCATCACCATGGTTTTCGCCCTTGTCTTGTACAGCTGGGAACATAGGAAGGTTCACTTTGCCTAGCAGTCTGTCCTCATCCCTGGAAATGATAGGGCCAGGCCTTACCTGCACCCCACAAACCCGTCCCTTCCTGTGTGACTGGTTTTGATTGCTTGCCCATCTCTGTTTTTTCTGCACATTTCTCCAGATGCTGAGGGCAATATAAGCCAGGCCCAGGATGCCCATGGTTTTCCAGGCCCTGTAGAGCAGCCAGGACGTGTCCACCTGGGCAAGGTAGTCCCAAAGCTGGCCCAGAGGGTAGGGCAGGTCAGAGGCCACGCTCTTCACGACAAGGGGTGGGTTTTTTGTGCCCCAGGAATGATGGCCTCCTCCTGGAATGTAGCATCTGTGGGGTCCCTCCCAGCCATTGATGCCTGCTCTCTCCCACCCCAATTCTCCCATGTTTCCTAGAGCACACATTCTGGAAGCTCATAGACAGCAGCCTGGCTGACACCCCTGCCTTCCATGCTGCCCCTTCCCTGGGTGCCCTTGGTACCGAAAGGACACGTGCCACAGGAACAATAAACTTTATTGATATGAACCGTGCAAGAAGATTTCAAAAGTCGGCTGCTCCCAGCAGGAATTTTGCTGAATTTCACAGGCATGTCTGATGCACAGGCATGCTCTGTCTGTCATATTTGGGAAGATGGAGCCCTGGCCTTTGGGATACCTGTGGGCCCTGGGAACACCTTTGGGAAGGTGGCAAAGGGGACAGGCAAGAGGAAGAGGGCATAGGCAGTGGAGGAGCCCCTACCACAGGAGCCTTTGGTGGGCTGAGGCACCTTGTGACTGGTTGTCATCCTGGAGGCATGCTGTCTGGATGAAAACACTCCAGTTGGCATTGTTATCCAGCCACTTCCAAACACCTGCTCCTCTTCCAGGTGCAATGTTGCAATCACACCAGCCTTGGAGGTTCTAACGACTAAGGAACCCAATGGGCCATGGGCAGGCACTGGGCACTGCCACCTTACAGGGACACATGAGCAAAGTGGTCACACCTATGTTAAGAGGAAAGCCAGAAGTTCAAAGAATCATAGAATATCCTGAGTTGGAACAGATCCACAAGGATCATCTAAATCCAACTTCTGGCCCTGCACAGAATCACATAATGGGTCAGACTGGAAGGGAGCACAGCAGGTCATGTGGTCCCACCTCCCTGCTCAAGCAGGGCCATCCCAGAACATGGCACTGCATTGTATCCAGGTGGGTCTGGGATATCTCCCATGAGGATGACTCCACAACCTCTCTGGGCAATTTGTTCCAGTGCTTGATCACTGCACAGTAAACTTCTTCCTTGTATTCAGGTGGAACTTCCCATGTATCTCATCCCAGTAGAGCCTGGCTCTGTCATCTTGGCATCTCCCCTTTAGATATTTATACACATTAACAAGGTCTCATGCACAGGACAGCCCAAGAATCACACCAGGTGCCAAGTTCAGGCACATTGAGAAATGCATTACCCCTTGAGAATGAGAAGTGCCATTAAACTGGAATTGTGGAGGGATAGGGGGACTAGGGAAGTGATCATCCCTTTGTACTCAGTACTGGTGAGGCTGCATCTCAAGTGCTGCGTTCAGTTCTGGGCCCCTCACTGTAAAAAAGACACTGAGGTGCTGGAGTGTGTCCAGCAAAGGGCAACAAGGCTTGTGAAGGGTCTAAAATACACATGAGGAACAGCTGAGGTAGCTGGGGGTGTTTAGCCTGGAGAAGAGGAGGCTTAGGGGGGGACCTCATCGCTATCTGCAACCACCTGACAGCAGGCTGTAACCAGGTGGGGTCGGTCTCTTCTGCCGGGCCTGCAGTGGGAGGACGAGAGGCAATGGCCCAGCGGAGATAGGGGAGATTCAGATTAGATATTAGAAAAAAAATCCACTGTCAAGAGCGGTCAGGCATTGGAAGGCCAGGGTTGCCCAGGCAGGTGTTGGAGTCACCATCCCCGGAGGTGCTTAAAGGGCGTGTGGATCTGGCGCTGGGTGATGTGGTTTAGTGGTTCCAGTGGCATTGCTGGGTGGACAATTTGACTTGTTTCATCTTAAAGGTCTCTTCCAACCTTGACGATTCTATGATTCTGTGACAGGACCCACGGGGCCCCGTGCATGCGGCGCCTCTGCCCCCTCGCTGGGACACGGGCTCTAGGACACAGCCACACCACTGGTAACCGGGTGGAACCGCGGCGGGGCTGAGCATCCCCGGTGCACGGCAGTGGCGCTCCAGTTGCGCGGCGGGGCCGGGCCGTGCTGCGGAGGGGGGGCGGCTCCGGGGGCGGAAGGGGCGGGCGCGGCTTGGCGGTGGTTGGCGGGGGCCGGGCCTCTTCCTGCGGCTGAGGACGCGCTCGGGCGGTGCTCCGAGATCGCGGCTCGGCGGTGGCGACGAGCCCGCGCCCGGCGTGAGTGAGGCGGCTCTGCAGGCCGGGGCGGCCGCCCGGCGCTGGGCCGGCCGGGGGGCGCGGGGCGGGCCGGGGAGCGCTGCCCTGCCCGGGACTGCCGTGGCCTGGGCCCTCCGCTCCCGGGCGGGCTGGGGCAGCGTGGGCTCCTTGGCTCGGCTCGGCTCGGCTTGGCTCGGGGTGGCTCTTGGGCCGGGCCCGGCGCTCGGGGCAGGGTGAGAAGGGGAGCGATGCCCGTCCCGCAGGAGCTGCCGCTGGGAGAGCCGAGTTGTGCCGCGGGCTCCAGGGCCACGCTTTGCCGGGAGAGCCGTGCCTCAGCCTGTTGCTGCCCCGCGGACAGCGCGGAGCACCGCGGCTTAAATGTCTTTATTTTGTGTCTGTGGATGTGTGTGTGTGTTCCCCCCCTCCCCGGCTTTTAATGTGGGTTTAAGGGGATTAAATCTGATGCAATCAAGGGGCTAAGAATAGCCTTGTCCACGTTCCCTTGCATGTGCAAAGTGCTCCGAGGGGCTGCTCCGTGCTACTGGCTTGCAGCGGGACAGCTGGCGGTCCCCGCGGCGGGATGCGGGGATGCGCGGTTTCCCGGGAGCATGCTGGGCAGCTGGAGCTCGCATTGGAATTGGTATGCGGTGCCCTAACCGGGAGAAATTGCCTTTCTTTATTTGCAGGGAGCTGTGAATCTGAGCAATTTGCAAGTGTGGCAGACAGCAAGTCTGAGCTTATTCTTCATTAACTGGCGAACTGCTCCACTTGTGTGTCTGGGATAATGCTCCTACAGAGTGTTGCATGTAAAATAAGGTTCTTCTTCACGTAGCCAAATAGAGCTATAACCGTTCTGTAGTTTAATTTAAATTGTGCCAAAAATATTTTGCTTCATGTTGGATGCAGGGCTCCCATCTGACAGTCTTCCAAAAATTATCTTATTCTTCCTAAATTTAATTTTTTTCTCTTTTAAATGCTGCGCGTGTTTATTTTAAGGTTTACTTCATTCTCATTTGGTCATTGCTTTTCCCATAGTTCAGTGGTTTCCCGTTTCTCACTCCATTTCTGGAGGGGTAGAAGCCTGTGACTATCAGTGTGGAAGCAGAACACCTTTCTGTTCTTTTAATAGATTTTTTTTTTTTTTTTTACAAAAAGTTAGGCTTATTGAATAATTAAATTAAATGAATTAAATGTAATCCTAAGTGAATAGCTATCGAAAATGAAATTTAGGCAAGCAATGCCCTTGTAAAAAGGGTTAATTTACATTAGAATTAGAATTTAGTGGTTGAATGTGAAAGGCCTGTGCAGTTTGCAGCTGTTATTACTCTCAGAAAATGAATATTTGGAGTGGAAGTGTGGTGAGCATCAGGCAGCATCGTTCATCTTTGCAGATGTAGTAGCATTATTAGCATCCCTCTTACCTCTGGGGCACAGTTATCTTCAATTTCCAGACAGAAGTTTTATCTTCTATCAAATTCTGGCTCTGCAGTGTAGCTGTTGAGCAGTGCTGTGCTGTTTATTAGGTGCCAGCCTGCCTTAAATCTCTGCTAAATGTGGGAGGGAGAGATACCTCGTGGCTCCAAGCAAGGAGCTAGAGTGAGCACCCTGTTACTTCAGATATTTTTTCCTTTGATAGAATAGTTTTAAGGATTCAGGGAGGCAGGCAGTTTGCTAACTGTATAGTGTGTGTGTTCTGTTTGCTAAAGAATCTTTGTGCAGCTGTGGTGAAAATATTTTTAATGTTGTTGTTTTCTTCTGCTTTATCCTCTGCAATCCAGGTGTTGTTAATCTGGGCTGTGAATTTATAACTGGGTAAGAGCTTGACGGCATATTAGTATGTGGTTGTGGGCAGCTCTGTTCTCTTAGAGGGAGACTGAAGAAGGGAAAGAAGGTTCTCTTGCGTCAGAAATCACCTTTTTTTCTCTTTTTTTTTTCTCTTGGATCAGGTCTTGAAGTGTAGGGTGAAGGTTTCTCTTCACAGTGCATGGACGGAAAGCCAATGCGCAGGTAAGACACAAAAACAATTGTTCTTCTCTTCCCCAAATAGGATAAATCATATGAGTTGGTTTTGTACATGCCTGGACTGTAAAATGTTGTGTGCTTTTGGATTTTTTTTTAAAAAGCCTGGTTATGGGGAATTGGGAAATAAATCATTCCCCTTTAGTCCTTTCTTAAATGTATTTAGTTTTCAATATTTACAAGACCAGATGTCTTTCAGGAAGAGTATGGAACATAAGTTACTGTAATTCTCCATCCCCTTTTCCACTTCCCCCATTTACTGTCATATTTAAAATTCAATATTTAATTACTTAGGTATTCAAACTGTGTAAAATAGACTGCCCGAGAATAAATTTAAACTTGATTTCCAAGGGGCAATATTTTTCCCTTAAAGAAAGACATTTGGTGAGGTTTTGGGTGAAAAGGAGATTTCCTTTTCTAATTATGGATGCCAGCTGCCTCGTTCTAATGAGCTGAAGACAGCTGAAGTATAATTCAGGGGAGTTCTTGCTGGGGTTGTGTCAAAAACATTCTATCTCATATAGAGAAAAGGTTTTCAGTAATAAAACAGTAATTCAGCACGATGACAGGTTTGCAAACAGGGTTTCCTGCTAGTTCTTGTTAATTTTCCCTGTTTGATGGCAATCCCACGGCAAAATTTAGCAGCAGATATATTTCTGTACATGATACAGGCTGTGTGGAAGCGAAGTTGCCTGAAGTTCTTAGTCTCTGAATGATTGGTCTGTTTGTGCTCTTTGGGATGTTGAAAGTAGGAAAACTTTATTGTGGGTAATTCTGTAAAACACTCGTGTAAGAGAAGGCAAGGCTTTTAACCATAGATGAATATATAGAGCATTTTTGGCTACACAAACCATTAGCCTGGCTTCTGTGTAAACCCTTGAAGAATGGCACGATGTTGTTTTAATTAAATGAACTTCTCAAGCGCAGCAAAAAAGGCTGGTGCTGCTGCTGCAGTTCAGGAATGAGTAAACCTGGGACATGATAGGGGCATCACTTAGCCCGGGTGTTGTGCTGCATTTTTGCCAAGATAAGAAATGTCGTTTGGTCAATGAGGAGCTGTATGTGACTTTTACAGTGAATTCCTTTTTCTCCAAGATGGATTAATTAGCAGATGAGCTCTCTTTCACCATAGTCTTCTTCAGTGGAAGTTGTTTAAATCTTAACCAACATAAACTGACAGCTTTTCAGGTTTTGATGTTGTGCTCCACTTATCAAGATGTTTTTGCAAAATGACGTAAAATTGGTGAGTAGCTTGGCTTGTGTTCTTGTTTCTTCCCTACTTTTTGTGTTTCTAGTGGGGAAATTGAGGTTCTAAACTCGTTTCCATGCCTGCTGTTTTCTGTGTGTTGCACTGAGGCAGAGAATTCACATGCTGGAGTTAGTGTGTCTGTTTGTGGGTTTGTGGCCTTGGACTTGGTATTGTGGAAGTTCTCTCTGCCACTCAGACAGTTTTAGTTTTAGTGGTGGGCAGCAGCACAGAGCTGAAGAAGTAGAGGTTTTTTCTTATTGCTGCAGCCTAGCCTGACAAGCACATCTCTGCTGTGCGCTGTGGACTTCAGTTCTTGAATACACTTGCCTGTTTTAAGGCCCTCAGTGTGGGTTGTTAAATTTTTTTGTTTTGTTCTCCTATTGCCTGTCTTAGAAGAAAATGATAAAAGGTTCCTGGTTGGATTTTGGACACAGATCTTCCTATGAGCTCTAGCTAAGCAGATAGCAGAGCACTTTCTTTTATCCTTTTACTCAGGGTTCTGAAGCCAATTTACCACCCCACGTGAGGGTTGTGGTAGGTCCTGCACAAAGAGGGGAGTGGGGCTTGGCCAGTAGTGGGTTAATAAACACGGTGAGATGGTATCAAATGTGTACAGCATTCAGAGGGGAGGAGGAACAGCTTGAACAGACAAGGAATTCCAGCTATTCCTGTCAAGATTATAGTAGGGAATACACATTGCTGTATCCTGCTGCAAACAGGATTTACTCTGCATTAGGAATGAAGGGGTAGTTGGGGCAGGCTGTTCTTGCTCACTGTCAGGGAGAAGCAAGAGGATGTGGCTTTGCTGAAGGGAAAAACAAGGCAGCAGGGACCTCTCAGTGAAGAGCATGGTCTCACAGCACCCAGACAAGGAAGGCAGAGAAGATCTGATGGCCAGGGCCAGTCAGGAGTCGTGTACTCTTCAGCAGGTCTGTAGGGGTGAGGAAGGAAGCAGGGAAGTCAGCTCAGAATCGGTGGGTGCACAGTCAGGTGCAGACATGTCTTTAACATAGCTCAGGCATGAGGGCTTGAGCAGCTCCCAAACAAATTGGGAAAGCTCTCTCAGTTCTTTCTCACCCGGCTTTTCCTGGCAGCCTTTTCCCAGGTTACAGCACTGCTGTATCAGAGCAGGCTTGAGCAGCCAGACCCCGCCAGAGGAAGGAGGCTTCAGATCCTGATAGTGAGCTCGGGAGCTTATCCAACTACTTGGACATACCTCTTGCCCAAAACAAACTACAAAAGGCTCAGGATGGTTTTGGAAAACTCCAGTGATGACTTCCTCTTTCAGAGTATGGGCATCCTCATGGGTGAAACTGAGTTTTCTGGGCTTGGTCAGTGAAAATCAAACTAAACAATGTAAATAGGGGCAAATACACCAGATCCTTGCTGTTTTCCTTTTGTGTAAAATAGTATTTGTCAGGTTTATCTGCTTGTTTGCGTAACTCTGTTGAGAAAGCTTACTGAAACCTTGCTTGCTAGGCAAGAAAATTAATCAGCGGTATTTTTCCTGATAATCAGACTTTTAGTAACTTAATTCCTAGAGTGCTGATTGCCACAGTAAAGCATTTCCGTTTACTTGGTTGGCATGTTGTGGTGGTGACTTCTGTTGCCAAAGGCTGGGCCAAATCAATGGCCCTTGTTCTTGCAGGTCTATAATGAGTATAGGAAATATTTCTTAATTTCAAATCAAGGCATTGGCAGAAATCACTACCAATTTGGTTTGCTATTTTTATTTGCTACCAAAATCTCTTGCTAATGAAATCCACTCCAGCAATATATGATTCTAGGATTTCAGTTGATGTGTTTAGCCTGAGACTTGTGTTTCGTAAGCCTTGGGTCAGCCTGTTGTTTCTGCTGAGCTGTGTTAAAGCTTTTTGTTGTAAACCTGTGCTAAAACACACATTATTCTTAAAAAATGCAGATTTGAAAGTTAAGGTGCCCTATGACAGCTCTATGGAGAGAATTTTCCTTAGGCGTGTGTTACTAGGTATTTTTTTTGAACTTTGGAAGGAGCTGCTGTAAGGATGGATGTCTCATAGATGCCCCTGTTAATGAATGGAGTTTTGGGCACTGGCACAGCAGAATAAAATGGAGGCGGAGCAGCCTGTTTATTAAGCTGACTTAGTGTTGCAGACTGCCTGTGTTCCCATTTGTACTTCTCAGCATTGTGATACAAAAAACTGATCCTTTGTCAGTCCTTTCTAATCCCATTGTATTTGCCGATTTCCCAGCCCTGCATTTTGATGGAAGCTAATCCTGGAATATCTGCATAGCTGGGTGTGTAATGTTTTATCTGAGCATACACATTTCCTCTGGATCCTCAGCCCTCCTTAATCACCCTGGGTATTCAGGAGCAGCTCTGAGCTCTGTGTGGGGGGAGGCAGCTCCCCTGCCATGTGAGAATCAAGGTGCTGCCTTCTGTATTTCACACCTCTAAGCTACTGGACTCATCACTTCATTCTCTATGCATATATATGCATAATGCACACATAATGCAGTGGAATCATGATCCTCATGGAGACACAAGCCATCAGACATGTCCTTTAAAATTCACACTTCTGTGCCTGTGTGTTAGCAGCAACCCCACCAAGCTTCACATCAAGCATCTGGGGTGGAAATTCCTAAGCCAATTGATCACTGGCTTCTGCATCACCCAGAGATAAGTTTGTGTGAATCAGGAATCGCTCGTTTGGTTGTTACTCTTTTTCCCATCCATTCAGTCCTTCTTTAATCATTAACAGCACTTTCTCTCCAGGAGGAAGGAGGCTAGGTACGATGCAGCTCTCCGATAAATGCTGATGGGAACAATGCAGGAATGACTCCAGTTCTTGCTAACCAGACTCCTTTTCAGTGAATTAAAGATGTGTTCAGCAGTGCCTCATTTGGGCAGAAAATCCTGATCTGCCCTGGCTAGGAAGTCTAGGGTTATTGCCTAAATCTGGCTAAGTAATCCCATGGCATAAAATGGTACATCCCATTGCCCTGTGTTGGCAGGGAGTCTTGGATGGTGAGGTTGGGAGGAATATTGTGTATTCCTTCTGGCAGCCTTAATCTAATCTATCTGTACTTAGAACTCTTGCCACTCTGTGATCTGCTTTAGGGCTGCTTTTAGTGAGAGATGTCTTTGAGGAAAACCTACAGGTGTCACAGAGGGGTTGTGTGCTTCCCAAAAGGATGTCCTGTCGTGGATGTGCTCCAGCTCTTCTGATCTGTAGGTACGTGAAATGGGTTTTTATTTGAAGAACACTTCTTCTGTGCTTTGACTGACAGCCTTGTCAAATCAAACTGTCCAGAATTGTAGTAGCATGTGTCTTAAAAGACCTCTTATTGTGTTCTTTTTTGCCTTCCAAGGCTTGGTTTGACATAGTTCAGAGCACCTAATGCACAATAAAATCAACTTAGCTTGCTTAGTAAGTGCCAAACTCTGCAGGGGAATGTTTGTCACCACCTTTCTCCATCTCTTGGTAGAGGGATTAAATTACTTACTAGCTGGCCTTGACTGCTAAGGACTATGAAAATAAGTCAATTAGGTAAATTAATCTTCAGCCAAGGTTTCTTGAGGTTTTTGTAGGGGTACCATTAATTGTGGTTTGTGTGTATTGCTGCAAGGGGAGCTTAGTTTATGCATTGTTTGTGAGGAACTTGGCAGAGCTTTTGAGAATGATTGTCAAACCCCAAAAAGGTGAATTTAGGTTGTGAGGGACAGGAGTGGGTGGAGGAGAGTGAGAGGCAGTGTAACAGCAGAAGGATTTATCAGAGGTGTCAGGAAAGCAGAATGGTGATGGATGTGAAAAAGATGGAGTAGGGATAAAAATCCAAAGCATTTAAGGTGCAGAAGCTGAGCAGTAGAAAGCAGCAAAACCCAGAGGGGAGCCCCAGCTAGATCTTTGTAACTTAAGATAGGAGGAAGAAGTAATGGTCTAAAACATCTGAATATGATCATCAAGGAGATGGTGTGGAGGGAATGGGAAAACAGGCTAAGATGCAAGTGAATAATTTGAACTGCTGCAAAGAGACTGGTTTCCCAGTGCTTAGAAAATGCATTTGACGTAATAATGAGGGGAAAAGATGTGAGGTCTTTTTTTTTTCTAATTCTTTCCTTCAAGCCTGCTGCAAATTACATTGAGCCATGGCAAAGCCAAACTTCTTTTTTTTTTTTTTCACTCTTAGTATGAACAGTGAGGTAGTGACAGCTCACAAATGCCAGTGCACCAGGGAAAAACTGGTAGTGGACAGCATGTTTTGGGTCTTTCAGTACATCTCTGATGGCCATAAACCATCAGTATTCTGATATTTTGCTCAATATGCTTTAACTGCTCTAAATGATAGTTTTCCTTTGATGTGGGAAGAGGCAGCAGTTTCCTGATTTTTCTTTAATTGCATGTGGAACTGTGAAGATACTATGTTTTCTCTCTGTGCCAGTAACTTAGTTTACGTATTAAGAGATTCTTTGCCTCTAGAGTTACCTTCCTGACTTTATGTTCTTCCTTTTTTGGTAGGTTGATAGTGGTGGATACTTGGATTGTTTTTTACTTTTTCCTGTTTGGTTTGGTTTCACTTGCGTTCTTCAGTCCTTAGTATGGCCTTTCTTGCGGAAGATTAACCTTCCTTGGGAAGGAGTGTCAGGGAAGGTGGATTGAGTTAGGAGCCTCTATAACTCAAAAATAACTGAAGAGGTGATAATTAAATGGGTATTCTGTGAACCTGAAAGATACTCATGGTAGTTTGCAGGCCATCTTGAGCTCCTGAAGTCTGTGTGACAGTTTAGTGTGTTCCAACGTTACAGTGATGAGTAGCCCCATTAAAAACGTAGGTAGAAGAACAGAGAAGTTTGGTTAAATCATGGAGCTGGAATTCTTTGCAGTGGAAATTCATCTCCAGCTCTGTCAAAGAAAACTCCAGTGCATGACAGCAGGCAAGTCAGCTAATCTGTGCTTTGAGTCACTCTGTGAAATGGGGATAATGTGCTTTTACCACACAAGGCTATGGTGAGGTTCAGCTCATAAATATGCATGTGTAGCTGGATATTACGGCTGTGTGTCATAGAAAGCATATAAAAGTAGCAATAAATTGAAGCCTGCTGCAAGTTGGCATTTGTTTACTTCTAAGCAAGCTTTGGTTGGAGATGGATTCCTCTTTCATGCAGTCACGTGCTTGTTTTCATGTCCCAGCATGGACTTACAGGCACTGCTTGTGCTAGGTGCGAGCTGTGGAGCTTTGGAGCGCAGCTGGTGGTGGGATCCCTGACCATGGTCCTGTGTTATTATCTCCTGCACTGCAGGTGTACCAGCACTCGCCCAGGAGAGACCGGAATGGACGTGACCAGCCGCTGCACCCTCGGAGATCCCAACAAGCTGCCTGAAGGGGTGCCGCAGCCCGCGCGCATGCCCTACATCTCCGACAAGCACCCGCGGCAGACCCTGGAGGTCATCAACCTGCTGCGAAAGCACCGGGAACTCTGCGATGTGGTGCTGGTAGTGGGGGCCAAGAAGATCTACGCCCACAGGGTGATCCTGTCAGCCTGCAGCCCCTACTTCCGAGCCATGTTCACTGGGGAGCTGGCGGAGTCGCGGCAGACGGAGGTCGTGATCAGGGACATCGATGAACGGGCCATGGAGCTGCTCATCGACTTTGCCTACACCTCGCAGATCACTGTGGAAGAGGGAAATGTCCAGACCTTGTTGCCAGCTGCTTGCCTTCTCCAGCTGGCTGAGATCCAGGAGGCCTGCTGTGAGTTCCTCAAGAGACAGTTGGACCCTTCCAATTGCCTGGGCATCCGGGCTTTTGCTGACACTCACTCTTGCCGTGAATTGCTGAGGATTGCTGACAAATTCACACAGCACAACTTCCAGGAGGTGAGAAGCTGGCGTGCTGGAATTGGGATGTAAAATGTGTCAACATGGCCTGTGAGAGCTTTGAGCAACTCTCATTTTGTCCTTTCCAAATCCTGCCTTTACACCTGCTCTGTGCCCTGATAGTGATGGGTGCCAGATGTTACGTGGGGAAGAAAGAGGAAAGAGTTACTGGCAGGACTGTGTTTTACTGGTGGTTTGTATATGATCCACAGCATTTGTTCCCTGAAAGATGTGTGGTGAGTGCTATGTGGGAGGCAAAGTTGTGGGTGCAGTTGGATTTGGTATTGAATCTGTTGTGCCTGCACAATGGTATGACATGCCACTCCTCTTTCAGAAATATTCTGGATTCTACATGGTTGGAGGGGAGGCAGGTGTTAGGACAGCACATCAGTAGAACCAAAAATATTTAATGCTGAGCTCTGGAATTGGAGAAGCGGGTGTTTGGGGGAGCATGAGGCTGCCTCAGGGGAGTCTTCAAATCCCTTGTTGTAGCAGAACTAGGGTTTTGCATCTATTATTCAGCAGAAGTTGTCTGAAAGTAATTCAGATGTGTAATATTGTAGCTGACCTTTATAAACTCAAGTTTCTCATCCTTTGTTAATTCTGCCTAGATGATTTTTGGGGGAAAAAATGCCAGCAGCTGGTACAGAGAAGGATCAGCATAATAATTAAGGATTGTGTGAGCAGTAGTCAGAGAAGAGTGGGTCTTGACTGAACTCTTGCAGGAAGGAGCTCAACCCTTTTAAATAATGTCTTTCCTGAGCCTTGCTTGGAAGGGCAGGAATTTGTGTGTATTTTGGAAGCAGCTGCTGTGTGGGAGGTATGTAGGAGCATGCTCAGTGTGAAGGTCTGGTCCCCTGCTAGAGAGAGTCTTCTCTCGCCTCTTGCAGAAACTGCACTCTGCTCTGCCTTGGAACAGGTAGCCTACTGCAGAGAAATCTCCTCTTCCCACCAGCTTCACAGGGAGATCCTTTCCAAAGGGAGGAACTCCAGGAACCCCTGGTGCTAATTTAGCTTCCCCAGAGAAGCAGCAGTATGGAGGCGCTGTGAGTGATGGCAGCTGGTCTCTCTTTTTTTTTTTTTTTTTTTTTTCCCCCTTCTGACATGCAAGAAGCAGATTAGAATAGTATTTGTTTCAGTCAGGTAGTACTTAATTAAAATCTGAGCAAAAGCAACACAATAGAACATGACTCTTGGACACAGTGAAGATGATTCTTGGTATCTAACTGTGGACACATCATCAGTTTACTCATAAGCTGAAATTAAATACATTTTTTCTAACCAAATAGAATTTGCTGTTTAAGATGAGTTTGTTTTTTGTAGAACTTGGTGGTTTCCCAAATCCCTACATTTTAGCTGGCCACTTCATGTGCTTTGTGCTTGCTCTGCGCGTCTGGGTTTTTTTGAGGGAGCAAGATGCTATCCAGATAGTTGTTTATTTTCAGTGCTTGGTTGTTTTACTAGTTATTAGATCTTATTACATGAGTAGGGCGTGCTTACAAGCCTCTAAATAACATTTTAGCAGCCTGACAGTTTTGTTTTAAAATGTTTTAGCATTAATACATGCAGCTGACTGTTAAAGAGCTGCTTGCTATGGGCTTCTTTTCTTTTGCAGCACCTTGAAGACAGCTTTCTGTCTTCCTTATCCCTGTTAAAGCACATGAAGGCAAAAGAGAACACTCCTTCTCAAAGATGAAGCAAATTATAATTTACTTAACTTAACCACAGCCTCTGGAAAACAGAGTCTTAGATTAGAGCACTGTTTCTTTGGCCTGGGCAGGTTTTGGTGTCCATTTCAGTGTCCCAGAAGTTTTGCAGCTCTTCATCCTTAATAATAACTTCTTTTGCTTCTACTGTTTCTCTGCAGACGTCAGTGATGCTGCTGGTTGGGATTGTATTCCATTCTGACAATATTTTCTACCTGGAGACTGGATTGGTGGTCCCTGGGGGAAGCCAGGGACTTGTCTATTTAACCATCCTCCACTGTGGAGGTTGAAAACTGATAAAAAATTTGCCTTCTTGTGTGGAGGCTGTGTGGTCATCGTTCCTCCAAGCTGGCAGAAAGGAACGTGAGCTGGGAATTTCCTGGATGGCAACATGAAATATTAAGCAGTAGGCACCAGGCCAACCCATGCAGCTACTTTGAATGCAGTTTGAATTGTTCCATGTCCTCTGCTGTGCTAACCTCTACTTCTAATAATTTTTATGTGTATTGGTGCATTACAGCATTAACTTCTTGGTTAAATGTTTTTCCATTTTTTTCCGTTCCTCCCAATCCTAGTGATCTTGTGCATGTATGTGAAATGGTTCTGTTAACAACTCCATTGTACAAGAGCAGCGTTTGTATTTAATTTTTTTTTGGTCTCTTGACATTTGTGTGAAGGGAAAAATTATATTTATGGGTGGATAACTTGTGCTTTTATCAACAGACAGAAATTGCACTCTGCATTGTATAGTCTGACATTAATTCTCTCTGTTTGTAAAAGCACTGATGTACAGGAATGCTGCAGAGGAAATGAAATCCAGCCAATTCTTGTCTGCTTAGCAAGTCAGTCAAATAGTTCATTAATATTAGTCGGTTAATTAGGAGTGTCCTGATAATTAAGCCAAAATAAGCCAAAGGATTTTAAATAATGATTTGTTTTACCATGTAAACTACCAAGTTGCATAGTAGTAATAATTTGGTTTAAAGAGGTACTTCGAGTGCTTTGAATTTTGTGAGGCCATCAATTCAACTGGGTGTCCTGAGGGTCAAAGGGAGAGACTGGATGAGCATCTTTAACTCAGGAATTTCTACAACTGTTTTCAGGCTCTGCAGCTGCATTTGTAAACTGTCAGACTAAAGTTTATGCATAAGCTTGTCTTTGTAGGAGGGAGGGCAACTATGGAAAAAAACTGGTGAAGATCTTTAATGACCAACCCAGTTCCTACTTGAAGGCTGAAGGGGTGTGTGGGCCAACCTTGTTGTGGCCTTTACTGTCCCTGAAAGCTCAGGGGACCCAAGAACCAAGTCTGGTAACTGATCTCATTATCTGCTCTGTTATTTTTTAACAGTATTTTCTGTTGTCAATAACTTTGCAATCCCTACATATTTGTTCAGTGCTCTTAAATAACTTCTTCAGGTAATTTAAAGGACTGCATAGCTGACTGCTGTTGAGATGATCATGTCAAAGAGTGTTTTTCTTTAATTTATGCAGCAAATCATGAAATAAGTCATGGAATTCTAATGTGGTCGCAGATGATAAGGATAAGCCAACATTCAGTTATTTTCTGTCCCTCAACCTTTTGGAAATTGCAGGCTACAGACTGGGGATGCTTGTAGGGAAGGTGAGCTGGCAGTTATCAGTCAGGCCATTTCTTAAGTTTAAATTTTGATTCTTGCACCCTTCCCATCTTAACTGGTGTCTGTGCAGGAGCTGTGGTGGTGTGTGAGCTCCCAGGGCAGTCTGACTGCCTCATGCTGTGTGAGAAGTCCTCCAGCAGCAGCCAAGGTGTCCTGAGAAACTTGATTGCTGTCTTGGATGCCTTGAAGGAATTAGTGTTTTTGTCAGTGGCTTGACTTTCACAAGAGATCAGTCCTTAGGGGCTCTGGAGGCTCTGATTCCCTCTTTAGTTCATCTTGACTATTGCATACTTCATGTGTATATTTAGAGCAAATGAAAGAGGCAGGATCAGATGAATCTCCTGAAATATTTTCTGTTCTGCCACAAATCAGGCTTTGTTTTCTCTGCAA
Source organism: Corvus moneduloides (assembly GCF_009650955.1). Lineage (NCBI taxonomy): Eukaryota > Metazoa > Chordata > Aves > Passeriformes > Corvidae > Corvus > Corvus moneduloides. The sequence goes on along the minus strand of NC_045484.1, from coordinate 5,564,798 downwards.
TGCCTCTGTTAACTTGTTTGAGACTCTTATTTCTGTGGTCTGTTTTGGTTTCCTTGTGAATCTCTGTACTCCAATGCTGCTTTTTAGTCATGGATTTATTGCAGTTTTATTTCTGCTTTATGTATTAGACACAGCAAATGAGGAGACTGATTTTAAAGAAAGGCTTTGTTTTTCCTGAATTTTGAAACCTGATCAGTGTCTTTTGTGGTTTAACCCTTTAAAAGTTAAAGGGTGTAAAATTCCCTGTCACTTGCATGCCCATCTAGAAATGTCTTGTTGTGTTGCTGGGGGCTGCACTCTGCCCCGTGCAGCAAACCCTTCATGTGTGTTGGTGTTGGAACTGACGGGGATTTGGCTTTTTACTGGGTCAGTCCATGAAGTGCTGGAGTGGTGTGTGGCTCTGATATTTTGTCCTTACTCTCTTCCTTTTTCCTCTGCCTTTCCCAGGTGATGGAGAGTGAGGAGTTCATGCTGCTTCCTGCCAACCAGCTCATAGACATCATATCCAGTGATGAGTTAAACGTGCGCAGTGAAGAGCAAGTGTTCAACGCTGTGATGGCCTGGGTGAAATACAGCATTCAGGAGAGAAGACCCCAGCTGTCACAGGTAATCTTGGCCACAGGCTGCTTTATCCAGGGGGATATCCAGGGAGAAGAATGAGGGATGGTAGGGTGGTGCCACAGCACTTCTGAATGGTGTAAAGCCACCAAAATTCTCTCTGACTCCCACCTGTACTAGGTGGCTTGCACTGTCCCTTCATCTAGGCTGGAAGCTGCACTGGCCACAGCCTTCATTAGGGGCTTTGTTGGATTGTTCCCAGGTAGGACTTGCCAAACGAGCTCACTCAAGCAGTCTGTCCAGACAAGCTTGCCTGCACCGCTTTGAGAGTCGTATCAAAACCACAGTGGAGAAGAAAAAGCTTGTCTTGCTTTGCAGTGCTTCTTTAAGCTCTGCTGCTTAATTTGTGCCTCAGCTCTCATGATGTTACAGTGGAGCTTGTCAGAATGGTTTTGCTGGAATGTGATGCTTCATCGAAGCCAAGGCATTTCACAGAGCAGAACCCATTCTGACAAAGCTGTCAGCCCCAAAGCCTCTGAAGTCTCGGGCTGGCTGATCAAAAGAGGTGAGCGTCTGCCTGCCTCAGTGTTTCTGCTGTGGAAAGAGACATTAAATGCAACTTTATTTACTGGAAAGCTTTTGAAGATGGTTTTAAGTAAGCAAACCAAACTGGAAAAACCTGCTCTTCTCCAGGCAGCTTTTATGCTTTTATAACAGTTCTAAACCCTTGTGAAAGACATGTTGTTTCTTATTGTTCATTTACTCTGCAATACCACTCAGGTTTAAGAGAGCTAAGTGGTTGATAAAACCACTAACTTAACTAGTGTTCTGGCAGATGTGTTGACATCTGTAATTTTCTAAAGGTTTCCAGCTGTGACCTTGTTTTCAGCTGTTAGTAGAGCCAGTAGATTGTCCCTTTTCAAAGACTGATTTTCTTCTGGGTATCTAAACTGGGATATTGAAAAGACAAATGTGCTGTGAGACAAGCTGCATTTAACTAAAATTCTGTTGTTTTCCATTTGGCTGCCTGCATCTCTGTGGGTGTCTGTGGTTTACCATAGATGTTTTGGTTTGTGTTTTAGGTCCTGCAGCATGTCCGTCTGCCCCTGCTGAGTCCCAAGTTTCTTGTGGGTACAGTGGGTTCTGATCCACTCATTAAGAGCGATGAGGAATGCAGGTAAATCTCCTCAGCCATCTACAGAATTAGATAATGTTGTCCTCTGAAACTGTGCTCGTTTGTCACTGGTAAATGGGTGATGCCTCACAATTTCATCTTTGGCAACTGGGAGGATAGGAGAAGCAAGAACACTTGTTTTCTATTTGCATAATAGTCACTGGCATGCCCTGGAAGTGGTTTTGTTCTTTCAAGTTTTCAGTGTAATAGCAAACTTTGAGTGTGCAGTTTGACTGTTGGTAAAAAACCTTTCAGTGTATTGTTTTTCATTTTGCCTTTTTTTTTCCCCATCTAGTCATGGCTTTTTATTGTAGGTTAGCTCTTGCATGTCTTTCATGGTGATCTCAGTGGGATCTAAAGTAGCTTTTCTGTGTAGAATGTCTGCACTTTGATAACTGAATTGGAGTCTGGGATTAGAGTCTGCTCTTTCCCACACGGATAACTCAGGGAAGTTATCATTTTCTCCTCTTATGATATGAGTCTCACCTTTCTGGTTCTACAGAGTTCTGTATCATCCACAAAGCACATGATTTATCTTGTGCATATTGTAAAGAAGTTCAGGGCATAGGCTAAATTGTTCTCTTCCTGAATAAGCATTCATGCTGGGGGAATTCCACATTCATAGAGGGAAGGAGGACTTTTTTGTTCTTTTTTGTTTTATTCAAGGGTTTGGAGTATTAGAATTAGTCCAGGTGGCAAGTAATGAATGGATGGACAGTGTGAGCTGGCCAGAACTGATGGAGAAAATTTTCATCAGAGGGGTACTATCTCCATCTGTTGGTCATGTGTGTATTACGTATTTGTGTGCTTTCCAACTCCTGTTCTGTTGTGAGGCAAAATCACTGACTGTTAAGTTTTAGATTGAGGCAGATTGGGTGTTTCTTTTCTGCACAGTAAGCCTGACAAATCTCTTGTCACAGTTTTTTTTATCAGTCTTTTTATAGCAAGCTGTATCTGTTATTAACTCTGGCCAAATACTGGTACTGATTTGCTTCTGTCACTGTGTCAGTGGCTTGTAAACCGATGACTATTTAGGTGTCAGTCTACGTTTAACTGGAGCTGTTTATGCTGTTCTCATGTGACTTGTGAATACCTGAGGTGCATGACTAGTGCTGGCTGCTCTTCCCATCAGTTCTGATTCGCCCCTTCTCCTGAGACTGAGCTCTGAGGGTTAATATTTTCCTGTCTTGCATAGGGATCTGGTGGATGAAGCCAAAAACTACCTGCTGCTGCCCCAAGAGCGGCCACTGATGCAGGGACCGCGAACAAGGCCACGCAAACCCATCCGCTGTGGAGAGGTACTCTTTGCAGGTGTGTGTTTCTGCAGGTGTGTGTGTGGTGTCAGCAGGAGATGGTGGAGGGTCTAGAGGGTCATATGAGGAGTGGCTGAGGTCACTTGGTCTGTTCTGCCTGAAGAAGAGACTGAGAGGAGAGCTCATCACAGTTTACAACTTCCTTGTGAGGGGGGAGAGGAGGGGCTGACACTGATCTCGGCTCTCTGGTAACCAGCAATAGAACCTGAGGGAATGGCCTGAAGCTGTGTCAGGGAGGCTTAAGTTGGATATTAGGTAAAGGCTCTTCAACCAGAGCAGAATCTGGCATTGGAACTGACTCCCCAGGGCAGTGGTCACAGCACCAAGCCTGACAGAGCTCAAGAAGCATTTGGACAATACTCGCAGGCACATGGTGGGATTCTTGGGGCTTTGCTATGCAGGGCCAGGAGCTGGACTTTGATCCTTCCAACTCAGGATGTTCTGATTCTATGTATTTTTCCCGCCAGCTTAGGCCAGGAGACTCCAGGCAGGATTTTGTGGTGGTGGTGTTCCCATAAAGCCAGTATTCACAACCTATTTCTGATGTGACCTGTGCATTAATATTTGAAAGTTTGAATTAACTTACACTTCCCTACTTGCGTGATTTCTTTGGTGCTGTGTATGCCACAGTATTTCCAAACTTCAGTTAACGCTCTTGAAAATCTCATTCTGTTTTGTAATTACAAACCTCAGAAGGAGTGACTTAGAGATGGGTTAAGGCTGCAAGAGTGATTTGTGCCAGGAGCACACACAGTATGTGAGCTTGGTGAGTATTTTTGTGACCCTGTTTTTTGTGTTTGGCTGTAGTGGGGGGCTGGTGCAGCGGGGACGCGATTTCCAGCGTGGAGCGCTATGACCCCCAAACTAACGAGTGGAGGATGGTGGCTTCCATGAGCAAGAGGCGCTGTGGCGTCGGGGTCAGCGTCCTGGATGACCTCCTCTATGCTGTGGGAGGCCATGATGGCTCCTCTTACCTTAACAGTGTAGAAAGGTAGGTCTCCATAAGGCCCCTGTGCAGAACTTTAGCTCTGAATGTTTAAACCTGGGTGCAGCCTCTTAGGAATGAGTTCATTTTGCCGAGTGTGTTCTCATTTCCTCCTCCCTTGCACACCCCTGGTGCAAAACACTTTGTGTCACTTTATCCTGAGCTTAATGGGACGAGCCAAAGCCTCTGGTATAAGGAAGGAATCTCTAGGAGATGGGTCTGGATGTAATTGGTGGGAGGAGTGGTGATCCTGGTTAACCTTCTTTGCAATTGCGGGTTTGTTTTTAGCGTTGTTGAGGAAGGTGAGGTTACAGTGAGCATTTCTTAGATGCTGAGGGAAAGATCCTGGAATTTTATTGTGAAGTGGCAACTGGAGAATTAAGGAACATTAGAAGAAGGAAAGTAGGTCAGTTTTAGGCATGTGAAAGATTAAAGTCAAACAAGTTTTACCAAGCTTCCTGTTTCTGGGAGCTGCATAGGGCAATTCCCATGCCTGAAAGCCACATGACTCAAGCTCTCCTACTGCTCTAAATCCTGGCCCTGTAACAAATCCAATAAGCTGTACAAATACCTCCTCCCATCTCAAGACTCCCCTTCTTCCCACCTCTCTCCTTGAATGCTTCCAACTTCACAAATTATGAGCCTAGCCTTATATCTCCCATGTCCTGCACTTCCTTGCTATGCACGTATTTCTTTGTCTCTGGATTCCCAAGTCCATTTGGTTCCTTCATATTTTATCTGGAAGTGTGGGTCCCAGTGCTGGCTGAGTTCCTGTATGAACTGCAGGGAACAGAGCAGAGTTAACTCTGGCTGCTGCTCTTTGCTGCAAGTTACCACATGCCAGCCAGTCTCTCTCAGGAACCTGAGCCTTTGATCTTCAGCTTGATTCATTCCAACCTGCAGTTTGAACATACCTGGAGTAACATGTACTGGATGCATTATATCACCTCAGGGCTTTTATCCAACTTAAAAAGAGCTGTGTTGCAGTTGAAGCTCAGGATAGGCAAGTTTCACAGCCTTAGTAGCTCCCAAGCATGGGAGAGTCTGAAGCAGACCTAGGCAGGTAATTTGTGCTGTTTGGTGTGTTTTTCCAGGTATGATCCAAAGACCAATCAGTGGAGCAGTGATGTGGCTCCCACCAGCACCTGCAGGACCAGTGTTGGGGTAGCAGTTCTTGGAGGTTACCTCTATGCTGTGGGTGGCCAAGATGGTGTCTCTTGTCTCAACATCGTGGAAAGGTACTTTTTAATTACAAAAAGAAAAAAAAAAGTGGGGCACAGTGAGAAAGAAGGTCTCTTAGAGGGTGCAGCTGATGCAGACAAGCTGGAGAGAAGATAGGAACTGTACAAATCTTACAGGGATTTTTGTTTGGAGAGAATAAAGTCAGTATTCCTGCCCCTTTGTGAAGATGTCAGCACTTCAACAAGCTCTGGTGTTTATTATTTTGCCAGGTATGATCCGAAAGAAAACAAATGGACTCGAGTGGCTTCCATGAGCACCAGGCGCCTGGGAGTGGCGGTGGCTGTGCTGGGAGGCTTCCTCTATGCTGTGGGAGGCTCTGATGGAACATCTCCTCTCAATACTGGTATGCCTTTTGCTGTCCCTTAATCCCAGTCAGCGCTCGTCCTGGTACCGGGGAGTCCTTCATGTCCCCAGATGGCTGTTGAATATCTTAGTGATCAGTTTGTGGAGATTTTTGCTTCTTTAAATATTGTTTTGCCGTACAATAATTCACTCTCCAGGTTTGTGAGCCCCTATTACCTGGTTGCGTGTCATATTTTTACTTTCTCAGTGCTGTGTTTGGCAGTATGTCCTGAATATGAGGCTTTGATTGTTTGCATAGCAGTTGCAAACACTTTTTTTTTTTTTTTTTTTTTTAAATTCCTGCAGCAGCCATTTTCTGCTGTAGGAAGGAAAGTGCCAAAGGTAAAACTGCTGCAGGTCAATTTGTAGCATTGCCAGCTCCCTCTTGAGTGTAGATCTGAATGTGATTGATTGTGTAGGGCTGAAGACAGGAGAGAGACTAGCAAGAGTTCTTTAGAAGGATAGAGAGAGCAAACAGGGTCATGGCATTTTTGGTGTGTGGTAGTTGGGTTCAAAAGCGCTGTACCCACTGCCTGCCAACCCTGTTGACCAAAGACCTTCCTTTCCTCTACAGTGGAACGCTACAACCCCCAGGAGAACCGCTGGCACACGATTGCCCCCATGGGCACGAGGAGAAAGCATCTGGGCTGTGCTGTGTACCAGGACATGATCTATGCTGTGGGAGGCAGGGATGACACCACAGAGCTCAGCAGTGCTGAGAGGTACAACCCACGCACCAACCAGTGGTCTCCCGTGGTCGCCATGACGTCCCGGCGGAGTGGAGTGAGTGGAGCTTGATGGGCTTGTCCATGCCACGCATCACCATGTGGGGAGAGCACAGGGTGGAGTGTCAGTCTGCTTGTGGGGAAAGCACAGGGCAGGGTGTCATTGCAGTCTTGTGGTTAGGCCACTGGGCAGTGTCAGTTTTGTTGTGGGGAGAGCACAGGATGAAGTGTCAGTCTCCTCATAAGGCTCTCCTGCTTTCTCTGCATCTTCACCTCTTTACTGTGAGGGAAAAAAGTTTGCAAAAACTCTCCAGCACGACTGGAGAGTAGAGGATGAAGAGATAGTCAAGCCATGCCACAGACAGGTGTTTAGGATGGGGAAATGAGTCATTTGAGAGTGTTTTAAATATTTTTGGCCTCTTACATGCAGTCAACTAAGCCTGAAGCAAAGGAGCTTTTAGGTGACATAGCCGTATTTGGTGTGAGATACCATTAAAGAATGCTATCAAAATTAGTACCTGGATCTCTCTGGATGAATTTGGAGATGAAAACACCCACTTGCTCAGAGGAAAAAGCTGGGAAACTGGGTGTGTGTTTAGATACATATTCCAGCAAACATTGCCTTGAGGTGTGTGTGGGAACAGGGTTCCTGGGCTTTCACTTAGGCTGTTACCGCTCCTCAGTGAATCCTGTGAGTGGCAGCGTGTTCCCATCAACTGCTGATCGTGGTGGTTTCTTGTGAACAGCAGATTACTACAGTGTTTTCAGGTGTCATGATGTTTGGACAGATGCAAATTATATGAATGTTTATCATTGGATATTAGATTATGTAGTGAAGAGAGGATTAATTCTATCTGTGTTAGTGTTTCAGTGTCTGGTGAGGCAAGTATGAATCGCAGTTTGAGCAACTACTGGTATTGGAGGCAGAGAGCACGTATTTATTTCCGTTCTCCGAGCACAGAGTATGCTGTCCAACACTGTCCACTTTAGTTTCTGATTAGACATTGACCTTTTATAAGCTATTTCTGTATTTGCTTTCTGTAGAAACTGCTAAACACATGCAGCTGTATCTGCAGCTCTTCTGCATCTTCCGATTTCCTCAAAGCCAAAACAAGGACAATTTTACATTGTGTACCTTCACTTTTCTCTGTTATACTCCATGTTTACCACTGGAAGTGATCATGGTTTTGATGTTCCAGTGTTTTTGTGCTTCTGCAGAAAGGCTAAATAGAAAGTCTGGAGGCCAAGGTGCTTACAGATGGTCCAAGCCCCAGCCTGAGAAGTTTGGGACCAGGGGCTTACCTGTGGTTCTGCTACTTTAGCCAAATATTGTGGGCTGGTAGATATTCTGGTGCATACATGTCACACTTGGGTAAGAATTTCAGTCCAGAGCAAAAGTTTTTGTATGAAAAAGGTTTAGATTCTCATGTATTTATCATCATTCAAATGGTTCTACTTCTTCTAGCTGGCAATAAGGTAATTCTCTATTCTGAGATACATATTTAACCTTCCATGGTTCATTTTTTAGGGTATTTTATTTGTGCCATGCCCTAAAGAAAAAAAACCCCAACCCTCTCCTGCAGACTGCCTTTCACCAAACATGGTTATTAAATCCTTTTATTAACGTTTTCATTATAACCCTTTTTTTCAGGACATCCCAGCTAAGTAGCTACTGTCTGATGGCTGTTTTGCAGGTTGGCCTGGCTGTGGTGAATGGACAGCTAATGGCAGTGGGGGGCTTTGATGGCACAACGTACCTGAAGACCATTGAGGTGTTTGATCCAGATGCTAACACATGGAGGTAATTTGAATTTGGGAGACAATCAAATAGTGGAATCTAGCTGGAGCTGTCCCAGGCAAATTAGGAATGTGGTACACACCATAACAGAGAACTCGGGTAGGGTAGAATCATCACAGTGCTCACTTTGTGGCTTGTTGCCTTGCATGAAAGTATAAGAAAGAATCACATCTTGAAAAATATCTCAGTATTCCAATTCTGTTCTTTTTGGGCTGAGTCTCTCCTGCTTCCCAATAAAACTGAGCTTGTCCTTAGCAGAAGGAACTCACAGCCACCATGTAGAATTTGGCCTGTTCACTTCTTGATTTCAAGCTGAGGCAATGATTCCTGAATCCTTTTGGCAGAGCTGAAACACTTCAAGCATATGATGTTATTCCCCTTAAAATCAGCAAGATTCAGCCACTGGAAGAATGTCCAAGCTGAGACAAATAATATGAAATTGCTGATCAAAATATATACGGAGCAGAAAAGAAGAGGGAAAATAGCCTTTCTAGTCATAACTATACTTAAAAACAATTGCTTGTGTATTTATTCCCAAATGTAATTAGCATAAAGTATCAAGCTCCTATGGCTATTCTTGCTTCTGTGGTCATCTGGCAAGGGGAATAGAAAGAAATTAATGTCCTTATTCTTACTAGTGATAGTAGTAGTTTAACCCTTCACTGATAAAAAAAGCTGTCATGAGCAGCATAGCTCACCTTGTTTGGTGAGCTATGGATCCACAGGATCTTTTGAACTGCTGAGGAAACCAGCTGAGTAGAGAATAGTACATACATCAGATTCCTAAGTGCAATGGTTTCAGCTACTCCCTGTGACAGTAATGGGATGTCCAGAGTTAGGAGTTACTGCCTGGCAGACATTCATACAGTTTGGGAGATTATTCAAAGTATTGTTAGCTTGTGGTTTTTTTCTCCACTGAATTCAATACAGCTGACCAGCTTCTGTGGTCTTCCCTTTCTTTTGTTTCTTGCCCCATGAAGATATTTTTTATTTGTGCAGCTTGACTGAGAAACTATTCCGATGCAATTTGGCTTTAACAAATCGCACTGGTAGAAGCTGTTTGGAGAACTTGCTTCTCCTATTTCTGCCAGCAGACTCCAGTGGCACAGAGGGGAATATGCAGCTGGAGTATGTAGGGATCCAATATCCCTATGAAATGCAGACACCACTGCAGTCAACAGATGGTGCTTGGGATGTGTCATATCTTGGTTGTATCAGCTGAATGTAGGGGTTTAGAAATATAAATTAAATTAGTTGAATTGTGAGGACTAAGCCTAGTCATGTGTTACCCAAAATGTAGCCTAAGGTCAGCTACAGCCTACAAAGTATTTTTCTATCTTGCACATTACCAGAGAGGGAGAAGGAAGTATTTATTTGAGTAACAGAAATTTGGTTGTCAAACAAGTGTCGCTGTTGTCCGCAGGGACGGCAAGATGAACGACACAGAAGTCAAGTACAGGATAGAATGGGATTATTTAATTAATTACAGACTCGTTTATATAGCTTTGTTTGCAAGAGTGGTATAATATTATTGGGTGCTTGATCATCCACCTCCCAGAGTGATTGGCTGAAGGGGTACGACACTCATTTCAAAATATTTTTCCCAGTGTGGAAAACAGGACTGTGCATAACAAGTTTGCACCTGTGAGATAAAGTCTTGGTTTACAAAACCGTCTACACTGTTTTCAGCTAGCTTGTGTGAGAAAGGAGACTTTCACAAGCAGCTGTAAAAAGTAGGAAAATTTCTCTGCCAGCTTTTTTAGCATCTACAAAAAAGCAGCAGTTTCTGTTCTGAGAGAGAAAGGCATGAGCAAATACAGCTGTTAACTTCTGAAGTGTGTGAGGTGGGTGCTACACAACTTCTTCTTCACAGCCCACTTTAAGCAGGCATTAATAATGGTCTAGTTGTGCTTACGTGGCCTGGTTCAGTCCCCATGCCACCTCCCAAGTGTGCTCCAAAGGGTTGGTGTCCTCATGGAGGATGTGATCCAGTGTGTGACGCTGGAATGTTGTCTCCATAGGTTGTACGGCGGGATGAACTACCGGCGGCTGGGTGGAGGCGTGGGGGTTATCAAAATGACACACTGTGAATCCCATATATGGTAAGCTTCCAGAGGGAGGGAGTCCCCTGGCTTCTCATTCTTAGAAAAACTGAAGAGACTTGTTGACACTGGACCTCTTTGCAGCTCTAGTATGCACGGTCTAGATCCAATGTAACTCTTTGCCGGTGAACTCCTTCTATGGAATTATAAAAATGGACTTCTGTGAGTGTGCCCAGCGGGAGACCACGTTGTCAGACTCCAGGGAACCACTGGACAAAAGTAGAAGTATTCCTTATGTCCGTGTTTTTTCTAAATAGTTCTACATTTTTTGAATAAACCAACACGTTAACAGTTACTGTAGCGTAAAGGATGGTGATGTAGAGCCTACACTCTGTACTTAGGAGTCTGACCAGGAGGAGGGAGCAGTGGGTGTGGCAGCTGTTTGGTGGGTGAAAGAGAAAAAGTGATACAGAAGACAATGTTTTTGCCTTATTTACAAAGAGCTTCAAAAAAAAGTGCTTGACCTGCAAGATGCCACCTTTGCACAGAGTATATTTATTTTTTCATTTGATTTGTATCATGTATTTCCTTTGTATCGCTCACAGCGATGATTCCAGCTTTTTATATACATCTCTATGTGTGCATATATATATATGTATTTTATATATATATGTATATGTGTGATTTGAATTTCAACCAGCTGGTGGTTTGGGCAGGGCTGTGTCCTGCCAGCTACTGTGGTTCCAACCCTTGTGGTATGATTTGAGGTCTCTTAGAGGAGAGCCGTGGGATGGGTACCCTGAGTGTCTTTTCAGAATTGAGCCTCTAATCTCTCTATTGAATCAGTGAAGCGCCCAAAAAGGGTGAGAGGAAAAAGGTTTCAAACGATGCCTTTTTACTGTACAAAAGTTCAGCTTTTGTCTCTCCCCTGTATGTGAACCTGTGCTGGTTTGAAGGTAAACTAGCTGGAGAAATTAACCCCCACACAAATACCTTGGAAGAGATTTCAAGTCAGAGTTACAATTTAATAGAAAGATTATAATAAATGCAGTGAATACAGAAAGTCTAGCTTAAAACCTCCAGAGTACAACCTGACATCCTGTTGGTCAGGGTGGCGGTAGCAGTCCCAATTAAACGGTAGTTGCAGTCCCATTGGAGTGATGGATGTGGTCTTGTCAAAAGCAGTGGTCCTGTGAAAAGGTCTGGTCCTTCTCTGGATGTCCAGTGGTGGTGGCTGTGTCCAAGTCCCCAAACCCCCAGATTCTATACCCTCCAAGTCCAGGCAGGAATGTTCAGTCCCTCCCTCAGGGCAGGGAGTTTCACAGTGGAACAATGTAATCCTATGAGTCATAGGACATTTTGGGGAGTCCTTGATGACCCATTGGCAGAGATGACCCCCCTTAGGCTGGGTGTAGTTGTCACTTTGTGAAGACAAAGAGAACACTACCCAGCTCACAGCTGTTACAAATGGCCCACCATTAACACTTCATCAGGAATAGTGTAGATGAGTGTAGAATACATGGTTTGGCTACACCCATACTGGTACTTTCTCCTGCAACCTCGACATTATCCACCCCTTATTCTACAGCATCTACACCATGCCCAAATATACTTCTTTATATTCATACATATGTATACAATGAAACATTAGAGACAGTTCCCACCCAGAATTATGTCCCCTTAAAGTACACAAGGGGTTTCCTGATCTTTCTGCATTAGCCACCAATTGTAATCAGGTCCTTGAGCAAAAACAGTCCCACCTCTGCGTTTGCTTTTGCCTGAAGTGAGACTAATCCAAGCAGTCTTTCCTAACATACCTCTCATATGTACCACAGGGACTTTATCTCCATCTAAAGTATACAGGGATTCTGACTAGGCAGGACCAGCTTGATTAACGGAGCCTTGGCTGTTGACCAGCCAGTGGCCTTTGCCAAATGCAGCTCCCAGTTTTTGAAGGTCTCCCCACCCAGTGCCTTCAAGGTGGTTTTAAGCAGGCCATTGCACTATTCAACTTTCCCGGTGGCTGGTGCATGGTGGGGAATGTGGTACACCCACTCAATGCCATGTTCCCTAGCCCAGGTGTCTATGAGGCTATTCTTGAAATGAGTCCCATTGTCCAACTCAGTTCTTTTGGGGTTGCCATGTCTCCACAGGACTTGCTTTTCCAGGCCCAAGATGGTGTTCTAGGCAGTAGCATGAGGCACAGGGTAGGTCTTGAGCCCATCCAGTGGTTGCTTCTACCGTGGTCAGAACATAGTGCTTGCCTTGACGGGTTTGGGGAAGGGTGACGTAGTCAATTTGCCAGGCTTCCCTATACCTATACTTTGACTACTGTCCACCGTACCACAGAGGCTTCACCTGCTTGGACAGTTTGATTGCAGTGCAGGTCTTGCAGCTGGGATGACCTGTGAGATGCTGTCCATGGTTAAGTCCACCCCTTGGTCACGGGCCCATCAGTATGTTGCATCTTGTCCCTGATGACCAGAGGCATCATGGGCCCAACGAGCTAGAAATAATTCTCCCTGTGCTGCCAGTCCAGATCCACTCATGATACTTTCACCTTGGCAGCTCGGTCCACCTGCTCATTGTTACAATGCTCTTCATTAGCCCGACTCTTGAATACGTGTGCATCCACATGTCGGACTTTCACAGTCAGCCTCTACCTGACCGGCGATGTCCTGCCAAATCTCAGCGGCCCAGATGGGTTTCCCTCTGCACTGCCAGTTGGCCTTTCTCCAGCAATCGCCACAGAGCATTAGCTACCAGCTACGAGTCAGTGTAGAGATAGAGCCTTGTCCACTTCTCTCACGCGGTGATATCCAAAGCCAGCAGCATGGCTTTTAACTCTGCGACCTGACTCGATCCACCTTGTCCCTTGGTAACTTGTGCAACTCGTCATGGGGGGTCCATACTGCAGCTTTCCATTTCTGGTTTGTTCCTACAATTCAGCAGGAACCATCAGTGAAGAGGGCATATTGCCTTTCATTCTCTGGTAGTTGGTTATATGGTGGGCCCTCCTCAGCACGTGTTACCTGCTCTTCTTCTTCTGGTCCAAAACTCTCACCTTTGGGCCAGTTTGTTATGATTTCCAGAATCCCAGGATGATTAGGATTTCCTGTCCGGGCTCGCTGTATGATCAGCACAATCCACTTGCTCCACATGGCATCAGTGGCATGATGCATGGAAAGAACCTTTCCGTTGAACGTGCAGCCTAGCACTGGCAGTCAGGGTGCCAGAATGTACTAGTTTGAAAACAAACCAGTGGGAGGCACCAAGTCAGAATAACAATTTAATGGAAATTAAAGAAAAGGGGAAAAAAAAGGCAAAAGAAAACACTGTCAAACTGACAGAGTCAAGGTACAACCTGACACCCTGTTAGGCAGGGTGGTGGTAGCAGTCTGGTAGAATGGTGGCTGCAGTCCTCTGAAGCAGTGATCCTGTAGTAAAACAGTCTGCTCTTCCTCAGGAAGTCCAATGGTGGCTGTGTAGCTCCTGTCCTCTGGAAATCCAGTGGGAAGCCGGTGTCTCTGGTGTTCAGCCTCAGATTATATCCATGATGGGATGCTTGGTTCCTCCCTCTGGGCGGAGCATCTCACAATGGGGTAACGAGTCATGAGGCAAAGTGTTGATTAGGCTCATTAACAGAAGATAGTCCGGAGGGAGTTATCTCTGAGTCAGGCGGCAGGACAATGATGGGCAATTAACAGAAAGATAGTCTGGGGGGAGGAGGCAAGGAAACACTGCCCCACCTGATTTCAACAGCTGATGGGGATGGTAATAGAATACACTGCAACCCAGGACACAGAAGCAGCTCTGCTTTCAGTACCAGTCACTTCTGAGGCGGCTTGAACCCTTTCATAAACTGTGAGAATCTCCTCAGTTGGGGTATAGCTGGCCTCAGATCCTTTGTATCCCCGACTCCAGGACCCCAGCAATTGTCCTCAGGTCTCCCAGGTCCCTTCTGCCAGAAGCTCCAGGAAGGACCATTCTCCTTGGCTGCAGTGTAGAACACATTTTTTACATCCTACCCTGTCCTGACTGGCCCAAGGGCTCCTGCATGGGCAATCTCGTACTTAATTTGTTCAAAAGCTTGTTGTTGTTCAGGGCCCCACTGGAAATAATTGTTTTTTGTGTCATGAGATAGAGAGGGCTTACAATTGTGCTGTACTCTGGGATATGCATCTTCCAAAAGCCCACGGCTCCTAGGAAAGCCTGTGTTTCTTTCTTGGTCAGTGGGGACATAGCTACTATATTGTTAATCACTTCCATTGGGATCTGGTGATGTCCATCTTGCCACTTCTCTCCTAGAAACTGAATTTCTTGAGCAGGTCCCTTAACCTTACTTCGCTTCATGGCAAAAGCAGCTTTCAGGAGAATCTGGATATTCTTTCCTTTCTCAAAGACTTCCCCTGCTGTGTTCCCCCATACTATGATTTCATCTATATACTGTAGACGGTCCGGAACCTCACCCTTTTCCAGTGCAGTGTGGTTCAGCCCATATGGCAGATGGTGGGACTGTGCTTCCACCCCTGAGGCAGTTGGTTCTAGGTGTATTGCATACCCCTCCAGGTGAAGGCAAACTGGGGCCTGCACTCTGCTGCCAGAGCAGTGGAGAAAAATGCACTGGCAGTATCGATGGTTGCGTACCACTTTGCTGCCTTGGATTCCAGCTCATACTGAAGCTCCAGCATGTCTGGTACGGCAGCACTGAGTGGTGGCGTGACTTCATTTGGGCCACGGTAATACACCATCGGTCTCCATTCTCCACTGGACTTATGCACTGGCCATATAGGGCTGTTAAAGGGTGAGCAAGCCTTGCTGACCACTCCTTGGCTCTCCAGCTCACAAATCATCTCATGGGCAGGAACCACAGAGTCTCTGTCGGTGCGGTATTGCTGACGGTGCACTGTTGCTGTGGCGATTGGTACCTGTTGTTCTTCAATCCTCAACAGTCCCACAGCAGAAGGGTCATCTGAGAGACCAGGCATGGTATTCAGTTCTCTGATGTCTTCTGTCTCTAGAGCAGCTATCCCAAAAGCACAGCAATGTCTTTTTGGGTCTCGGAAATACCCATTTCTGAGATAGTCTATGCCAAGGATTCATGGGGCCTCTGGGCTGGTCATGATGGGATGTTTCTGCCACTTGTTCCCGGTTAAACTCACTTCAGCTTCCAGTACAGTCAGCTACTGGGATCCTCCTGTCACCCCAGAAATGGAAATGGGTTCTGCTCCCACATACCTTGATGGCATCAGGGTACACTGAGCGCCGGTGTCAACCAAAGCCATATATCTTTGTGGGTCAGATGTGCCAGGCCATTAGATCCACACAGTCCAAAAGACCTGATTGTCCCTTTCTTCTACCTGGCTAGAGGTAGGAGCATGTGTACCCTCTAATCCTGGCTATGGTACACATTGTTCTCCTCCTGTAATTATGACTTTGAGGTCCCTTCAAGAGGATCAGTCATATCATTCCTGTACTGCCTGGAGTCTTGTCCATGAGAGACCAGAGCAGCATTGACCCTGATGAACTTCTTGTGGTAGATGTTCCTCTCTTCAATTCACACACCCAGGCTGCTAAGGAAGAGGTGGGTTTTCCATCTCACTCCCTCATGTCTTCTCCATGCTCCTGAAGGAAAACCATAGGTTACCTCATGGAGTGTATCCTCTCTCGTTGGCTGGGGGATACCTGCTCCTAAGGGCAGAGACTCTTGTTGGTGCTGGTGAGATGTGGTAAATTCCTTCCTCAAGCTCCTTTTTCAGTTTCTGGTGGCCTTCTTCAATTTTCTCTTCCAAGCTCTGGACATGCTCAGCCAGCTTTGTTTCCACGGATGAGACATGGGTGCATTACGGGGCTGTGACAGTGTCCTCATAAATTCTCAAGTTTGTTGACCAAGATGCCCACCCTGTCCTCACCTTCCCCCCATTGCAGCATCACCAGGTAACGGGAGTACATCTCTGGTCCAAGCTGTGCAAATTTCAGCCACATTTGTGACGTGCACTGGACACCATTTGGGCTCTTGGGGAATCCCTCGTCTTCTGAGAAAATGATCTCCAGCACAGCCAATTCCCTCAGGCACCAGATACCTTGTTCCATTCTGCTCCATTTTCCTTGGTGCACCTGGAGGTCTTCTTTACAAAGGTACCTGTCCCTTACGCTTGTCAGCAGTCGCTGCCAGAGGCTGAGTTTCCTGGGTTCTCCTGATCCTCTGGTCAATGACCACATCCTGGGACAGGGATCCCAGTTGCCTGGACTCACTTCCGTCCACAATTGTGTCATTGGCTGCGGTGTTCCAGATGCGGAGCAGCCAGGTCAGGATGGGTTTATTCGCCTGGTGGGTGAACTCCCTCCACAGCTCACCCAGGGACAGAGAGCAAGTGATGACTTCCGGCTCCATCTCTTCTGCTGGGTGCGAAGGTCCAGCCGCCTCCTTGTCAGTCACCATGTGGACTGATTTCCTCTTCGATTTCCTTTTTTTGAATGAGGGCGACTGCTACTCGCTTAGGCTGCCCTGGCTCAGTGACAGTTTGTATGGACATGGTGCCTGCTGATTTGCTTCTTTTCTCCTCCTCTTGAGGATGCTGTACGACACCAAGCACTGTCTTGACTCCAAGCACGGTATAGACAGTGCATGCCCTACAGAGAACACAAAGCAAAACGAACAAGATTATTCTGTCTTTTAACATCCAGAGGAAATTCAGTATTTTCAAAAATTGCTGACTCAAGCCTGAAAGACTGGAAAAAACCATTCTCTATTCTTCCCCCCATGGGTTGGGTGTGATTATTAATGAGGCCCCAGAGGTAGTAGCCCAGACGAGGACAGGTGAACAAAACTGAATATATATTCCAAATGATGTTCATTGCCTCTGATGTCATAATGCAATAGACATAATAAACTAACAGAGCAATTTTTATACCATCTCAAAAGGAGCATTAAGAGTGGCAAATAGTTCCCCGTGTGAGGAAAAATACAGAGTGAGGTACAAAATCCATGTAAACAGGTACAATATCCATGTAAACACATCAAGCATCATGGTGAATAGGCAGTTTCTGTAATACAATGCAAAATTACAACTCTGGCTTCTCTCAGGAGGCCTCACACTGGGCACCAAAATACATGCTGGTTTGAAGGTAAACTAGCTGGAGAAATTAACCCCCACACAAATACCTTGGAAGAGATTTCAAGTCAGAGTTACAATTTAATAGAAAGATTATAATAAATGCAGTGAATACAGAAAGTCTGGCTTAAAACCTCCAGAGTACAACCTGACATCCTGTTGGTCAGGGTGGCGGTAGCAGTCCCAATTAAACGGTAGTTGCAGTCCCATTGGAGTGATGGATGTGGTCTTGTCAAAAGCAGTGGTCCTGTGAAAAGGTCTGGTCCTTCTCTGGATGTCCAGTGGTGGTGGCTGTGTCCAAGTCCCCAAACCCCCAGATTCTATACCCTCCAAGTCCAGGCAGGAATGTTCAGTCCCTCCCTCAGGGCAGGGAGTTTCACAGTGGAACAATGTAATCCTATGAGTCATAGGACATTTTGGGGAGTCCTTGATGACCCATTGGCAGAGATGACCCCCCTTAGGCTGGGTGTAGTTGTCACTTTGTGAAGACAAAGAGAACACTACCCAGCTCACAGCTGTTACAAATGGCCCACCATTAACACTTCATCAGGAATAGTGTAGATGAGTGTAGAATACATGGTTTGGCTACACCCATACTGGTACTTTCTCCTGTAACCACTGACAGAACCTAAAACCAACCAGTTATAGCTCACTTCTAAAAGCCATTTTCCTCCTGTTGCCTGCTCGATACCAGTTCTTGTCTGACGAAGGGTGCAGGTATCACGTGTTAATGCTGGCTTCTTGTGTTCTTGCTGGAAGGGCAGACCCGCAGCCAGCCTCTTCCTGCTGAAGAAAAGCTTAGACCAGCCTCACCTCAGCTGCCCTCTTGTCTGTCTCTAGAATTCCTACCATGAGACAGTACAATCTCTTTGAGTGATTTTTGTGCACTTTGCCTGTGTATGGTTAGAGCAGAAAAAGGTGTGAGGCTCATTTAAGAGTTTGGAGAGGAAGGGCTGTTTGCTAGCACTGTGAATAACTGTGGAATCTCCCCGGGGCGGGGGCAGAGGAGGGAAGAACTCAAGACTCAACAGTTCTGTTTGTACTGTAATTTCTATTGAGTATGGAAGAATGACCTTTTGTACCTGATCTAACTGTGGACCTTGCCAAATCTGATTTTGAAAAAGAGGACTGTAAATTGTTGAGATGAAGAAAGGATTGCTGACATCTTAAGTTAACTTCTTAGTTTGATTCATGTAACTCAGACTTTAATGTGCTTGAATATAGTAAAAAATACATTACAGTCATAAATGGGACATTAAAAGGTTTTTAAAAGCTCCTTTCCCCCTAAAGGTCGGTATTCTTGTGTTTACATATGAAGATCATTTGCACCTTTACAAGGAAAACAAGTATTCTGTAAACAAATGTTTACATGTATCATTTATGCTTTTTTCTAGCATGAGTAACTTGTATAAATAGTGCTATCTTAATAAATTTCTTCTATGCTGTTCTTGTTTAGTTCCTTGGGGTGAAAGCAGTGAGGGGTGTTTTTCCGTGGTTTATGTGGAGGGTTTTTTTTGTGGATGCTGGAGGGTTTTGCCCAGATAAGTCCAAGTAAAAGAGGCTGAAAACTCTGCTGTTTATTGTTACCCTGCACATCATTCAGAACCAGCTTTTCTGGAAAGAAGCATCTGTACTATCTGGCTAAATCTTATCTCTGCTCACTTAGGGCATTTATCAGTGAGGACAACACAAGGAAGAGGTTAAAAGAGTCTATAAGAATTTAGGTTTTTAGAGATTATTTATGCGCATTTGTTGAAAAGAGCTGAGCATTAGATTTAAAACTTAGCCCTGGGTTTAACAGTCCGGTTTTCAAATCAAATACAGGTGCCAGTTATTTCCAGACCTTGTACTCCTTTGTCCAGTGCTCTTCTGACTCCAGATATCAAACTTTGTCTGAGATATTTCAAAAAAGGAAACTACAGCACCAGAAGTTCTTTAAGATAGTTTAAGTGGCTGCTGAGCTGCCAAGACCTTCAGAAGATCACTTAGCTGCTTCTACCAGGGTAAGAGTTACCACATACTTCAACCCTAACATGCAAAAATAATCCACCTTCAACTAGTAAAGAATCTGAAACCAAGTGCGTGTTTCTTTGTCTAATTCTGGAAAGAGGTTAGGAACTAGGCATTCAGTTATGTCATGTTAGGCAGTTTTACACTGGGAAAAGAAACAACATCCCTATTTAGGAGAAAGTCATAGTACAAATCAGCTCCTAGAGATGCTACAGAAGTGTGAAGCAAGAAACTAGACTTGGAATTTTGCTGCAGAAATATTTAATAAGTAACAAGTGGTGGTTTGGTCAGGTAAGCTGTAGTTGTAAATAAGCTCCATGCAAGGATATATTTAATTAGACACAGGTGGTCTTTCCTTAAGACAAAAGATGGAAAATATTTTCTTTATTTAGTACTGTATTACAAAAAGTCTTAGCAGGTGCTACTTTCTGCTCCTTAAATGTCTAGCCAGACACTGTGCACTGTACCTCTGAACTCCTACCCATTCCAGAAGGGAGGGATCCAACATAAAATTATAGCACACAGCTCCAACCCTGAGAGATCTCTGGCCTACAGGATTACATCCAAGATTAGAAACATCAGGACAAAGCCTAGTAACTATCAAGCTTATCCACAGACCTCACTTTCCTATCTATCACCTTGCTTGGGAGGACCAACAGGCTGACAAGTGCCTTGTGTCCAATCTCATGCCCAACTGGAACACAGATGAACATTATCACCAACTACCCTTAAGAAGCTAAAAAGGGAGTTAGAAACCTGGATTTTTTTGACCTGGATTGTAGAGCATGCACCCTTTCTCAGGTGTGCTGAATTTTGCATTTAGACTAGCCCAAGAGTAGTCACAGTTTAGCCAAGGCCAAAGTCTGTGTATCTTAGGCTGCCCAGTGAAAACCAACTTGCTCTCTGAAACAACAGAAATACCTGTCAGTAAGTTGCATCAAGCATTTGCATCGTTTGTCTCTGAGCTGATACCTGCACATAAATAAAATTAGTGACTCTGAGAAAACAAAGCTGCTCAGGAAGCTGTCACAAGTTTGCATTGCAGCCCTTCTTCAAGGCCAAATGTCTGCTTCACTTTGCTGTGCATGGCATGGAGTTACACAGCCAAGTGCTGGAGTTACAGTCCGACTTTGGACAGCCAGAATGAGAGGAAAGAAGATGCTGCATGAATGAGTTTCCTGGTGGTTTCTCAGCACAGACTGTCCAACAGGAAGCCTTTTTAGTATGAAGAGTTACTGAAATGGCTCTCACTGTATCTGAGAGATTGCCAGTTCAGTCAATAGCATCAGCACTCCAGGCAGGTGTTGGCTGTGTAGAATCTACAAGAAAGAGAAAAAAGCCTGTCAAAACAACAATTGCAGTTGCCAGATTTCCACACCCTGAAATCCTGGTTGCAAGGAAACTACCAAGTGTTCTCTGTGTTTATTCATCTGCTCTGTTGTTGCTTTTCAGGTACCTATACTTTTCCCATACTGAATATATATGACTTGAACTCTATCCCATTATGAAAAGCTGTAACTGAATTTACACAATGCCCATTCCACAAGAGCACCCTTCAGAAAGCCTGAGAAATCTTTTCATACTTGCCTGCAACAGAAAAAGTTGTTTCAGATAGTTTTAAGCTATTACAGACAAAAACAAGCAGTGTAACACTACCATGTGCCAAGGCTTATCACAGGGTAAATTTAAACAATTACATTTACACAAACTGTTCTTTAACTCAGAAGAAAATATTGTGTTGCTTTAATGTTCTATGGTTTTAAGGACATTATATATACCTCTGTAGAAAGACCAGCACCTTTATGAAAAGGGTTATGTGTGAAGTCTTCTGCCTGTGTCTTAATGACTACAATACTAGAAAGCTAGTGAACTTTTTTAAAGTTTGGGATCTTTTTCAGTCCAAAAGAAGATTTTTTTATGGCCTAAGAAACTTTCCTGTTCATATCACAGCTAATACACCTATTTCTGGCCTGACAAGTAGCTTCTGCTGCAACAGAAAAAAAATCCTGTGCTGGCGGCTGCCCCAACTCCAGAGCCAAGTATGACTATGAAAGCTCAGGAGTTTAACAACTCCTTGCAGGAAATCATGCAAAAGAAACATGAGACCTTCAGGTACAGCTATTTTATTTGGCCAGCATTAGGACAACCTGCTACTTAGAGCCTCACCTTTACAATCCCATCACAGTGTGCCGAGGCAACCGCTGTCGAAACCTTCACCAGCTTTGTAGCTGACAGATGGATCTTGAAGTGCCTGTGGAAGTGGGCGTAAAGGCAGTCCATGAAGACATCCACCTCGTCTTGGGTGATCTCTCCTGGTGTTTTTTGGACCGTGTCCCACAGAGCTTTGGCATCCTCTGGGTGAATGGCGTATGAAATATCTAGGGGCTGAGACAGGTGGGGCACGGAGAAGACAAGTTCCACGGCAGAGGCGGTTCTGTCCAGTTTGCAGCCAGCCCACATGGCCACCATCCAGCTGAGATTCAAGGGGCTGATGGCCAGGCGGCGGAAGCAGCAGTCAAAAGTCTTCTGGAACCAGCTTCCAACCATGGACGTGTAGCTCTCAGCCCCGTGGGTCAGGAACAGGGGCAAACAGGTAAAGTCCTCTGGCACATTCTCAGAAAGGTCATCTCCATACACAGAGCAAAACCAGCCCAACCACACCAGTTTGTCTTCAGAGTTCCTGGAGGAAGCTCCTGACCTCAAAGAGAGCTGGGATTGGGAAAAGAAGCATTTGAATGCTGTAGAGCAAGTATGGCTTTTTTTTCTTCAACTAAAAATAGATTTTGATTTATAGTTTTAAGTGTTTGGTAGAAGTGGGTTATTTTTTCTTAGGACCTTGCATGCAACACTGTTTTCTGTCAAACACATACAGTTACTCAGTCTATCACATCCCTAAAAGTTGAATGCAATTCTGTTGAAAACAGCAGAAAAAGCATTTTTAACTTCCTTAGGAACAGTCCTGAGATCTGAGTTTATGCTGCTTAACTCCTATGGTACATCCTACAACCATTGCTACAATGAACTTGACATTTCAGTAGCATATTTCATTTGAGGCAAAGCAGTTTAGAAATATTAATGAGACCTGAGCTCTGACCAGGAAGTGGGATTATGCCAGCTTTATCCAGGAAGTTAAATAACCCATCCAAGTCCTGGCAGTAAATTGACTGCTGAACTAAAACATCAGACAGAGATTGCTCTGTATAGTCTTATTCTGATGCTGTTAAGAAGTTGAACTCAAACTTGCAAGTAACTGTATGCATTGCTTAGGGGATCACAGAATCAATTAGGTTGGAAAAGACCTCTGAGGTCATCAAGTCCAGCCTTGGACAAACACCACCTCATCATTAGAGCAGGGTTTTGACTGAGTCACATCTGGTCTTTCCTTAAACACCTCCAGGGATGGTGACTCCACCACCTCCCAGGGCAGCCAATTCCAATGTCTAATCATCCTTTCTGTAAAGAAATTCTTCCTAATGTCCAACCTAAACCTCCCCTGGCACAGCTTAAGACTATAAAATGTTCTAGTTAAAAATAGAGAGGATTCAGTTTCATTAAATCACAGTGGATGCTACAGTAATTATTCCATACAGCTAGGTTTAATTTTGGGGTTTTCTTTCAAGACAGAGCGTTTTATCACAGCAAAACCAGCCCATAAAACGCCAGTCTCGACCAAACCTGCTGGGCAGCCCCCTCACCTGCACGAGGACGGCAGGCTGGTCCTGCTCGCTGCCCCTGAGGTCGGCAAGGCTGGACACGGCCACCTTGATGTCCAGCTCGACGCCCACCTCCACCGCCAGCCCCTTCTGCTTCTCGGCGGCGATGAAGGCGCTGAGCAGCCGCGCGTAGTCCCTGAGGCGGGCGCGGCGGAAGCGGTACAGGGGGGTCACGCTGTACAGCGTCCAGGCTTTGTGCAGCAGAAACGCTGTTTCCGGCGGATCGACGTTTTCCTAGGGAAGGAAAAGAAAGAAGAAAAGAAAAGAGAAAAGAAAAGAGAAAAGAAAAGAGTTAAAGCCCGCTTTTCCCGTGCGTGGAGAGCGGGACAGCGCCGCTGAGGGGACAGAGAGGCGCCTCCGCCCCGTCTACCCAGCCACGCCGTACCTGCGAGCACGACGCCGGCACGATGAGGCGGCCGCTGGGGCTGATCCCGAGGCGGCTGTGGATCCGTCCGAAGGGCAGAACCCGGGAGAGCCGCCTGAGGCTGGGCAGAGTCCGCGCCGCACCATCTTCTGTCGGCTCCTCCGCCATGGCCGCCATCGCCCGCCAGCGCCGTTCGAACTTCCTTCCCATCGGCCCCCGCGGGAGGGGCGCGCCCCCGCCGCCATCTTTGAGGCGGGCAGGAGGGGGTGAAGGAGGTGGTGGTAGCGGCCGAGTTGATTTCCTCTTTTCCCCTCCAGAGCCCTTATTTTTCACTTCACGCAGGTCTGTGGCCCCCCCTCCCGTTTTTCTGGCTGAGGGGCGGCTGGGGGATGGCGCTCCCCCGGTTGCTGGCGCGGGCGCTGCACCGGGTGGCCTCTGCCGCCACACCCGCGGCTCCAGGTGAGGAGGGAGCGCTGGTCTCATCCCCTCGGGATTTGGGTTTCTTTTCTCCCGGGATGGAGGTCAGGGTAGTCCGCACAGTCGATTAATATCGCATTCGCGGCAAGGTTTTTTTCCCCTGTATCACTTTATTAAGTTTCTTCTCTAAATGTCTTTTAATTCTAAAGGCTGTGATGAAGGTAGTGAGATTGGCTCATAGAATTATTTATATATGTCCAGGTAATGGCATCCTTCAGGCTTCTCCTTACAAGCTGAACCTCTTGCACATTCTGTAAATGGTGTGCTTAGTTCTATAACTTCAGCCATGATTACAGGCACACGGGCAAAGCTTTCTGTAATTGTGCTTCAGGCCTTTTTCCAGTTGTTTCAGGTAGAAAGTGTTTCATTTACACCTGCATGGTGGGTGTCTGCTCCGTGTGTGTTTCAGTCTTGGTTTGTTAAGCCCTGTTCTGCTGTGTCTCCACCAGGAACTGCAGTGACAGGACAAGGGGGAATGGCTTCGAACTGAAGGAGGGCAGGTTTAGATTGGATATTGGGAAGAAATTCTTCCCTGTGAGGGTGGTGAAGCCCTGGCACAGCTGCCCAGAGAAGCTGTGGCTGCCGCATCCCTGGAAGTGTTCAAGGCCAGGCTGGATGGGGCTCTGAACAACCTGGTCTAGTGGAAGGTGTCCCAGCCCATGGCAGGGGAGTGGAATGAGATGAGATTTAAGGTCCTTCAAACCCAAACTATTTTATGATTCTAGATTTAAATGTGAAATTGTCAGCATCCCTCAGGATTGTTCTGTGACTTTTCCTTCTCTTGCTCCTGAAATTTGCAGAGCAACAGCTTGCAACAAGGCTGTGTTCAAGTATCTTTATGAAAGTTTGACTGAGAAACATAAATAATCACTATTTAAAATACATTCAGACTACCTTCATTTCATGTTTATGGCATAGTGTCTTAGTGCAGCTCTATATATGAAGTAATTTCTCTGTCTATGTATAAATTGTATTGGGAGGGGAAGCTCAATTATTTTATCTCATCTGCAAAAGCCATGAGAGATTTATTTTTTATTTTTTATTTAAGACTTCAACAGTTTTGTCACTCGGACCAACACGTGTGGAGAGCTGCGTTCTGCTCATGTGGGACAGAAGGTGACCCTTTATGGATGGGTTCAATATCAAAGGTAAGTACAAACCATGATGAAAATGGACATGATTATTGCCAGATCCAGTGTAAGCTGTTTTTCATCCAGCATTGCTCTCCAGTGATGGTCTGCACAGGTTTTTTGATTTTAAGAGGTCCTGAGCATCTCATCTTTGAGCAATTGTGGATGGGGATCCAGGAAAAAGAGTTAGGATTATTGCAATGTGATCATTGTGATCTTGTTTTTAAGGACACCAGAGCACGTCCCATTGGACAGTTTCTTGATGGATAAAGTACAATGGCAGCTGTCTCTACTGCAGCTAAAGAGATCAAGATTTATGGTTCTGAGTCTGGCAGTGTGGATTGTTCATGCAGAATTTTTTATGGGACAAGTGTTCTCCTTCTTGACTTATGATTGGATGGGTTTTTTGTTGTTTTTATTCCACATGAGCTTTAGCTTTACTGCTCATTTAATTGTTTTTAGCTGAGTGATGCTTCCCAGCAGGAAAATTCATGTGTCCCTGCTCTGTGTGCATTAAAATTCAAGTTAAAATCCTGCCTCTCCTGGTTATTTGCACATTGTCTGAGGCTGGTCACAATGTGAAACAAATTCCTCAGGTTAGGTTCAGGTGTGGGAAAAGTGTCTGTACATTCAGTACTTGGAATGCTTTGAGATGAATTGCAGGGTACTGAAAGTAGTCAGGTGCCATATGCTTTAAAAAGTAGAAACTACTAAATTTGTGAAAAAAATGTTTCTCCTTTTGTGTTTTTCATGGATCAGACAAGGCCTATTTCTGGTTTTGAGGGATTTCCAGGGA
Source organism: Corvus moneduloides (assembly GCF_009650955.1). Taxonomy (NCBI): domain Eukaryota; kingdom Metazoa; phylum Chordata; class Aves; order Passeriformes; family Corvidae; genus Corvus; species Corvus moneduloides. The sequence goes on along the minus strand of NC_045484.1, from coordinate 5,539,014 downwards.
CTGACCCAGATCATCATTCCTCAGGATGAGGTAAAATATGAGTCTGTGTTTTTATTTTTCCTTTGGTAGCTTGGCTCCAGCAGACACAGAGAGAAGGAAGGACTTCGTCAAACAGAGTGCTCTGACTCTCAAGTAGATTGAAGTGTCATGAGAGCCCTGACCTGACAGTGCAACCGAAACATCAGTGTTGTTTCCTCTGGCTTCAGAGTGATTTTGAATTGAGGTGCTTGGCCACAGTGCATTTGTCCTGTCTTTGAATTTCTGTGAGACTCTGTCATCTCCCTACAGGCACATTCCCACGTGAAGGAGCTCCTGTCCAACGCCCCAGTGGAGTCTGTGGTGCGAGTGACTGGGATAGTGTCCTCTCGGCCCCTGGGGCAGGAGAATCCGGTGAGGATGAGGGAGCTCTCTGGGCTTTTATTCTTTGGAGGAAACAGCGCTGGATGGTGGGATTATGGTGGGGTTTGTGTCAGAGCGTTGCCACGGGTTCTGGTTATGTGACAGCCCATCCTCAGATAGTGTGGGGTGACTGCTATGTCATATAACTTAGCAGAACCTCAAAGCACATTACAGGCACCCACAAATTAAACTGGATCCCAGCCCTTTGCAAGGATAATGCTGCCTTTTCCAGGCTTTTGAAGTGTGGGTGGGAATTTCTTTTGCTTGAAAATAAATATTGTCATTTCAAGTTCCACAGCATGTGATGACCTCTTTGTTATACAAATAGATTTTGCTGGTCTCCTTGTATAGGAAACAGAGGTTGAATAATTCTTTAATGTTCTACATTCCTCAGCTGTCATTGTAATCAGCTGTAGATTGATCTTTCAGGATTGTACATGTATCTGGCAGGTCTAAACAGAAGACTTGTATTTATGATCATAACTCATTTTTGCTCTGACCACTTGTAGATGTCCACTTAAAATCCAGGCTTCAATCAATGCCTTTATTTCTTTTATTGGTTTATCGTTTTGTTGGAAAGTTGTATGTCCTTTTCCCTGGTAAATAGCAAGAGTCCTGCAGGGTCAAGTGAACTTTGCTGTGCCTCAGTGCTGTGTGAGGGGAGCTGTCTGCCCACCCGTGGGATAGAATCAAAAGAAGACCAGTTCTGAGAACTGGTGTTTAGAACTGGAAGTTCTGAGAAGTTCCTCATAATTTGCCTTTTTTTGAGTCATATTAAGGGGTGCTGCTGATAATGCTCACTGAAACCTACGCTGTGTGGTTTTACAGAGGGTAATGTGTTTAGAGACCAGTGTGCTACTGGAAAAGAACCTGCCATCTTTGCTGAGGTGACATGTGTTTTTCTGAGAAGGGAAATCTAGGAGAAATCTGTCCTTGGGAGAAGCTCTCTGACTTATATAGTGTGTTAGAAGGCAGGGACGGTAATCACATTGTTTCTTTTTTTCCCTTTCACCATCTTTGAAATACCTTTGTCCAGCTGTTTTGAGTTTAATTCTTTTCTTGCCTTTTTGTTCTAGAAAATGCCAACAGGGGATATTGAAGTGAAGGCAGAGACTGCAGAGATCCTAAACTCCTGCAAGAAGCTGCCTTTTGAAATCAAGGATTTTATCAAGGTGTCTGTGTTTTTCTTTTCTTTTTCTTATCAAAGTGGTGGCTTTTCATTAAATTTGGAATTTGGCAAGGGTGATGGCAGAGCATCTGAGAACTGAGTCTGGTTCTCCCCACTTCACTTGGGGGAATGATAGTATTTAAAATAAGGGTGCTGTTTGTTTGCTGTGAGGATGTATTTCCAATTAGAACTAAGCAGAAAACAAGGCTTGAATGCTCCCAGTTTCAATACCACTGGAAGAACTGATGGTGAAGGGAAGAGTGAAAGAAATGGGACTATGCTGGGTTTTTTGAGTGTGAAACAAGGCTGTTTTATTTGACTCATGGAATCACAGAATGGTTTGGGTTGGAAAGAGCCTTAAAGGTGATCTTGTTCCAAACCCCCTGCTATGGGTAGGGATTCCACCCACTAGACCAGGTTGCTCAGAGCTCCATCTAACCTGGCCTTGAACACTTCCAGGGATGGGGCAGCCACAACTTTTTTGGTCAGTTTAGTTTTTTGTTTAAAGTGATTGCTATATTTGTGTGGGTTGTGGGTAATGGGCACATTGTGACAACCGAGTACCATCCCTTTTTAGCTTCTCCCTTTTTTTCTGTGGGTTTAGGAGCACCCTCACTGGACATGCAATTTGAATTTTGTCTCTTAATCCTAATTCTCTCTCCTCCTCAGAAATCAGAGGCCCTACGGATGCAGTATCGGTACCTGGACTTGCGCAGCTTCCGGCTGCAGTCCAACCTGCGGCTGAGGTCTCAGATGGTGATGAGGATGCGGGAGTATCTCTGCAATCTCCATGGTGAGGGAACTGCTTTGAGGACAGTGTGCAGCAAACAACATTTCAGCTCTCCCTGCTGCTATTTCCTAGGGCTGGGAGAGATTCCTAACCAACTTGCTACTCCAAACTGGTCCCACTTAATAAGGACATGTCTGCTTGTGGTGGGGTCTTTAGTGGGATGTTGTCAGGCCTGAAGAGCAAAGTATGTTGAATTTTCTTGGCATGCTGCAAGCTAGTTGTTTCAAATTAGCTCATTCCGATGAAAAAAGACTTTGCAGGTAGTTTCCCTCTTTTGGTCACCCAGTTGAGGCATGTCAGAGAGATGGATTTCTTTTAGAGCTTTTGCTTCTCTTAAAATCAGGAAGTGCTTTTTGGAAAATCAGTGCCTAGTTCAGAATGGATAGAGAATTAACACATTTTCAGCCTGTTTGGAGTCCTCTGTCATCAACAGTTCTGGCAGGACATCAGGGTAACTCAGAGCCTTTAGATCTGTCATTACAGGAACAATTGTTATAAGTAGTAAAGTGTGTAGGTTTTGGAGAGGCTCCATGATGTGTTAGGTGACCTGTTTTGCTGACTAACCCTACTGTAGTCTACTCATATTAGTTCTCCCTCCTCTCAGCATGTTCTGTGTTTGTTCTCCAGGGTTCGTGGATGTAGAAACTCCAACTCTGTTTAAAAGAACCCCAGGGGTATGTATGTGATGCTTTTTGGCCTCCTGCAGCTGCACAGTCAGGGCTGAATCATTGTCAGTTGCCACTCAGCTTTCCTTGCTTTTCCCTTGGTAAATAACAGCTTGTGGAACTTCTGATATGATCCTTGGATCCTTTTAAAAGTAGAGGGAGAGAAAGGGGAGAGGTGATAACTTGTGTCTTAATTTTGAACCTTCAAACAAAATAGCTTCTGCCTTGTAGAGCACATGTTGAATGTAAGTCTATCCTGGGATTATAAACACAAGAAACTTTGAAGCACTGTGTTTCCAGCATTTATGTCTTAACCAGTAGGTTACTGTAGCGGTCCTACTCGAGTAAATTTAATTTCTGATCTTATATTCCTTTCTTTCACTTCAAAAATAGTCAGAGCAGAGAGCTGTAGCTGAGGAGTTGTTGATGCAGCTATCCTGGAGTTCTTGCATTTAAACCCATGTCTTGGGTGGTGTATTATGCAGTAGTCTCTCAGAAAATATCTCCTTTGGGATATTTTAGACCAAGTTGGTTAACGAATTTTAAGTGTAGTGTACAAACAGCCATTTCCTCGCAAGTGGGATTTCATAATGGGGAAAATACGTCCTTTCCTCTTGCACTTCCAATGTGTGTTCTGTCAGGAATTGGGGCCACTTACTTGCTGAACTCTGTAAATTTTCTTTCTGATGCCAGGGAGCCAAAGAATTCCTTGTGCCCTCGAGGGAAGCAGGCAAATTCTACTCCCTGCCACAGAGTCCTCAGCAGTTCAAGCAGCTCCTCATGGTTGGAGGCCTGGACAGGTAAGAGTTTCTTGGATTCCTGTTCTCTGCATGTCCTCTCTGGGGTTTGATGGCATTATCTGTGAAATTTTAGATAATTCCCCCAAAAACTTACTGCTAAGGGTTTGTGTTTTGAAGAGGGATCCTTAAATAAATCCTTATGGTCAGATGAAGTATATGCTTTTGGAAAGCTAAAATCTTCACTGCTGTTTTAAATGCAAACCTGATCTGCCTGAAGGACAGAAAATCTAATGTGTGATAAAAGCTTCTCCAGCCTACAAAAGTAGTTGAGGTGAGGCTGCGCAGGCTGAGCATGACTGAGACAAGGAAAAGCATGTCAGGGTGCCCAAGTGCAAAGCTTTTAACTGGGCTTGCTTCTCCAAACCAAATGGATGGACAGAGAGACAGGCAATTATTCACACAGTGAACTGCAGGCCAGGTCTTGTGTGAGAATTTTGCCTGGCTGTTAGTAGAGTCCTGGAGTGGAGTAGAAGGTGGGGAAAAGAATTGAGTGTGCTGCCCTTGGGGGACAGCTCACCTGGCAGTCTCCATGTGCCTCTGGAAGATATGGCTGGAGATGGATACAGCTGCTGATAGAGTTGCTTCCACTCAAAATTCCATTCTTTTGAAGGGATGGGAACAAAGATCATCTGCTGTGGGAATGGAGGAAATGTGGGAAACTCTCTGGTATCTTTTTTCCTTATCTTTTGTATGATCTGTTCTATAGCCACAGTTCAGTTCAGGGTACTTTAAATTGTTATCTAAATCAAAGTGTTACTGCAGGTACTTCCAGGTCGCTCGCTGCTACCGGGATGAGGGTTCACGGCCTGACAGGCAGCCGGAATTCACCCAGGTAACCAGCCCATGCTGCCTTTCTCCCTGCTTCTCAACCCAAGTGGCTTGTAGCTGTTTTCCCTTCTGGAGGCTTAGTCTGTGCTAGTCTGGTGCTGCTTGGCGGTACAGAGTTGTTTGGTGTGTGTTTCATAGACACAGGCCTTGGAAATTGGTGTGGGATTGACTGAGCGGTTCCTGTCCTTGGCTGTGCAGCATCCCAGGTGCAGATGTAGGAATTGCGCTGCAGCAGTTGATACAATTTGATGTTGCATTTGATGATACAATCTCCTGTCCTGCTAGGTCAGGCATCCCATGAGTTAGCCTGGTCAGGCATCCCATGAGTTAGCCTGGTGTCCCTGTCCTCACTACCTCATTCACTCTCTGAGGAGGCTGTTGCCTGGGTCATCAGGCAACAGCTCTGAGTTACCCTGATGTACTCCCAGAACTGTTGATGACAGAGGACTCCAAACAGGCTGAAAATGTGTTAATTCTCTATCCATTCTGAACTAGGCACTGATTTTCCAAAAAGCAAATTCCCAGCCTGATGAAGTCATGCTGTGATGTCATTTCGTGCGTTGTTTCTCGTTTTGCTGGCTCTGTACTCACAAGTAGCAGTGTGAAAGCAAAACCTGTAGCTAATGTGGAATTCCCTCCCTTGTTCTCTGTTTTAAGATAGATATAGAGATGTCATTTGTAGATCGGGCTGGGATCCAGAGGCTGATAGAGGGCCTCCTGCAACATTCCTGGCCTGAGGAAAGAGCCTTGATTATGACTCCTTTCCCTTCCATGACATACGAGGAGGCACTGGCTGAGTATGGGACTGATAAACCAGACACTCGCTTTGGGATGAAGGTGAGGGTTTGCCCATTGGAAACTTGCTTTCAGCTTTTCCTTTCAGTCAGTGTTTTAATAACCTTTGGATCATGGATACATGGTTGGGTTGAGTTCTGAGTGCTGTAATTTACCCAAGGTGTCTGTCCCATCATTGCTGCTTTGTGCAGTCTGTTGAAGAAGAGAGGATTTGATCAGTTGACTGTGAAAAATGTATGTTCTAATAAAATTTTATTTTGAAGATAATGTAGTATTAGGGAGCAATGCATCTTGACTGTTTAAGGAGCAAAAGCTCCTAAAAGGGAATAGTGTTGAAGGTGTTAAGACACAAGTGCAGGATTTTTGCTTTGTATGCCTACCACCAGTGCTTTTTCCTGTGCTTTTACCTTTCTCAGATCATGGATATCGGTGATGTTTTACGAGGATCAGACATTCACTTTGTGCAGAATGCTCTCAGTTACCCACATGGCTCCATCAAAGCCATTTGTATCCCTCAGGGAGTGGTAAGTGATGCTCTTACATCCTGTTTATGTGGAATAAATAAAATGCCAATTTGAATTCCATTGTTGGTGTGGACAGGTTCCTTGCTATTACTGGTGTTCTCAAGGGAACTTGGGATTGGTTGTAATCCATGTCAGGTTGGGCTGAGTAGTGTTAGAAGGATAAGACAACAGGAAGAGTATTTTATCCTTAGGAAGAGAAGGAAAAGAATGGAGCTGCAAGATCCCATGAGGATAGGGAACCCTCTCGGGGTTTCACCTTGCTTTTTGTCACCTTTTTGATGTGCATCTCAGTAATAAATTGTGCCTGGTGACAGGAGACTGGGTATGGCACAGCTCTGGAATAGGCAGAGAAGGGTCAGGTGCTTCCATGCCCTTCTCCTGTTTGCTTTAGCTGCATTTTTGGGTACAATTCATGTCTTGTAATGAGAGTGTCATGGACCAAATCCAAGGCTGACAATAGATGTGGAAGATCTTTGACACAGCCATTCATTTTGACAAGGAAACAGATTTAATTCTGGCTGTAGGCGTCTTTGTAGCTTGGACAGTGTGGAAAAAACAAATCCTCTAAATATTGAGTTTTATTTGGGGAACAGGAATTTGTGGCCATGGTTTCTCTTGGGATTCCTTTCATTTTGGCACAAAGTGCAAGTTAGGGGCTTCCCACGAGAGGGCACTGAGGCGTGTGTTTGAGCAACACGAAAGTGGCATCTAGACCCACCCTAAACACTGGAGTAGATGAAAAAAATCAAGATCTTGATGCAGGTCCTCATTTGCTGCATGGCTTTGCATGCAAGAGTCAGCCCGGTTGATTTTTCTCTGCTCTTCCTCCAGATTGAGCTCTGACTTCCCCATCGACAGTGTGGTGGTGTAACCTTGTTTCTGCAGGCTGGAGGCAGTGATTTGACCCTGCTGACCAGATACATTTGTCTGTGAGCTGGGAAAAGAAATGTAGACCTAGAGGGGTCTCTTCCTGAAAGGAGCAGTCAGAGCAGGCACCCAGTTACAGCCCAGTGCTGAGGACCCTGTCCTGTTCCACAGCCCTCATAAGAGCTTGAACTAGAAACAAAAGAATTTGAGAAGTTTGGAAACAGCTTAGTCAGTAGATTTGATACCTAGTCAAGTTTTCCAGGCTGATCTTTGCCGTCTCTTCTCTTGCTCTTTTCCCAGAGGTATCTTACAAATAAAGACTTGGAGTCATTAAAGGAGTCTGCAAAATCCCAGTTTAACCAGGTGAGACAGAAACTTTCCTGAGGCATAGGAAAGGGTGAGTAACAAAGTATGATAAAGGCAGAGGAAGGTAGAAGAGCAGTTTTTATTAGCTGCAAGTCAGTGCCTGAGCATATAATGCTTCAAGGCAAGAAAGGGCAGTACCGCACTGAACATACCCGTACCTTTCTCTAGGAAATCATGCAAATTATCTGCAGACCTGATGGAAGATTGAAGTCTCTGCTTACCAAGTTCCTTGGTGAGAAGGAGCAGTCAGAGCTTATCCGAGCACTGAACATGCAGGAGGATGATGTGGTGCTGCTGGCAGCTGGAGAACACAAGCAAGTGGTAGGAGGCATTTCTTAGGTGGCTGTGTGAGTTGAATGTTGCTGATGATGGTTTTGATGTTATCTGACCTTAGTCTGATTCTTATTAAAATAGGTCATCATCTAATTTTCTGTTTCTCTGGAACAGCAGCTATAGCAACAGCAAATAAAGCATGAAATGTACCTATTACTTTTATCGCCCTCAGTCAAATTCTGGGCAGATTGTAACTGAAATGAAGGCTGAAATATAAAAAACCCTGCAACAAATCAGTGCCTTCTTTTCTCTTAACTTCATTTTTAAAGCATCAAACAGATTGGAAAATGAGGTCAACTAGGTAATTGTATCTCCCATAAGTGGATGACTTAGTCGCAGCAGTGGTAGGAGATTCTATCCCTACCCTTCTCTTTATTCTTGCCAGCAGATGTTGCCTTCCAGGCACTGTTTTATTATAAGGTGTCATGCTTTTCTTGATAGCCAAAATTTTGTTGTATTCTCTTCTATGCCTTCATTTCTCTGTCTGCAAAGTGTGGATCTTACATGGCCTCCCCCAGTTAATCCACACATGTGGAGCTGGAGATTATTCTAAGATAGTCCTGAAGATGAAATAGCTGGAGAACAATGGACTTTCAAGCTCCTTACTTGGTCTCTGTCAAACCCTGGCACTGCTTCTGCCTCAGCAGGAAGGTGATATATTTCAGGATATGAGGCAAAAGTGTTCAAGGCAACAATTCATTACAGCTGCTGCTGTTTGCGGTACTTCTTTATGGAACGCTTTTACTGGTTGGTGTTTGAGTGACTTCCCTGATGGTAAATTCACCTTGTCTCATTTCTCCCTTCTTTGTTGTAGTGCTCTGCGTTAGGAGCCCTACGGTTGTTTAGTGCCAGCCTCCTGGAGGCAGCTGGGCTGGCACTCCGTGATCCCACAGCCTTTCACTTCCTCTGGGTGGTGGATTTCCCCCTTTTCCTCCCCAAGGCCAAGAATCCCACTGAACTGGAATCTGCTCATCACCCCTTCACTGCCCCTCATCCTTCAGATGCCAGCCTCCTGTATTCTGATCCCACAAAGGTAACCAACTTCATGCCTGCCATGCTGGCTCTTTTACAGCTGCTCACATGGAAAACCAGGCAAGCAGCAGCTGAGTTCAGTGTAAAAAGAGATGATGTTTCATGGGACTGACTGACTGCATGAGGAAGACATAGATCTGTTGGAATGGGTCCAGAGGAGGCTGCTAAGATGATCAAAGGGTTGGAGCACTTCTGCTATGATGAAAGGCTGAAGGAGCTGAGGTTGTTCAGCCTGGAGAAGAGTAGGCTCAGGAGCAGCATTAGAGGCCCTTCCAGTGCCTAAAGAGGCTACAAGAGAGCTGGAGAGGGATGTCTTGCAGGGGCAAGCAGTGATAGGACAAGAGGAAATGGTTTTAAACTGAAAGAGGGTAGACTTAGATTGGTATTAGGAACAAAAATCTTCCCTGTGAGGCACTGGGACAGGTTGCCCAGAGCATCTGTGGCTGCCCCATCCCTGGCAGTGTTCAAGGCCAGGCTGATGGAGCTTGGAGCAACCACGTCTAGTGGAAGGTGTCTCTGCCCGTGGCAGAGAGTTGGAACTAGAGGATCTTTAAGGTCCCTCCCAACCCAAACCATTGTGTGATTCTATGATCTTGTACGTGTCTGGAAGAGATAGCTTCCTGATTGCTGCAAATAGCAAGTATTCACGTGTGCCCCAACAAAAGGAGCTTATAGGAAACAGAAGTCTTATATTCTGACCCATCCCATTTGCTTCAGGTTTGATGAACTTTTCAAAAGGATTTGTACTCCTCCCACATCAGTCAGAGGCAGTCCATGCCTCCAGCAGGACTGGTACCTGAATTGCAATGTACCCCTGAGGGAACAGTTTTATAGAGTTTCATGGCTTCATTCCCAGTGTCTTTGCCATCTTTGTGCAGGTTGTTTTTACGTGCAGCTGAGCTCCAGTCTCACCAAGGTGCCTGTTCCTGTCTCTGCAGGTCCGTAGCCAGCACTACGACCTTGTGCTGAACGGCAATGAGGTTGGAGGTGGCTCCATCAGAATTCACAGTGCAGAACAACAGCGTTTTGTGCTGGAGAAAGTGCTGAAGGTAACACCTACAGATGCCTCTAACGCTCTCTTGGAGATTTAAAAGCACTAATTAATTTAAGTATTAATTGCATATTCTGAAAGAAACACTCCTGTGCTTCTCAGATAGAGACATAACTCCTAGCCCTGACCAATGGATGCTTTCATTGTACCTTTGTGGATACAAAAATGCTGCCAGCAAGAATTTTCTTGCTATTTTCTAAGTCCGTGAGAGACTTTTCTCTCTCACAGAAGATAGTAGCAGAGTTCTATAAACAATGAAACACCTGCAGCCTTGAAAAGTATTGTTTGTAGTACAGTAGAAAAATATTTTGACAATGAATGTTTTAGGATTTTAGCCAATCACCACCAAGGGGTGGCTGATCCTTGGTCCAATTAGACTATGAAGAAAAAGTCTATAAAAGAGTTTGTAAAATAATTAAATAGATCAATCTTGCTGCACAATTCCTGCCTGCTGGATCTTCTCTCCTCCTCCCTACAGCTGCGGGACACGGTAATATTTTACGGCGTTAACATACCTTCATCTTGTGTTGCTTATAGGAAGAGCATTGCTTGTCCAGTGACGCCTCTAAATGTAATTTTGCAGGAGGATTCAGAGGTGCTTTCCCATCTGATTGAGGCTTTGGAATTTGGAGCTCCACCTCATGGAGGAATTGCTTTAGGTAAGTGGTCTGTAGCTCTGCAGATGCAGGTGTTTAGGGTTTTTTTTTGTGCATACTAAATCCCGGGAGCAAGGCTCATGGTTGTTAGGAAAAGCCTTAGTGCTTCAACTCTGCAGCAGGTTTGTGGAAAGAAACAGAGGTCTGGTCACCAAGTGCAGAAAGTTGGGGTGTTCTCCTCAGAGTCACAGTGGGATTTAGGTCTTATGTAAGGACACTGGTGGCTCTAAGGATGATCCTTATCTGCTGATCTGCACACCCTATATTCAGTAAGGTTAGGTCAATTTTGTTCTCGTTCTTATGCAACCAGAGCAGGAGCCCTGTGCTGCTTGCCTGGAGGCATGGGACAGCATGGGATTTCGTGTTTCACATCCTTTCCCTCTACTGCAGTCTCACTTCCCTTCTTTCTCATCTCTTTTGCTTACTAATTCAGGTAATGCCAGGGTTTGGGTTTTTCCCTAGAACCATGCAAGTTTGTGGTTAAAGAAAGAGGGAAAAAAATCCAACCAACCGACAACACCCTCCCTACACTCACCAAAATAAAAAAGCCTACAAAAAACAATGATGTTTTAACCTGTGATATTCCAGTTTGACTTTCCTCCATCCAGTCACCCAGAGACTTTTGTTCCTCTTGAATTCTTAGTGGTTGTAATCCTTCCAAACTGGTTAATGCAAAGCTCTGAGCTGTAAAGCAGAACTGTGCCAGTGTCCTGCCATTCAGCTGCCCAGATTTTGTTATGCTGTGTTTGCTGTCTGCATCCTGCAGCCCTTGGTGGGTTACAGAACTTCCTGCAATATTGAAAAGCTTTATTTTGGTAGACATTTCTGCTCTTGAGGCAAATCTGTTTCTGTGCTACCAGCTGAGATTAATTTTTTTCCTCCCTTACTTGCTTCACTCTTTCTCTTCAAGCTCAGTGATATTACCTCCTCAATCTTTCTGAGTTTTCTGACTCAGGGGAGGTAATACAGAGCCATAACTCAAGTGTTTCACCAATTTGTTTTCTGCTTGTAGGACTTGACAGGCTGATCTCTCTCATCGTTGACGCTCCAAGTATCCGCGATGTCATAGCCTTTCCAAAATCCTTCAGGGGACGAGATCTGATGGGCAGTGCTCCAGACTATGTCACTCCAGAAGAACTAGAGCCGTATCACATTCAGGTTTCCTGGCCTCTTGAAGAAAAAGAGGCAAAGAAAAACTGACCTCAAGTCAGTGATGTTAAGCTGATCTGATCAACGAGAGGTAGTTACAGCTTCTAAAGGCCAGGATTCAGTTCAGAAAGTATCAGCTGTTGTGGCAGGATGGGGGACAGTCCAACACTATGGTACTATGGCAGTTTCAAGATGGAGTGGGAAGTAGATAAGGGGTCTTCCTGGTAGGAATTCACCTTTGGGAGGTAATGGGAAAGAGATGTAAAAAAGCAAAAGAATGTCGTTTTAGCATAGGATATTGAAACTTTGCTTTAGGGTGTCATACTGGAGGAAAGATGGGTTTTTTCCAATCCTCACTTCTTACATGTCTTTTGTAAAGTATTCCTCCTCCTATCTGGAGGAGATAGTCAGCTCCCTGGCAGGATGGTTTGTATTCCTGATGATCATTAAATCATGTCACCTGAGGACCATGACAATAAAACTGTGCTGGACCAGGAGCTCTGGGCACTGCACAGCCAAATTTCAGTGCAGCCAGCAACTTGTCTCATGTTGGAGGGTACCAGATCATGCAGAACTTTGCCGTGGGGAGTTCACATTCAGCTGTTTTCCCTTCAAAGGAGAGGGAGAGAAGCATTGATGATGTTTGCAACAGTTGTCCTCATAATACTCCTCAAAGAGGTGTTGATCTCTCTTTGGGGGCCTGTTGCCCTCGTGCTTTCAGCACAGTCATTCAGGAGTTTGTATGTTTATAAATAAAGTTTACCTGGCAGTGTGGTTTTGGCTGAATGTAGCTTTGGGCTTTCTCTACAACAGCAAGCCGCCAGGTTTTTTTTGTGATCTCCTCCAGGAGATGCTAAGAAATCTGGCAGCATAGCTGTGTTCCCAGTCTCCTGTGACCTTTGCCTGTCCTGCAAACCTGCTGCTGCAGTGGTGAGGGATGCAGCAGCAAGTTCCTCCCAGGCTTGTTCATCCCTATCCCATACCAGAACATCCACAGGGCAGGGGTGACTGTTCTGAGGAGACGTGAAGAAGCTGAGGAAAAGAGATTAGTTGATGAAGACAAGAAGATGGTGCAAGAAAAGGGAGAGCTCCTGTGTCCCAGATGGGAAGGGCAGCAGGAGACATGTACCAGGGGAAGTGCTTGAGGACAGAAGGAAGACTGCAGTTCTTGTCTGAACTGATACTGACCTCCAGCCTTCTGCTAGAGAGCCTGTCCTGCAGGTTCTGTCAGATCCTTGTCTGCTCTAAGGGTTAGCCACTATTTCAGTCTCCACATCATGGGATAACATTTCATGGTGGTGTACGCAGTTGTTGTTTTTTAAATACTGAACTGTTCTGCTGATAAGAATCAGTAAGGCAAGCAGCTCTTCTCCTTAAGGGTGAGTTTTTGGGGTTTTTTTGAGTACCACACATAGAAATTGACACTAGGGCTGACTTGCTGCTGCATTGCAGATTATAAGATGATGGAGTTACATGTGTAAAAGAAAACTTAAATACTTTCTTTGCTTCTGGCATGATTGTTATTTTCAGTCTCAGAGCTGGTTAAATATTATTTAAAAGAGAACAATCCTGGATTTGTATTCACATTCATTTTAGCCAAACGCTGAATTCCTTCATTTTTTCCTCGTATGGGCTATTCATTCTTACTTGAAATCAATTCACCTGTAGTGTACCATTTTTTTTTCCCTGAGTAGAAGCTATCAGTAATGGAGTGAGGATCAGTTTTCAGAGAGTATCTGACCTGAAAATGTATCCCTGAGCAAATCCATGGTAAACTTTATGATCCTCGTGGGTCCCTTCCAACTGAGGACATTCTGTGATTTTTAAAACAATTATTTAGTTTTTGTTGTTGTTTTTGCCCCTGGGGCAGTTGTACTGGATGTTTTTGTTCTCCTTACTTGTCAGTGGTGATACAAAATACAGCCACTTCAGGCTATGTGCTGATTCAGACTGCTGGTTTAGAGGATGCTGGATTTTCTGATTTAGTTTCTTTGCTTGTAGTGTGATTAAGATTTGAATGGAGTTTGCTTGAGGATCATCTGTGTTCCCAAAGCAGGGATGTCATAGGCTTGTTTGAGCTCATGGAACATAGCAAGTAAATTTCCCTCAAAAGTTCTTCACTCCCCCCAGGCTATTATTTATAGTAACTGTAAACAAAATGTGCTTAATTTTGGTTTTTAATTGTGAAATCAGGAGTAGTGTGTCACTTGCTTAGTACCTGCTTGCAAAGGCAAATGCTGTTTACCTCTGATGAGTCCCAAATTAGGATTATCAAGTGTTTAAGGGGAAGCTGATGCCCTGGGAGGCTTAGGCAGAAATGTAACCCTGCCTGGAACATTCTTTTTGAGAGCACTTGTTAAAACATGTGAGTGAGCTGTCTCCCAGCCATGCACATCCCTCTTGTGCAAGCAGCTTTGTGTGCTGGTTGTTTACCCACTGCTAGTTTAGAGACTCCCTGCAGCTAGAAGTGTGTGACGCAGCTACAAGGGGAAACAAAATTGCAACAAACACCTTGTATGAGCTACTGATGTTCTGCCACAATTAGGGTTAAATGTTAAAGGGTGTGTCCCAAATCCAGGCAAACTGTTTGTGCGTGGATTTGTGAATGAAGGTGGCTTCCAAGACAAGTGTGAGTTTGCCTGGGTTGTGTGAATGTTGCCACAGAGAAAATAGTAATTTTTTTTTAGTTTTGTAGAGCATTATGTATGATTTTGCTTAGGTTTATGGAAGCCAAATCTACAGAAAATCCCTGAAACCACAATCTGGTTGGCACACTTAGCTGCATGTTTTGGTAGGAGCAAGAGTAGACAGTCATTACAAAGAAATCCTTGGAAATCAGGGCTGGTCATATTGTAGACCAGTATCTCCTGCTTGCTGGAGAAAAGCTGCTGGCCTGTGATCCTGGAAAGAGGTGTTGAAACCATTACTTCAGCACAGTGTTCATCAAAAACACCTTCTGGAAACAATCTACAGACTGCAAACTTTCACAGACCCCTTGTTGCCTCTGCTCTTCATTATTTTCCGTGTATCAGACAAACCTGTGGAGAAATCCTGATCTGTCAACTGTGCTAGAAGATGCCAAATCCTGGACTCCTCTGTTAAGAATTATTCTTCAGGTAAGAATGTGAGGTTGAATGTTCCCTTACATGATCCTCTCCACTCCAGAGAACTTCATGACTGGGATAGATGGGATGTGAACATCAGGGTGGGCAATAGGATTGTACAAGAAGTGCTCTTGCAGGAGCCAGGGTTGGATGTAAGGCCTCTGTACTCCTTTTACCCCAACTCTTACTGATTTTCTACTGTTGGATCTGAACAAAACACTGGTAAAATGGGGGGACAGTTTATTCCTCACCTGTAGGAGAACCTACTCTGTGTACGTTTCAGTAGATTTGACCAGAACAACCCTTTAGTAAATTTATACTACCCCTTTGTAGAAGCAGAGATAAATTTCTGGTGTGTTTCAGTATATATTTCCCCCCTCCAGAACAGGAGTGTAGCATGCAGGTGGGATTCTCAGCAGTCAAAGTGTGAGTTGTTTTTTTATTTTTTAATTTTTTTTTTCTTAAAGATTTCCAAGCCTTTCAGGTTGGGCCAAGCTGGGGAGAAATTGCAGCCTTTGATTTCAGTCATCCAAGGTGGTTTGGGTGAATTTAGCTGTAAGGGTGTTGTATAAAGTGCCACAAAGACAGAAAGTGGTCCAAGAATTTAAGATGGAGTTTAATCCTGTATTGTGCTGGTTTCTCTCTCGAGATTAGTTAAATGACAATGTGATTTACCGAACTGCAATATAACACAGCAGCTTTGTGTAATCCTGTGCTGCACATACCCAGAGGTTCAGACTGCTGATTGATTCCCAGTTCTGCTGAAAACAGACCACTGCTATATGAAAATATTATCACTTGTTACAAGTCAGCTGAAATATTCAAAGAATGGTTTCAGCTGTTTGCAGCTGGATTTGTACCCACTATTTTATCCTGAGTGTGAGCAGGAGGCGGGGTTTTGTACATTCCCAATCTCAGGAATGACTCTGCTGCTCTGGATTCTACCAGCACCTCTCCCACTGCAAGGAATGGAGCAGTGATGCTGCACTGAATGCAGGCAGCCTCAGAAAATGAGTCTATAGTCATAAAAGCAGAAGGATAAAGAGAATTTATGCTCTCAAATGCATGGATTTCTATTTTTCCCCAGTTATTTTTTACCTTTGCTTGCACAGTGATGTGTTTGGAGCACTCTTGGTGTGGTGAGGATCCTTGGTGCATTCTTGATCCCCTGTGCTCATAGCATCAGAACAGGCAGAGACAAGACAGCCACCTAAACGGTGCCAGATGGGAATCCCCCATGTCACCTTTACATGACTTTACCTCTAAATGTTTGGGCTCTGATTCCAGGCTTCTTGTTCTAGTTTGTTGTGTTCTTTTGGAAGCATTGTTTTCTGTAATTAAAAAATGATGATTACATGCAGTCACCAGCTGTGCCAGCCACAATTTTACAGTGAGCAGAGTTCCATGACAGATACGTTCAGATGGATTGGTCACATTTGCCTCTAATAACCCATCAGGAGCCAGCTTGCTTGTTATATTGTGATAGTCTTGGTGTTCACTGCAGAGCTGCAGAAAAGCATTGTGGATGGTTCCCCCATTAATTTGGTCATATTTTAACTGTATTTGTATTTCATAGAATCATAGTATCCAAGAATGGTTTGGGTTGGGAGGGGTCTTAAAGACTATCTAGTTCCACCCCCTGCCATGGGCAGGGACACCTTCCACTATCCCAGGTTGCTCCAAGTCCCATTCAACCTGCCCTTGGACACTTCCAGGGAACCAGAGGCAGCCCCAGCTTCTCTGGGCACTCTGTGCCAAGGCCTCACTCCGTCACAGTAAAGCATTTATTTCTAATACCCAATCTAAACCTGCTCTCTGTCACTTTAAACTTGTATCCCCTTGTCCTGTCACTACATGCCCTTGCAAAAAGTACTTCCCCCTCTTTATTGTAGACTCCCTTCTGTATTTCTATAGCCTTGAGTTCTGTTAAATTATGTATTATTCTAAAAACTACTTCCTCATGCTTAATTTAAACCTCTCACCTGATCATTCCGCAAGGCACTTTCCCATGTAGCTTATAGAAGGAATGATACTGAAATTTCTTATGTGTTTTCTGTTCTGCTTATCACTTCATGAATTAATACCCTCTTTTTTTTCATTCACATCTATTTTAAGCTGTACAGTTTTAGGCAATTTCACCTACTTTCCTGGGGAAATCCCTGCATGCCTTCTGTGCAGTGACTTCATACACCCATGGACAGCTGGATGGCCAAAGCTGAATGCTCTTGTTGGTTCTTTTGGTGCCTTTTTTTCCCCACATCTTGCTGTTAGTATTTACCAACCTTCAGTTTCAGTGACTAGGTACTTTTTTGGTGCAAAAACTAGTACTAAATTACATATTTTTATATTTTTAAAAATATTAACCGCTCAAAAAGATCCCAATGTGCCTGAAAAAGCAAGAAGCAGATTTTAACAACACTTTCTACTTGCCCAAGTAGCAAAGTGAACAGTATAAAAACATTTCTGAGAACAGTTGGTACAAGGGCCCTGTTTGGTGGAAGTTTTCTCTGGAACAGCAATCACAGTGTACTCTTGGATTTTTTAATATTACCCTCTACTTGGAGAGTGATAGATTTAAAACACTCTCAGTCCTGAGAATTTTACTTGTTTACTTGAGCAATTTGAAGGGAATTGTAGTTGAAGCCCTCAGCTTCTTGATGGTGTCCCTTGAAATGCAGGCTCCTTGTTTGTCATCTATTCAATTTTCCTTGTCATTATTTTTATTTGTATGTAAAGGAAAAAGACATCCAGGGCAGTTCTGGGAAAGAAAAGCCTTCAATATATTTTTTCTGCAGCATGAACAGAACTAATTTGACAGCAATTACAGCACTGGGGCTCTGAGGAGAGGGACTGAGTGACTCCCATCCTTTCACACAGCATCACTTCAACTATGAGTGGCAAAACAACAGTGTCCAGAGCCAAACACTGCCCAGAGCTGGGAGTTTTATCAAGGGTGATACAGCCCCTGGTAACTGTGGAATTGCCCTTTTTTTGTAACTCTGTACAAACCTACCAGAGAACCATGAGGAGATGTGGGTGGATGACCGGCTGAGTAGCTCAAGGTGCCACAGGGTATTGTCCCAGGGGGAGTGTCCCAGCTCCCTGGGGAGCCTAGGGAACAGACCTCATGGTGGCTTTCCAGTACCTTCTTCCCTGTGAGGCTGGTGAGGCCCTGGCACAGGGTGCCCAGAGAAGCTGTGAATGCCCCATCTTTGGAAGTGTTCAAAGCTAGGTTGGACAGGGCTTTGAGCAACCTGGAAATAGTGGAAGGTGTCCTGCCCAAAGCAGGGGGGTGGAATGAGATGTTCTTTAAGGTCCCTCCCAACCCAAACCATTCCGTGCTTCTCTGAGTACTTTAAAGCTCACAGAGGAAGCTCACTCATCTCTAACCTCCCATGCTTCTTTCCAAGCAAAGAATGCCGGAATTTAAATAAAAGGTACCCTGTCAAATTCATAGTAAAAGGTTAAAAAAGCAATTATGGAAGGTGAGAGCTTGATTTGGATGTTAAAGATGTCTTGTAAAAATCCCAAGAATTCTCTAAATAGAATTTAAACTGAAAGCGTATGAAGCCATGAATTCTCAGCTCCTATTTTCACTGTTAATACTGTATAACTAAAGCCAGACCCAGCAAAAAAAGGATTCTTTTAATGGGAGGAGCATAATTTTAGCACAGCTGCCCCAGAAACACACAGGGCCAAGCTCTGCCCACAGTTGCCTCTGGAGATAGCTGGGTTTAATGCATTTGCAGGAGCCAGGTGGAGAAAATCTCTGGCATGCTGTTACTAATTTCATTTGTGGAAGATGAGATAAATATTAATGAATATAAACACATATTAAATGTAGACTCGCCAGTTAAATAACTGTGCTGACTGAATTAATGTGCAGATAGGTACTTTGTAGTCAGGACAATGTTGAGCTGGAAGGATGCTTTCTGAAAGGCAATTTCTGCGAGTTTATAATTTTGTTAATGCTACCTGAAAAACCTTCTGTTGAAGTTGTGAGCCTGCAGACATTTTTTCTTCACATCAAGGTCATTTCCATCCCTTTTTTCTGCTCCTCGCTGTTTCCTTGGCAATGCTGATCAAAGTGTCTGAGGGGTGCCCGGTGAGCAGCCCTTCATTATTTCAACTAGGACTAGATTTTGGACCCAGAACACTGCATGGCCTCCTAAACAGCTGCTGCAGCTCTGGTGAGGAACAGGAGTAAGTAACTGAGGCTTGGAGGATATAGAAATTAGCTGACAGAAATAAAATAATGTGCAGCTAATTCATGCTTCTTCCCCATGGCTCCTGCTTAAAGAGATTTAAAAATACTGAAAAGTGTCAAAATAATCAGAATCTATTATGCAACAGTAGGAAATACTGAAGCTGTTCTTTAAATAGCCAGTGACACAGAAGATTTTTGTGTGCCTTCCTGGGGGTTACTGTTCCTTTTGAAATCATGAAATAGGTTGTTGCTTTATTCCTTAGCCTTTCACAGTAGTGGGAACTAAAAGCTGGAGGTACACATTGTGTGTAGATATATCATTTCAGTGGTACTATGCATCCTCTAGTGAAGAATAGGCATCATATAATATGCAGTTACAGAAAATTGTAGACATTTTAACGAATTTATAATCAGAAAATGTCATTTATCATGGAAGTCGATGTATAGTGCTCATTTATTTATTAAGTATACCAGGAGGATAGGGGAAATTTGAGATGAGAAGTCTGCTGGAGGCTGTGTCCATCATAAAATGATTTACTAAGACGGTGCTAAGGAGGGTGAATTGCTTCACTCACCTTGCTCTCAACAGTCAGGACTTCAACCTGATGCTGTAAAAACAGTGGTATGTTTCTAATTGAGCTAAATACTTCTATGACCTCTTTGGCAGCTCTTGCATTTCACTTGGCTTTGCTTTTAAATTGCTGGAGGTTTGTTTTGGGGTTTTTCTCCCTCCCTGGAGCTGGAGTTACAAATCTGCCTTATAACATTTCATGACAGATGGAGTGTTGGACTGTTGGGAACGAGCTTTTGGTGACACTGACCTAAGGTGCCACTACTTAGTGAATATCAACACTTCTCCCTTTTTAACCCTGGGCTTAGTTTATTCTCTAAACCTGCAGGAAAAATGCATTTTGCTTCATCATGATCCATTAACGTAAGAAATACGTGTTCTGACTGTGACAACCCTTCCTTTCAGTGGTCCTGGTAATCACAACAAATGAGGTCAGCATTTCCCTTGGTTCTCCTCACACTGTTAATGTCCATGTGGGATAATCATGGGGACAGAAAGACGTATCAAAAATGTCAAGAAGGCCAAAATGTTTATTTTTCATAGTTGTCATTGTTAGAAAGTTCAAGAGAAAGAAGTGCTGAGTAGCATTGCTGGTGATAATGACAAATAGTGAGGTCTCTCCTTAGAATAGAAGGGAAAAAATTACATTCAAGAGGGCTCTTGGGAAATCAGGTGGTCTCAAGCTGGCTGGGTGGCAGGAATTTTAATAAAGAGCTGTGAAGTGATTTCAGAATAGTTTGTGGTGATTTCTGATAAATTTGGGTGGATAGGTGAAGAACCTGACTGCTGTAAAACTCGTTCAGTACCTGTCTGTAGAAGGAAGAAAGGTGACCTGGGTAATTACAGATCAGTTTAATTTTCATTTGCAGGAGGAAAAAAATCCTGAAAAAAAAGCACAGATCTGGAAGGTACTGGACAGGTAAAACCATGTGGTTGTTTGGGGAAGTGTCACTCAAACCAGAGTAATGTCATTCTCTGACAAGATAAAAAGTTTTTATTACTAGGGGAGAGACACTATGTGACAAATACCAGCTTTTTTGGGCACAGTCATACTATGCCAGACTCAGGATGAAACTGAGTGCAAAATGGTTGGATGATCATAGAATCATGGAATGGTTTGGGCTGGAAGGCACCTTAAAGATCATCTTATTCCAATCCCTCTGCCACAGGCAAGGATACCTTCCACCAGACCGGGTTCCTTAGGGCCCCATCCAGCCTGGCATTGAATGCTTCCACGGATGGGGCAGCCTGTGCCACGGCATCACCACCCTCACTGGGAAGAATTTCTTCTTAATATCTGATCTAAATTTATCTTCCTTCAGCTTTAAGCCCTTCTCCATTGTCCTGTCACCACATGCTGGTGTGAAAAGTCTCTCTCCAACCTTCTTGTAACCCCTTTTAGGTACTGGAAGGCTGCTATAAGGTAAATTAAATGGTTATTTTCAGGTCCCAGGAACATTTAATTCAATCTGGGATGGTGAATAGAAAATGTTTCCTATATTTGTGATCAAGCTAGTGCAAATTTGAGAATATGTAGTGGGAAAGGTTTCAGACCTTGATAAATTGAGAAATGGTCATGGAAAACCTGGGAAAAGCATACAATTAGTGTGAGATGCTGTATTTGGAGGAAGCAGCCCTGCAGTCAGCAGCAGATGCCAGCTGTTGTGCCAGCAGAAGCTGCTGCTGCTGACGCTGGGTCACAAGCTGAACATGAGTCAACAAACTCGGCCTATTGTGCAAAGGCAAATATCACGCTGGGGTGTAAACCGTCATTCAGACAGCAAAACACACACTGCTGGCTCCTCCTGCTGCTATCACCCACAATACCCAATTTGGGGGTTTGAAGCAGTGTTCCTGAGGAGACCCTGTGTGCTGCCATAATTCTGGTCTGTGCTGGGCCAGCCAAGAGCAGAGCTGTTCGCCTGCTGCCTCATAAGCCAGGTCCTAAATGGGTCTGTCTGATGCAGAAAAGCTGCTTCCTCCTGCCTGCCTGCCTGCCAGCCTGCCAGCAGGGAAGACAGAGACTGATGTGAGAGAGCAGTGGAGTGAATAAATGGGGTTCTCTTTTGAGTGCTGTGTGTGGTGCTATCCTGCCCCACACAGAGGTGACCTGGTATGCCAGTGTGCTGTGACAGTCTGTGACCACTCCAGCTTCTTTAGCAGGTGTCCATGTTTTCCAAGATGGAGAGATGCTCATACTCAGGTAGCTGTGGAAGTCCATTATTACTCTTTTTCTTGATCTCATTGCATATTTCTCTTAGTTTTTACAGTCCCAGAGGATGGCCGTGTTCCCAATACTGGATTTTTAGGGAGGTGCTATTTACACGGTAACTTGTTGCATACTGTGGGTGCTGCCTGAAGTCCACAGGACTCCTGGGAATTGCATCCACACTGTCTTTGCAGTCAGTCTGAGCTCAGAATGGGTCTGGATCAACTCCTCTTGTCCATGCAGCTGTGGGGTCTCAGGAATATCTCATTTGGCTGCTGCCAGGAAAACAGTGTCTATGCAAAGGCAGGTGATGTAACATCCTGGAATACAACCCTCTCTCTGTGGGTCACCTTGTTTGGACATATTTGGTCATGTGTAAGGGGACTGCAAGATATGCAGAATTTGGGCAATAAATACAGATCTATGGCTTTAAACCACAGCAGACAGGTAGGTTTTAACAAGATACTAGACTAGGCTTTAGAATGCTTCTGCCTTCCTCTCCTTAAGATATCCAAAGAATCTTTTCTGGCTTTGTAGCATTGCCAGGAGCAAGAAGGGTTGGTCTCCAATGCTCCCTGCAGCAGATCATTAACAGTGCTCAGTTGCTGTCTTCTGCCTCCGTGAGTATTTCCTGGAGAGTTTTCAGACCTTCCCAACTCATGGCTATTTATAAGGGACTTTCTGCTGGCTCCCAGCGTGGCTCTGGGTTTTGCTGGGCTGCACTGATGGAAATGTGAAAGATAAATTAAACTGCAGGTGCTTAGTCAGAGCTGGCATGTGGTTTTCCAGGCATGGGAGCCAATTCTCAGGCCAAAGTGTCTGCACTGTGTTTGGCCAAGTGTCTGGATGGTGGCCAGTGTCATGAGAGCAGTTAATTACAGCAGTCTGGGCAGTGAACAGGCATCACTTGCTTCTTGGCCTCTCGTTCTTTGCCAAATTGTGCTCGTGTCACACTGACTTCCACGGGGGGAAAGACACACGTGTCCTTTCTCCAAGTGCACTGGTCTTTGAACAGAGGCTCAGCAGCGTTCCCAGATGTTAGTTTAGCAATGCAAGGGCTAAACAAACAGCAGCAGGTGGGATGGTCCCCGTTGTTGTGCTCCACAAAGCTGGAATACGACTCCAGAACACGTTTTGCAGAGTTGCTGCTCACAGCGGGTTGGTTTGAGTGATCCAGGAGGAAATGAGGGAGCAGCAGGATCGCTGTTGTATCCTTTCCGTTCTGATTAGGAAGGAGCACTGGAAGATGATGGCTCACCTCTGAGCTCTGTGTGCTGCTGCTGCAGCAAGGGTAAATACAGAATCAATAGCAGGTTTTAGAACACTTTTTTTTTCCCCAAAAAAATGTTTTGCCAAGACTGTTGCTCCCAGGGGCATTTATTTTAGGAGAGAGGTTATCTCAGGAGTCATTTCCCAAGAGACTTCTCTTTTATGTGATGTTTTAGCAAGAAAGACCTTCTCCAGAGACTGAGCTTTCTCTCAGGGGATTAATGTTTTGCAGAACATTTCCTTGCGTGTTTCAAAAAACCAATTTCTGTCCCCATTTATTTGATAACAACACCTCTTATCAGTGGTAGCCTTCAGTCTGTGATATGGTAGCCTCCCTCACTTTCCAGGCTGGACTTCAGGTGGACAGGAGTCATCCTGCTCTCTGCAGCCAGTGCCTGTGATCAGTGCTGCCCTTGTCTTGGGCTCTACTACAGGCACTCAAAACCCTGGGTTACGAGGCTTTCTGGAAGTCTCATCCCTTGCTGCTTTAGGATAAATGTCCAGGAATATGGCCCCAGTCTCAGGGAATAGTGGAGCCAGAGGCCACAGACCCATCCACAATTCAGTCCTTTTTCTCTTTGTTTCCCCACAGGAATGACTTTGCCTTTGCTGCTATTTGCAAGCCCATTAAAGCGCTTTCCCAGAGTCCCAGGGTGACAAATTCAAAGCCAAAGAAGGAGCGGTGTCGTGCTGTTTCCCGCCAGCACTGCCACATGATGATTTCTGGATCTGAAAGACCTCTTAAGTGCGGGGTTGTCTGAAAAACCCTGGAGTGACTGGCTCTGGGGTTTCCATTCCAAGTCTGGGGATTGCTGGATTCACAACCTGGTTTAAGTAGGGCAGAGAATGTGAGTGGAAGGGGAAAGAAATATCACAGCCCAGCTGTCACAGGGGGACCTGTCTGCCCCTGCAGGGGCCGGACTTCCTGAGGTGGATCCAAGCCGTCAGGCTTCACAGCCAGGACGAGCTGCTAATTTCAGTCGTGGCACTGCCCCAGCTGCCCTGCTTGGAAAAATGCTTGAGTTTTGTTTGTGCACAAGGGAGTCGTGTTTTGCAGGTGCCCCATCCACCACAGGGGACATCTCTGTGAGCAGAGGGCCAGCACTAATGCCATCCTGTGTGGCTGGGAATGAATTCACCCTTTATTCCATGCTCTCCATCCCTGCTGGGCCCAGAGCCCTGCCCCGCTCACAGGCAGGCAGAGATGCTGCCATTTGCAGCTCCACACCCTGGTGCCTCTAATCTGGGACAAAACTCGGGCCATGGAGCAGCAAACACAAGACCTCTATTCTTAGTCTGGAAAGCCTAAAAGCTGGTTCTTTGGGGTGTGGGGCAATGAATATGCAATTGCTGGAGCTCTCACAAAGCCCTGAGCTGGGAGCAGATGCTCCTCTCCCATTGGATCTGTAGCCTTTGCTGCAGCTTTTCACAGTTACATAAATATGGCCTATTTTCCCCTCACAAATTAACATCTTGCTTGCTAAGTTTAGGCTTTTGCATGCATACAAAACAAACCTGCTTTTTCACATGCAGCTGGAAATCCCGGGTCACCCAGGGAGAAGCTGTCCCTGCCCCTATAAAGCTGGGGGCACCTTCACAGTGATGACAGACAGTGGCACTGACAGTGTCCCCTTGCAAGTCCTGGACAGCACATTGCAAATCATCTGAGGGGTCTTGCCCTTTTTTCGTCCCTGTGAGAGAATCAGACCCTAGCCTACGAGGCTGCCAGAGGGTCTGTCCTCCTGCAGACTGGAAGTTTGGCTGCATGCCTTGGGGCACGGAGCAGACAGCTCCTCATTCCCCACAAGACAGATGTGGGGATTATTTTCCCCAAAGATGGTTCTTGCCCACCCCCCCCCCTCAGTATACTGGGAGATGGCACTGCAGTTTATCCCCATTAAAAACAGCCCTACAGAGAACGGATGTCACTTGGAAATCCCTGGGGTCTAGGAAAGCTGTGCATCCTCAGACTCCTGGCAGCTTTGTTAGGGATTTAAGTAATACAGATGCAGAGACCTGCAAGAGAGACGCCCACACCCCCCTCTGCAGTGGTATTGCTCCGGATTTTAACATCCTAAAGGGATCCAGCTCCCCAGCACCACTGGGATCTCTCTGGGATGGAGAAACAATCATGATCTTGATATAGCATCAAACCTCAGCTTCTCGCTCCTCTTGTGGTGGGAATAAGGATGGGATACCTGGTTATAGACCCTGAAGTGATCATCCCTTGGGTCTTGTATGTGCTGCTCCAGGCAGAGGAGCCATCCACAGCTATCGATCCACAGCAAGACCTTTTCTATTGCAGGGCTGATGGAATGCTGAGACTTGAAATATGTTCTGACAGCTCCTGGCAGAGTGACCAGTGAGGGGGAGGTTTCCTGGGCCTGGGTAACATCCATCCTGAGGCCAGTGGAGCAGGCAAGTAATCAGGGTACTAGATTTTGGCTCAGTAGGACTGATCCTGTCCTCTGCTGTAGGAATGCATGTGTTCCCAGGTGAGTCTTGAAGGTGTGGTACTGAACACTGAACACAGCCACTCAGAGATGGGGATGGGCCTGGTGTGCTGCCAGGTTAACTGCTGGGGAGGATATTGACTTGGAAATTCTGTGCTTGTAATTCCATGTATATCACCCATTGATTTCTATTAACAGCAGTCCTGTGGCTAGAGATCCATGTGTCTGCAAACACCAGTGGGAAACCTTGGAGTAAAACGGATGACTGGGGGTTTTGGGGAGGGTATAATACTTCAGGCATCTGACTTGACTTTCATTTTAATCCTTCTGACTGAACTGAACTCCCCCAGGCAAGACCCAGACCCTCTGAGTGGCAAAGCACTGGAGAAAAGGAGAGGAAGAGGTTTGGGAGCTTTCAAAAAGCTGAAAAAGGCATGAAGTACAAAGCTCTCACTTTCTTCCAGAGGGGCACATGCTTCTAGCCTGTGATGCTTTAGAAAAATAAAACCTGTGGAGTGAGGAATTGGTGCCCCTTTGGGAATGATTCTGGCTGGATCTCTGGATCCCACCGTTTTGGGTCTGTCATTGCAGCAGAGCAGCAGTGTCAGGGACTGCAGGCAGCTCTGCCAGCAGCTTCCTGACAGGATGCAAATGGGAGTTGTCATGGCTGGAGTGTCTTTCAACCCCCTCAAACAGCCCTTCCAGCCCTTTGGATCTGTATCAGCACGACCCAGATAATGGGGATGAGGGGGAGGCTGAGCTTTTCGCAGTGCTGGTGCTTTGGGGATGTGCAACCCACTTTCTGTCCATCTCCATGTAACACCTCTCTCAGAGCCCTGGGTCAGGCCAGTCCAGTGCCATCCCTTGGAGTCCCGGGGGAGCACTGGGCTTGGGGATATTGTGAAGTTCAAAGGAAGAAATGAGTCATCCATGAAAAGCTGAACTCTCCATCACTGCAATCTCTTCCTGCCCTCTAGCACAGCTCTTCCGCTCCCAGGTAAAAGCAAACAAAGACCACAGAGTCCCCTATGCCCAGGCAGTCGCTTTCCTTGCTCCGATGGTGTGTAAGACCCTAATCTCTTTCCTGTCCCTTTCCCCCATGCCCATGGTCAGCAGCAGATGCTGGCGAGTTCTCCATGGGCAGCAGCCAGCCTGCAGCAATAATGAGAGCAAGTCAGGCAGTGCCATCCTATACAAGCCTCTGTATGCTCTGTGTGTGCATCTGCGAGAGCTCCCGCTCTCCCTTCTCCCCCTTCCCTCTCTTTCCTAACCCCCCTCCTTCCACCAGCTCTTGTTCTTTTCATGAGACGCAGGGCTGGGGAGCCGGGGAAAGTGGCACAGTGCTGCTGCTCCTGCGGAGATAACCGTGGCTGGGCCGGGTCCGTTGCCCTCCCCGATGCACTGGGACTCCGCAGTTTCTCAGAGCCCCAACCAGCAGTGTCCATCAAGCACCAAAGGCCACATAGCTTCAGCACAGGTAAGAGCCAGGAGGGGCTTGGAAGGTGATGAAAGGCCCGGTGGTACTTCCCTTGCCCTGGGGGAGGAGGGATTTTGAGTTGTTCCTGCCCCAGTTTCCTGCGGGGAAGGAGGGCTCTTCAGGCAAAGTGGGAGGGGAAGGGTGCTGCTCGGATGTCATCCCTATTTATGCCACTGCCGGGCTTCTCCCCGTGCATTAATCCTCCCGTGGCATCTTATGGATGGTCAAAGGGACACAGACACGGCTTGTTTTTAATTAGCAGGCAGGGAAAGAACAGCGTTTCTTAGTCTCAGCCCAGCCCTGACTGGGGAGGAGCCGGAATGGTTCTGGGATGATCTCAGTTGCAATGGGATTAGCACTAGGCCTTTGATGCTGGGAGAAAACATCAGCCTGTGCTTGTGCCTGCACCTCTGAGATCTTAACCATCTTGGCATCTTCCCCCCCTGCTTTGCTATTATTGTGGTTTTTAAATGGTGGATTGTGTTTGCTTTGAATATTTCGGTATATGTGACATTGTGACTAATGCCTGGGCTGAGCACTGGGGCTGACCTGGTTAAAAATAAAACTAATTGGAGCGAAAAGAGACCATGTTGGAGGCAAGAGAGAGCTGCACTGATCCAAGGCTGGAGCAAAAACTTGCAGATGGCATGGGCATGTGCACTCTGGGGGAAGAACCAGCTGAACTGGGGGGGCTCATTTTCCTGCTGCTGTGATGGTGGGGCTGCTGTAACTCATGGAGACTCCCACAGTGGTGAGGGTCAGCTCTTTGCTCTCCCATGGGTGGAGCAAATAAACCGTTTTTTTGGCACAGCTGACAAATACGAGGGGCCTGTTGTGTTGGCATCTTCTCCCCGTGGCTGATCCTGGCTGCTGTGCCCTATCGAAGTGGAATGCCGTTGCATTCCTCCATCTGGGGAGCCCACAGGTTGCATAATAAATGGGCAGAGCTTCCTCTGTCCTGCTATGTTGCCCTTCTCTTGTCCCTGCAGCCCCGAGAGCAGCGCTGGGACAAGCCTGGCCTCTTGCCCTGCCCCCCTTCCATACGGCTCTGGGGACATTGCCCAGGCCTTAGGGCTGGGCTGGCTCAGGCTTTGGCAGAGCTCAGGGAGCATCTCTCTCCAGTCTGGCAGGACACGGGCACTGATGGCAGCCACTCTCCCGAGGAGAAATTAGTGCTGGATGCAGCAGACATTTTTGTGAGAGAACCACCGTCTGCTGGAGAAAGAGGACGAGCTCATCTCACTCACCTAATTTATATTTTAGTTAAGGCTGCAGCAGAAGCCTTCAGAGACGAAAGAGAAATCCCAGCTCACCCTTGTGGCTAACCCTGTTTGTATTTCATCCTACAAATACCCATTCAGCCGCTCGTGTGTTTAAAGTTAAGCACGTGCTCAGGTGCTTTGCTGTGGTGGGAGTGACCTCCCCGTGGCACAGAGAGCAGTTAACGGCCCCAGGAAATCTTTGCTGTGGGATCTTGATGCCCTGCAAGCCCCAGTCTTTGGAATAACATCGATAAGAGCAGAGCAGTGTAGACCTTGTCCATCATAAATTAATTTGGGACTGCAACCCCGAGGTCTCGGGTCTGATTTTTAACACTCAGTAAACAGCTAGTTTGCAGTATTCAGCTCACAAAATGCAGGCTTCTTGCAAGCACCTCAGATGATGTCCCAGCAGAAAATTAACCCTATCTGTCAGCAAGCCTTGCTCGCTGACCTGTGCCGAGCATCAGATCTCAATCAAACCCTGCGAGGGACGGAGAATCCATGGCAAGGGATCATTGTGGAGCTCTGTCTGTCGGGGTGGATCTGTCCCAGCTTCCCAGCCATGCACAGAGCTGCATTCCAGCCACTGCCATATTGACAGCAGCAGCGATGCTGAAAGCTGGGAAGACTCCAAGGCTGCACAGAGCAGCTCTGTGTCAACTCCAATCCTTTCTGCCTCCCTGCTCCATGCTCACAGCATCCTCCACAATGCACAGGCAGAGCCATAGCACGTTCCTTTCCATGGAGCTGCTCCTGGGCATGGCAGTTCATTTCCTCAGAGAACAATTATGAAACTGTAATAAAGTGCTTTAAAGGGAAAATTCTTCCCTTTGATTCCTGCCTGCCCTTCTCATCCTGGAGCTTCCTGCCCTGCTTTGCTGTTGTTTTTGTGTCCTACCTACCCGGAGGAATTTGGGAGGGAGCAGGGAGCACAGGCCAGGAGCCGTCTTGCAGCAGAAGCATCTGTTCTGCTGCAGCAATCGCTGTGCCCAGGAGCCACAAACATGGCCAGGAGACAGTTTTATCATTGACACAGGAGAATTTAAATAGCTGCCATGCTTTCGAGCTAAGCCACAGCCACAACTGTGGATCTCACTTTACGTAACTGTTTTTTATTTTTATTTTTACATTTTATTTTTGAACATATTCTTTCATTTTCAAGGGCAGTTTGATTCAGAAGGAATTTGCTATAAGCCTACTGCACAGAAGCTTTCGAAAATATTACCCTGTAAAAACCCCATAATTCTCTTTATCTGCAATTTAATTGCCTTGCCTTGCCTTGTAGAGCACGTGCCGTGGCTTCCCCGATCAACTCCCCATCCAGCTCCATGGTCTCCTCACCTGTCCCTGAAACTCTGGCTCCCCTGTTTCACCTTTAAGGATTTCCTCCCTGCCAGGCCTGAGGTGGAGAATGATTTGAGGTTTAAGATGAATAGATAAATTAACTCCTTAAAAACATTCTGAGGTGCATCTGTGGATATTTCCTGGTGCTACTGGAGATCTCTTTTTAGAAAGGGCTTCAGTTTGCAATTAATATAAGTATGTGGTTTGTTTTGTAGTTTAGCAAGTGATCTACACCAGCTATAATTCCTTCCTTCCAAGGCAGTCACCTTGTGCTGGACGAAGTGTGTTTTCAGACAAGACAGCAGGGCAGCCTGGCACAGTGAACAGCTGGATGAAAGTTACAAGTAATTTCCTTCCAGGTTTAATTGCAAATGGTAGTGGAGAGCAGCAGACTCTGGAGACTGATTGATTAATTGCTAATCTGAATTCCTGTGGGGTGGGGCCCATATAGGTACCATTCTGGATTATGGATAAATTTTGAATGACTATGAAGGAGATCAAATGATGCTTTATTCCTTTCAGTAGTCCAGCAAAAGCCCCAACCCCCCCTGGGTTGCAGCAGTGTGGCTGCAGGTTTGTGGCTGAGCTTAAGGCAGGCTTTGCCGCTCACCTGGATTCCCAGAGCCAGGACTACTGTGGGAGGCAGCCAGCCTCCTGTAATTGGCATTTTGCAGTGACAGAGCCTACACAAAATCCCAGAATGGTTTGGATTGGAAGGAACCTTAAAGTTCATCAAGTTCCAACCTCCTGCCATGGGCAGGGGCACCTTCCACTGGTGCCACAGAGCATCCTCTGGAGGGATCTCAGAGGCAGCAGGATCTCATGAAAACACATCAGGGAATGATTTCACCTGTGGGGATGTAGCTGCCCAGCATCACAGCAGAGTGAAGAAGTGCTTTTCTTGGCAGGAGGGAAAATCCTCTTGGACCAGCAGGTTGTGAAAGCTCACCCCTTGAATGAGTCCCTTGGAGCACAGTACCAACAAGGAGAGATGCTGCCATGGACCCAAGAAAAATCATGAAGTAAAAGCAAGCACAACCCAATGAAGTTCAAAGTGTGGCAGGGATCACTGTAAATATGACAAGACCATGAAGTTGGAAATGAGAAGTGGAAGCAATAGCAGCAGGTCATCAAACATAAAATAATGGTACCCCAGAGGGGCAGCAAACCCCCAAGGATACAGAACAAGGGTGAGAGGACAGGGAGAAGTCTACTTAAATGTCAAGGTAAAGGGGTTAATTTAAGGCAAACCTACAGCCAAGCAAATGAGCCAGTCAGTGTATGCATGATCTGATCTTCCTGCTCCAAACAGAGAAGGGTGCTTGGCTGCCAGCCCCTGGAAGAACATCCCTGCATGTGGAGAGGCAAAAGCCACATCACCACCAGCCAGAGCTGCCTTCCTGGTCCTGCTGGATGTGTCAGGACAGCTGAGGTGTCTTCAGGCCACACAATTACCTCTCATTTGGTAGAAACTGGGGTCAACTGAAGCTGGTGGAGCTATTTGGTCTGGATGGGGTTTTTGGATAAAAACCATCTGAGTAATGATCAATGGTCAAAACAACTGGATTAGGCAGGGAGGGATTGAAAATAATGGGGAGGGTGAAAAGGACCCTGGAGAGGGAGGTTAACATGTAGGGAACAGGCTGGCAAATTCCCTTCTGTCCTCCACAGTGACAGCCAACACTCCCAACACTGGACGTGTTCACTGCTTGTGCGTTTGCTGCTACCAGGTCAGGAGGAAATTGTTTTGGAGCAATTTTTGGAGAGATTTAAATTTTTGTATGGGATTCAAGCCTAATATCAAAATGAGTTATTTTATTAAAAGCATTTAAATAGAAACTACAGAGCGGTCAGAAGCAGGAGGGCTATTTTAGAAGGAATTTGCTATAAACCTACTGCACAGAAGCTTTCTAAAATATTACCCTGTAAAAACCCCGTAGTTCTCTTTATCTGCAATTTAATTACATTTCCCATAGTGCCTTTGTCAGAACAGTTCGCTTATTCTTGTTCTCTATTAACTCACACCTGCCCTAGGAAACTAGAAAGAAAAATTGTTGGCATTCCGAGTAATTTGTGTGTTATTCAGGATCTCACTGAGCTCAGAAAAAGGGTCTAATGAGGTACTGGAGAAATAGGAATTGGGGGTCTCATACTGTTGATGGCTATGAGATGGCAATATCTAAAACTGGTGTAAAACCAGAGGGAGAAGTGGAAGCCACTCCCGTGATCCAGTGATTTGTCCCATTCAGTGTAGTGGACCAGAGTTTGATCTGTTTGGGACTGCAGCAAAGTCTCAGAGTATCTGAATAATGGAGCAGAATCATCCAGAGCTTTTTGGATTGAACATTTTAGTGACCTCCTCCAGCCCACAGTGTATGTGTTGTGAATGAGAGCTGAGGGATGTCCTGGGACTGTTATGAAAACCTTGTCACTTGTGACCCCCTGCAGTGCCCAGAGGGAACCCAGGAGCATGGAAATAACATACTAAACCAAAAATGACATATTAGAAGTTAAATTTGGCTTGGGTTTTGGGACAAGGGCTGCAGCTGACTGTTACTTAACTTGCACAAACCAGCCTGTGGTAGCAGAGGCAGAGGATGAGCCTCAACCTTTGACTGTGGTTTAGAGGAGGTTTTGCTGGCCGCAGCATTTTTTCAGTGCTTGTTTTCTGATAACTGGAGATGTGATTAATCCCAGTCAGGATGACCTGGGCTTTGCCATGAGAGGGATAAGAACAAGGCAAACATTTCCATGCCATGCTGAGCTGTCAAGGAGGGGATCCAAGCTGAAGGAGAGCTGGGATCTTTGCTGCAGTGCTGCTAAACCCTGTGGTTTTGTAGGAGGTTTTGCAGGACTCTGCCTCTCCCCAGGAATGGCGCCTGGTGATAATGTGCTATCTCAAGGCATGCTTGCCAAAGCCAGCAGTGTTTTAGCAGAGAGGAAGGTGACTACAAGTTTCCAAGGAAAAGGCAATGACTTGTTAAACTGGAGAGGACTTTTTTTATTATTATTTTTTTTTAAGTCAATCAGCTTTGTCAGGATCAAAAAAGCAATGGAGATCCCACAGCTTGAGCTCTCAGTGAGCTCTCAGTGACCCCCATCAGCGCCTGTGCAACACCAGGTGTTGCCACTGGTGGCTGTGCTGAGCCCAGAGCTGGGGGGCTGTTGGTGACATGGGTTAGGTTGTTGTTAGAGCCACCGGGGTGCCCTGGACATGCCATACATATTCTCTGGAGGATGAAGGTGGGTGCAGGAGAAAAAAGGGGGATTGGAGCCCATACATAGGAGGGAGGGCACTGAGGGAGCTTCCAGGGATGTACACACCAGGTGAGAGAAGGGAAGGTGGGTTCAGGGGGTCTGCCACGTCACTGGGTGGATTTTTGATCCTGTCATCCCATGCCCAGCAATAAGGTTCTTCTTTGCCTTGTGCCAAAATCTTCCTTGGCCCTGCTGACACCTGGGCTCTTTAATGAAACTCTTCCATCCCTTCTGTCTGTGACAACTCCTGGAGATAAGCCATCTGAGGGCAGCAACCTTCCCTAAAGCTCCGAGCAGCCGTTCACAGCGAGGCGGGCGGGTGCTTTATTCCAACGCAGCGAGGGTGACAAAAGCGAGCGCTTTCGCAGGCATCCCCCCTCCCCGCCCCCAGATGCTCCCCGGCAGCCTTTGGCATCCTCCGCCCGTGCGCGGCGGTCCCCCGTCCCCTCGGGGCGAGAAGCTGGGCTTCTGCTGCCAGGTGGGTGAGGCGGGGATGCGCTGGGCTCCGGAGCAGAGCCGGCGCTGGGCGCTGGGAGCCGGCTGCGCAGCCGGGCTGGGGCTGATGCGAGAGCGGCTCTGAGCTGCGCTGCTGCTGCTGCTGCTGCTGCCGCTGCTGCTGCCCGGGGAAAGGTAGGGAAGGGAGGGGTGTCGAGATGTGACTGTCACACCGAGCAGGGGGCTGTCTCTGAAGAAGACCGCTCTGCTCTCTCCCCAGAGCTTCTCTGACCACGCTGTCGGCACAGACCCCCCGGCAGAGAGGACGGGTCAAAGGCAGTGAGTATCTTTTTCGCAGTGTCTGCAGTGCCTCTGTGTTCTTTTTTTCCCTGGCTTTCTCTGCATGTGAATAGATGGTCTTAATCTCCTGAACCCCCTGAGAGATCTAATGGTTTGCTGTTTTGTTTGTTTGTTTGTTTGACCTTCGTGCTGTTTATTTTCTTGTACTGGGATGGCTTCTTTATCTTTGCTCAGGTGGCTTGATAACCTGAACGTCCTAATCACACCCCTCCCTTTCTGTCTCTCAAGGAGAAACCCCCAAAACACATCCATGATGAGGCTGGCAATTCTCCTTGACCGGGTTCCCTTTATAGAAGGGGGAGGTAGGATGAAGGATGGAGCAGGAGGAAAATCCCTTCAACAGGACCTTTATTGCAACGCCTTTACCAGACGCCACAGCTTACATTTCAAAGTCATAACTGACTGGCTTTATTTGCAAACAGAGGAAACATCCGTGGGTATGTCAGCCAAGCAGTGGGATTGCCTTCACGGGAAACACAGGTCCCAGCACCTGTGAAGTTGGATGGACTTTGGGATTTTAGTGAAGTTGGGTGCTGCTCAGCAGTGCAGGTGGTTACTGTAAGGGCTGAGTGGGTGGGAGTGGGGGTGAGCAGAAGGCTCTTTCATAACAGTACCCCAAAATTCAGGCTGCTGGAGGAGGCTGCAAGGGAGAGAGCACCCAGCTCCACTTCCAGCTGTCACCTTGGAGCAGCAGTGGGAAAGAGGAGCAGGAGCTGCTGGACTCTAGGAAGTCATATGCTGTGGCTCCACATGCGGGTGAGGCTGTTAATGAGGAAATTTAAAGGGGCTTAAGGAATTACAAGGATTGATTTCAGTTAGAGCGCAGTTAAGCAGCTGGTCAGGGTGAGGATTAAGGAAATGCACTCACTGGCAGTGCAACGCAATCCTGGTTTCATTAATTTAGTGGGGAAGAGGCTTTGTGCATTTTTAATGTAATCAGGTTTTAAGAGGTATGTTGCATTGGGCAGCCCAAGCTCCAGGGTCTCCCCAGGCCCCAGCAGAGCAGGATCCTGACTCCTTGCACACCCTCTCAGTTCTCATTAGCTCCTTAGTCTTATCCTTGGTTGTTCCCAGTGGGCAGGAGGACATGACATGGAGGGTACCTGGAGCTTGGCTCTGTCCTGGCAAATCAGAAACCTTTGCCTTTGCTCATCATAGAGTCCTGTTCTTTGTCCCCTGGGTCTCCTGCCTGGTGGATCTCACCTTTGCTCTCTGTTGATGTGAGAGTTGTCAACCAGTTGCTCTTCAGTGTGCCAAGGCTCACAAGGACCCCGCCGTCTCCAATCTCCCTCTCTCCTTCCCTCTCCTTTGCAGGCTGTGCATCTCCTTGGTGGCTCCCCGCAGGCTCCCACCACCCCAACAAGGAGTTGCTTGCTTTGAGTTATTTTTGTGTGAGTGCTTGAGCCTGTGGTGGTGAAAGGAGCAGCACTTGCAGATGCATGAAGTCCTCCTGTTATTCTGTTTGCAGTGCCAGCTTTTCCATGATGCCTGGCCAGTAACATCAGCCATGACCTGGAGGGACAGGCACAAGAGGTAGTTTGGTCTTCTTAGCAAGGTCAGCCCAGAGCTCTGCCCGTTGAGGAGAGACCTTCGCAGATGTTGAAGGATGAGTGGGATAATGCCAACTGCTGCTGCTCCCTGGTGAGCTGGGACAACAAACTCAAACCACTTTAGACCTGAAGCTGGACTTTACCTGCAGTCCTGGTCTTAGAAGGAAATGCTGTCTCTCCTCTGTGACCATCCCTCACCTCTCAACATCTTCCATTGAACAATTGACTTTCCATGGTAGGAGGCAAGGATCAAATGGGTTGAGGACAACTGGCCCTTCTTGGCTTTGGCAAAGAGGATTCTTTGGTATATTTTTAAGTGCCAGGACATGAAACAGTAAATCCCTTCTTCCCGCACTCCTGCCTCCTGCAAGCAGCCCTGACTGCAGTCCAAGCCAGCCAGTTAAAGGGTAAACCATAACTGGATGCCTGAATGGCTGCGTTACTTATCCCACGGAGGTAACTGGAAAGACACAGTGCATCTCTCACCCCTGCCCATTCTGTTGTCTGCCTTGTCCAGCAAGCCCTTCAGCTCACTGCAGTGTCCCCTCTTCCCTCCTGTCCTTCCCTTGCCTCTCCACCTCCTGCAGACCCAATTCCTTTCCCTCTCTCTCTCTTCTATATCCTGTCTTGGAAGTCCTCACTGAGAGAAGGGTGTTCCATGAGGAACCAACTCCCTGCCCATGGCACAGCAGCTCTACCCCCCACCTGCTCTAATTCCCTGCTGCAGTCCCTTGATCTCAGGCATCAGAGGGGGATCTGAGCAGTACTGCAGTAATGCCTGTCACACCTCTTGCTGGGAAATTTGTGAGCAAACAGAGCAGGGAACAGAAAGGTGGCATATAGGAGGCATCAGGAGAGGTACCAGAAGGATCCTGTGGTGGGCTCAGTGTCCACTCAAACACAGCAAGTCCAGCGGGGAATGTGGCATTCCCTGTGCTCTCATCTGGAGTTTGTGGAGCGTAGCATCCCGGGCCCATGGCCATGGGCCTGCAGTTGGAGGCTGTGCAACAATTCCCATGACTGAAGAGCTTCTGGTTTTTGTGCTTGTTAAACGCTGCAAGCTGCCTGTGTTGCACCAGGGAGACACTCAGTGCATTTAATTAACATTTAATTTGCTTTAAGATTACATTAAAATGTGCAATAATAGAAGCTCTCCGAAGGGTGGGAGGAGAAGGGGGAAACAGGCTCACTACAGATTGGCTCAGGCACTGGTGCTGAAGTGTTCTGCAAGAATTAGAGATGGAAGGGAAAAAATGCTGTACTTCTGCAGTCACAGAAAGTATTCAGCATCTATTTGGCAGCAGGGCTTGGAGAAGGGCTTTCAGCTGCTCCAAAGTAGGTCCAGCAGCTGAGAAGTGGAGACAGGGTCACTAAATGCTCTTCCAGTGGTCCGGAGGAGAGAATGGCCTAGTTTGATATCCAGAGAATTTCAGAGAGGCTTGGGCTGGAGAGACAGATCTCAGAGCCCATGCAAACCCATTAGGCAGGCCCTACATGTTTTTGGGGAAAAGGTGATGCCAGTCCTGTGTAATGCGTGCGTGTATTCCATTTCCCTGTCCCTCTGTGTCCCTGCCCATCCTGGGTTATGTAATGAAGGATGCTGTGGCTGCTGTCCTGGGAAGGGGCTGGGCAAGGACGCCAGGGGCTGGTGGAGGATTGAAGGCTCTGGGACTGGGCTGAAATTTAGAGGAAAAAAGCAATAAAGCCATTGTCTGCTTGGGTAAGCATGTCAGGAAACAGGCAGTTTGATCCTGCTTATGTAATCCTGAGTCTAAAGAAGATGCTTGGGATTGATCCTGGCTGGGAACTCACGGTTCTGCAGCACAGGCTCACCTCGCAGGTGCTTTACTACCCCTCTCCTTCCTCCAGCCCTCTCCTGCCCTCTCCTGCCCTCCAACTCTGGTATTTGTGCTGTTTCTGGTGCTGCTGGAACGTGGCAACTGATTTCTTGTACTGCTGCCCATTGCTCTCCTCCCACATCTGAGCAGAGCAGGACTTTCCAAGAAACCATCCCAAAGCGTAGCCTTTCAAAGCCATTTTGCCAACCAAGGCAGCTGAACGCCTGGTGTGGGTGAGCCTTTAGCTGTTCTGGTGCTGTGTTCACCCTTAGCATCTGCCTGGAGATGTCTCAGGGTCCCTCTCACACATGAGGGAACAAAGGACACAGATCTAGCACAGAGCCACTGAGGTTTTTTGGGGTTTGTTCTTTTTCTTTTGCCAAGCTGGCTAGACTTATAATCATCCTCTTCTTTGGTTTTCCCCTGCTAACACCCCTGCTTCCCCACCTCGACCACAGGAACAGAGGGATGAGGACTCGCCTGGGCTGCCTGTCTCACAAATCAGACTCATATAATGATTTCACAGCTATTCTTCCGGACAAGCCCAACCGGGCTTTGAAGTGAGTATAGCTGCAGCATCACTCCTGTCCTTCCCCTACCCACCCACCCGCTTCTCCAGTATTGTCTTGCTTTTGTTGTACTTTGTATAAGCTGTGACTACTTCCACAAGGAAAACAAACCAGCACTGATCCATCAGGAACAGCCTCAGGAAATACCTGGATCTTTGACATGAGCTCTGCCATGAGACAGGACATGCTCACAGTCCCTACTGCTGTGTGTGTGGGATATGTCTGCACCTATTTGGAGACATAATGTACACCTCTGTCATCACAAATCGAACCCTGAGCAGTTGGCTTGGTGTAAGAGGTGACCAGCAATTTCAGGTCATCTTCAGCTCAGCCTTATATTTAACACTGCCAAAATTCAGGTGAGGGTTTGCACTATGCTTGAGGGAGATGTTTCAGACCCTCCAGAATCCTGATTTGAGACGTGGGATGGGACTCATCTGACCACAAGGCCCTGCTTACACCTGAGCTAAGATCCCCTGAAAGGCAAGCGAGAGAAATAAACACTTCTGCAGGGCTGAGTTTCATTTCGCCTGACTTTTGGCTTTTACAATGTAAATGTCTGCATCTGAGCTTCTTCCCTGGGCCTCTGCTTAGAGTCAATGAGGAAAAATTGGTCCCTTTTTGGGTATGATTCACCTGGCCTATTTTACCTGCCTGCCTGGGGATATGAGATGAGCAGAATCCCTGCAGGTGCCTTGGTATCTCCTCACTGATTCTAGAGGGAGCCCAAGGTCACTTGGCTCAGTTCTACACTCTAGACCTCCAAAATCAGGCGAGAAGAATTCCAGCCTTCCTCGGCATCCTCATCAAACAGCTCCAGAGAGGATGAGCAGCCATGGGTTGCCCATAACTTGCCCCATCTTTTCCTTACAGAGGACTGTCAACAGAAGAAGCAACAAGATGGGCAGACTCTTTTGATGTCCTTTTGTCCCATAAGTGTGAGTAGAGATCAAATTCTTCTTTTATTTCCTCCTCTGCCCTTAACCCCTGTTGTAGTTAGGGCAGAATGTGTGTTGCATAGCAGGGGCATGGTCCTCCAGAGCTGCTCACTCCCCAGCAGTCACCATCCTTTATAGGCACTAATTGCCCTCTGGATAAAAGGGTTTTGTGTGTTCCCTTCATGGCTTTGCTCCTGACCACAACTGCTAAAGCCATAAGCCCAAGGTGCTGCCTCTTCCAGCTTAGTACCCTTGAATGACTTGCCCTGTCGCAGAGAAATCACCTGCGGTCCCCCTGAGCAGAGCCTGATTTGTGGTTATCTCAGCAAACCTGAATATTTCACATCCAGAGACCTTATGCCAACCTATAAGCAGCACCCCCTGCTCTGCTCAACAGATTAATCCTATGAGTTCTGTTCAGCAAATATTGCTCTGCTTCACCAGCATTTTCACACTGAGAAATTATAAACAAGACAGCAAATTTCCCAGTACGGGTTCATTCATGGGCTTCTATTGGAGAATTAAACCCTAGAAAGTCAAGGTTGGGGAAAAGTCAACGTAGGTGGTGAACTGTTTTTTGGCAATAAGGAGCTGTCTGGCTTGCTTAGAGACCCAGGTTTTCCTTACATTTTAAAATATAAGTGTAGAATTATATTATTAAGTGAAGGGTGATTTTGCTAGGTTTCTACTGAGATGACAACAGTTTTGGCAGGGAATTAAGTGACAACTTTAAACAGGCTGGCTGACCAAGGCAGGAAAAGCAGTATGTAATTTTAGCAGCAGTCTCTAGTTGAGATCATTGCTCTTGCAGCCAATAGGGGAAAAAATATATGGTGTAGCTAGGTATGACTGAAAAGGAACAATTCTTTTGTGGAAATTCAGAACAAGAAGGGGAAAATGCAAGGAGATTATAGGGTGCCTGTGGGATGGGAAGAGGGGAGGGCAAGGATATTCACATCCCTGTTACCATCCTGAACTGAAACCCATTTCTTCTTCACCGGTGTAAAAGTAGAAGTTTTCTTTATTAGATACAGACTGTAGAAAAAGTGCTTGGATTACAAACCCCAGTGAATTTACCCACCTATGTCCTGATGTTATATATTTCCCTCTTCAGCTGACTACTGCAAAAATGCTGAATCAAGCCTTAGTTCATAGGTAGAATTATTTTGTCCAGCAACCTCCAAAAGGGTGTCTGGTTTTATTAATAAATTTGCCTTTTGGAGTGATAAATGAATTATCAGGATTTTTTCCCATCTCTTAGAATGGAAAGTAATTCTGATAACTCTCTGGCACTGATGAAAAATATTCAGTTTCTAATGAAAAATATTCAGTTCCTAATAGCAACAGAAGGTGATCTTTAAAATTTAAATTAATCTTTTTTTATCAGCAGTCACAGTGACATTGCCTGGTGATTGATGACACAAAATATTCTTGTTTAATAAACTACTTTCTAAAGGAATATTTTATAACTGCTCTGCACCTGAAGTTTCTGGAATTGCCAGCCTGGCAGTCAAGGGTTATAATGATGCAAATACAAAACGTTCTGTTGAAACAGAAGTGTTATTTTAGTTACACTGGTTTAAAGGAGAGAAGAGCACATATTCATAGAATTAATTATATTGTATGAGCTGCATTTTTGCTGTTAGGATGTGCTGATGTTAGACAGGTAAGGGAGCCTTAAGTGGCCAAAATCTGGGAGTAAATAAAGCTGTGCCTGGTCTGCTGGCATCTGTCTCTAGGGAAGCTGCCAGCAAATATTCTGCTTTTAGTGCCAAGATGAGGACAGAACTGTCCCAGTCTAATTTCCCTGTGACTGCTCAGGTGAACAGCATTAGCCAGGGAAAATTTGAATTCATGCCTGGGGGCATGGGCTAAGCACCAGCTGAGCTCGGGGAGAATCCCCCCCGGGACTCACAGCATCCACAGGTAGAGCATTTCTGCTTGACACATCTGTCAGAAACTGTCTTCACTAGATGGACAGTTCATTTATTTTGGAAAGAGGATTGTGATTTCAGGGGGTTGTGTGGTGCTTTCTGCTGCATCAGATGGTTTTGGTCCCTTCCAGCCAAACTGTTCTCCAGGGAAAATAAACCCCGAAGTGCTCAAGTGGGACTCAGTAGCTGGATGGAGCAGCTGCAAATGGGGCAGATCTTGTAGGCAGTATTGCAAGGGGTTGAACAATTGGTAAAATTGCTCCAAGGAGCAAGAATGTGGATCAGAGTTCCCTAAGAGGCTCTCCAAAGTGCCCAGGTGAGCAGGCTGCCCTCAGACATGCAGGAGGCTCACGGGGCTGCAGTACTCTGTTAGAAGGGAAAAACACTTCTTCCCTTTCCTATTTTCATGAGTCTCCAAAAGGTTTCTGAATGGAAGTGACCTGAGTAGGTGCCATGCATTTCACAGACTACGGAGAGTGTCATTACGCCAGGCTGGCTGGGAATTTGAGCCACCTGGTCTAGTGGGAGGTGTCCCTGCCCATGGCAAAGGGGTTGGAATAAGATTATTTTTAAGGTCCCTTCCAGCCCAAACCATTCTGTGATTCTATGATCACCTTTGCCAGATATCCCTTGAAGTGTGATGGCCCTGTGGAGCTCTCCCTGATCTCCCCTCACCCTTCTAATGAATGACCTGTGCAGGTAATATTTGATCCTGACCTGCTGCTGTGGGGCAGCACCTCGAGTGGAGGATTAAAATCCCCTGGGATTTGAAGCAATTATTTGTCTTGGGAGATTCCCAGGCTGGGTAATGCCCTCTGCATAGAGTGGTCTGATTTGGATTAATTCCCCAGCCATTCAAAGGATAATTTGAGTTGACTTTGACATGAGATTGTGAGTAGGAAATGCAGGAGGGCTTTCCCCACCTCGCTTTTGTACTGGCCCTGGGACTCAATTCCCTCATCCCTCCTGGAGTGAGCAGTGCTGAGCAGCAGGATGCAGCAGCTCTGCCTGCTGGCAGCCCCAGATGGATAGGTCAATGCAATGATATCCTAATTTCTTTTGCTAATGGGTGAAGCAAATCAACTTAGGAACCCTGGGGTCAGGCAGACAATCCCTATTCTACATCAGGAGCCCTGTCTGAGCTCACTGCCAGACGCACAGCATAGCCATGTTCAATGGGGTCAGGGCTTCTGAGCAAGCAACAGGAGAGGGGAGTCTGATCCTGCTCTCATCAGGGAATTTAGAGAGTAAGAGGCAGGCTGTATGCAGTATTTCCTTGGGTGCCCAGGGAGAAAGAGCAGTGTTTTAAACATGCATTTGGATTTTGGCATCTTTTCCCATTTTGTCCCAGAATGAAGGCTCCCAGGGAAGCGAGCTCAGCGTTGTCCCCAGAGTATGAGTGCATGCATGTGAGTAACTGAGTATTACTCCCCTTGCTGTGCCTGTGCCCAGGAGGCACAGGCTGGCCAGCCAGATGAGGATTTCTTGTGACAGGGTGCTGGAGGGAAATACAAGCAATAGCATGTCTCATTCTACATCCCTCACGGGGCTGGACACATGGCTTATCATTTATCCAGCATCCAGCAGGACAGTCTGTCCTCAACCCTTTTCAACAAAGCACCCGACACCAAAAACCTTCCCTGCTGAATTCCCACTTTTATCTCAAGGGTGATTTTTCTCCAGATTTTTTGTGATCTCTGTGCTCTTCCGCCGAAACTTTACTGTTGTTCTCCTCCTGTTATCTACACATTCCTTCACTTCCTACACAGCATAGGAATATCCCAACCTATTCCAAGTTCTTTCTAAGCCAGAACAGTATTAGCATTGTGCTGGTGACAGGTAGCTGAGATTAAGGGGAGCACTGCTCAGCAGCAGTGAGAGCACGTTGGTGTGCTGTGCAGAGCACTGTGACCTTGTCTCTCTAGTCCTGGACCCAACACGTTCCATGGAGCCAATCCATCCATCCACCAGCCACAGGGACTCTACTCCCTGCGTGAAGTCTGGTTGCTGATGGGGGGAAACACATGCATTAAATAAATGACTGTTGATTGCTTTCTTGTTCTGACAGTGGCAGGTGCTTGGTTATTAGGCTGCCACTAATCTGGGCTCTTCCTCAAGATGGATCTTGATTTAGTTAAGACTTTTCTTGTGTTTTCTGCTCCCCACTTCAGTCCCTTCCTCCACAGCCCTTCTTGATGGAAAGGATCCACTCTCCATCTCCTCAATGGGATTTCAGGAGTCCCTGTCCTCACATGGCCATTGAACTGCCTGGCACCGCCCATTCATAAAACAGAAATTCCTGTCATTGCATAACTCACAGGTGACCTGCAAGATCCTGAGTAATGTCTGAGCACTTAACAATCTCACCTGGCAATGCTCTTGTTCTTTCCTCAGTCAGTCTGAATGCAGAGTAGGGCATTTTGAAGCTTATATCTACACTGAAAAAGTAAAATAGCAAATGTCTGCTGCTTCTCCCTCAGACTCTTGACATTCAGTAAAGAGCTCTGTTTCTTTGCCTTCGACTTATCTGCTCCATCAGTATCGATTTCCTCCTTTGGCTTCAAGCAGAGGACTCTTGAGTCAAATTCCTGAATAACTGTCCAATAGTTGTCTTGAAGGGCTGTGCACCTACACCAGCACATCCTGTCCCCCTGAGTGGCCATGCCTTTGGGCCACAGGTTAGGGATTATTCTGTGCTGCTTCATCTGCAGACTTCTAATCCTGCTTTTAATTCCTGTGCTTTCTCTGTAAAGCATCCCCTTGGAATTGCACTCCAGGATATTTCAGGAGGTGAAATCTCTCTCCTGCTCATATCACATTACACTCCAGCGCTGGTTGCCCCAGGAAAAACAATGTCCAGTTGGGCAGG
The DNA here is from genome assembly GCF_009650955.1 of Corvus moneduloides. Classification (NCBI taxonomy): domain Eukaryota; kingdom Metazoa; phylum Chordata; class Aves; order Passeriformes; family Corvidae; genus Corvus; species Corvus moneduloides. The sequence continues at coordinate 5,495,944 of NC_045484.1, read as the reverse complement.
ATGAGCTTTGAAATGCTGATCATTCATGAGTGATCATTTCTTGATAGCCTTCATGTGTTGTGAAGGAGAGGAGGAGATTGAAGACAACATCCAGGTGAAATTCCACCTCAGGTCGTGGCAGTTCCCATGCCTACTTGTCCTCCTGCCCTTTCAATCAGATTTGTCACTGTTCCATGACAAACTTCTGGCAGCAATTCCCCAAACCTGGCTGTTAGGCACAGCTGGAAAGGCTGGCAGGCAGTCAAGGGCTAAAGATGAAAACTATGGAAAACCAGGCAGTCAAGGATGACTGCATCCAAAGCTTCCTGTGCAAGGTCCTCACAGGTTCAGCCTCATCACTTGCAGCTCCTCAAAGGCTGTGAGGAGTGCATGACAGGAGTGTATAAAAAAAGCAGAGAACAGCCAGACACTATTATTTATCCATTCACTGTCTAAACTTATTTCAGGATATAAAGGAGCTGATTGACATTAGAGCAGAAGGCAGAGCTCATAGAAACCTCCTGGTCCCAGGGGAACCTGCTGCAGCTGCTCTCTGGGGCAGGGCTATAGCAAATGCCTTTCTCTCCTTGTCAGTCATGACATTCCCTTTTTTTAGCAGACATTATATTTTGCAGGTATTACATTTTTCAGATATTGTATTTTGCAGTGATGATATTTTGCAGATATGGTACTTTCATGCAACTCTGCTATTCCTGCAAGTGATCCTCTGTCAGTGCTGGGACTCTGGGGCTCTTTTAGAGGAAAAGGGGGGGAAAAAAAGACCAGGACAGAGACAGGGGAGCAAGATCTCAGCAGGGACACAGCAAAGACTGCAGAGACATAGCAGTGTGCTTGGGTGCTGCAATATTTAATGTCAAGCATCCTAGGAGCTGATAATATATAAAATGACATAGATCTTGAGGAACTGGAATTTTCTCCGTGTTTTGTTTCCTTCTTTCTGAAAGCTGTCAGCCCGCAAAGACTCCCTGCCCTGTTCTCCGGTCCTTCCCTTGCTCTCGCACAGATTAAATTCCTGTGAATTTTATAGGCACTAAGGGGGACACAGGTTTTGGAAAATGTTTCTGTGTCTCAGATTTCAGGAAGGGCAGCAGCCCTAAAACACCCCTCACCATGTTTATCTACCCATGGAGATGCTGAAAGCAGCCACAGGCAGGGTGATCCTGAGAGGTGCCCTGCTCCTGGAGATACCTTTGGCATTCTGCTCTGCAGGCTTCTCTGGGCTGATGTCACAATATTTCCCCAGGCTTGGACCCATAATTTGCACTGTTATTTGGACAAGAGCCCCAGTTTTGTCCACTCTAGCAGTGCAAAACCCTGATCTCCTGAAATTGCTTGAATTAAGAAGTGTCAGGACAAGCTGGAATAATACAGCTGTTTCTGGGGCTGACAGAAGGAGGGAGCATGGCTGAGATGGGATGGATGCATTTATATTGCTGATAGCAGACTGCTGATGGAGCAGTCAGTGCACAGAGCCCGCTAATGAAGGAGCTTTGAGGAACCCAATGCAGAGAGGTTTAGTCTCTAATTTGGGCTTGTCTGGCTTGATATCTCTTCTGCCTTTCCCTTTGAGGATCTGGGCAGTCAGACATCTCCTGTGACTGACATTCAGACAGAAATAGGATTATTTATTGCTGTTCAATACCCGGGGCCATTGCTTAGGGCTTGAGTCTTCAGCAGGAGCTGGAAAATATCTCCATGTCCTAAGTTATTGCCAGAAACAAAATAAGCAGGAAGAAGTTTAGGACATGCAAAGGAAATGCAGGGCAGTGTTACATTGCCATAGATCTGTAGCATACATAGCATATACATATATACAGCATACAGGAAGCATATAAATAGCATATATATTATATATAGCATATAGATAACATATACAGCATATAGAAGGAACTGTCTGAATAGCCTGTTTGAAAGATGCTAGGATTATACACAGGGATCTAGACAAGCTTGAGAAATGGGCCCATAGAAATCTCATGAGGTTTATAAGACCAAGTGCAAGGTGCTGCACGTGGATCAGGGCAACCCCCAATATCAATCCAGGCTGAGGGATGAACAGATCAAGAGCAGCCCTGCCCAGAAGGACTTGAGGATGCCAGTGGATGAGAGGCTGGACATGCCTTGTCCTTGCTCCCTTTATCCTTTTGAGGAGTCTGACCTTGCCGAGTGCATCCCCAGTTCCATCAGTATTTTTAGACAGTTGCCGGGAAGTAGCCAGTGCTGACTCAAGAGCTTTCCAGTCATGAGCTACAAAATCCCAGATCCTATTGCAAAAGACCAGGAAGTGTTAGAAACATGTTACTGGGAAAACAAAACAAAACAAAACATGAGAACCTAAATTTATCCCAAGGAGAAAGGCTATGTGTGAAGCCATCAGCTACTTCAACTCCACTGGTGCCATTCAGGGAAAGGAAATAAAAAACAATGACTACATCCATAAATAGGCCCAGGCAGGGGTTTAAGAGGACACAGATTGCCTAATAAATCTTTCCATATTTCCAATCTGCCCTGGCTGACTCAGATTGACTGAAATGTCACAATTGCTGAGCATTAGCAAATGCTAAGCACACTTTTACCACTGACTAGACAAGCCATAATTATGCTTGTCCTTTCCCTCTACCCTTTATTGGAGCTGTAACAGACTCTCCAAGAGCTTTCCTCTCTTTAATTCAGAACTAAAAATGGCACCAGGCAATAAAGCAAAGTGACAGAAAACATAGGAGACAAGTCCACAGCAGCCATGTTTTATTAAAGGTTTTTCTTAATGACAGATAGGGTGTTACAAAGTGTTGCATTAACATGCACAAGATGCAAAGAGTTAAAGCTTGATAATTCCAAAAGTAACTTTCCAAAGGGTGGGTGTCCCAGTCTCAAGGAAAGTCTTTTGCCATGTTAGCTGGAAAACAGAATTTTCAGAATTACATCAAGTGATGTTTGGCTTTCTGGCAGCTCATGGGAGCCCAGTGGTGTAAGTTATGGACACATCCTGGGATTGCAGACCCTGGGAGAAAAATCAAATGGTCTTTGGTAGGTAGGGGTGGATGGAAGGGTGTCTGTGAAAGGAACACCTCCCTGCCTTCTTTCTCTTCCCTTTGTAACTCCCTGTGTCTCTCCTGCAGATGGGCTGGCTGCTTTCCGTGCTTTCCTGAAGACGGAATTCAGTGAGGAAAACCTGGAGTTCTGGCTGGCCTGTGAGGACTTCAAGAAGACGCGCTCAGCAGCCAAGCTGGCCTCCAAGGCCCAGCGCATCTTCGAGGAGTTCATCGATGTGCAGGCCCCTCGGGAGGTGGGTATGCAGCACCCCGGGATGGCACAGCATCCCTGCAGGCACTGAGCAGGGCCATCACCCCCAGCTGGGCTCGGGAGTGCTCTCCCTCCCTTCCTTCCCTCTCAGAGAGTAGCTAAGGAGGGTGGGAATGCCATCCTGCCTCCTACAGCTGCCTCAGCTCACGGTGACTCATCCCTGATGAGGGCAACTACTTTGATGATACTAAATTAGTCACAGCCAGGGAGTTCACCAGCAACCTCAACCTACATTTCCTAACCTCTCCAAGCTTCCCAAGAGCATTTCACAGTGCTCCTCTCATTTACTGTCAACCCTCGAGCAGGTTGTTGGGGTCATTCCTCAGAGGACACTTTGCATAGGACCATCCCACCAGTGAGTAACTTGTTGGCTCCCCAGGGAGGAGAGTTTATCTGCTGATTAACTCCCACCTCACTCAGACCTCCTGAGAGGTGTGAACAATACCTGAGCAAAAAGTGCAGTCACAACCCAGAGCCTGGGATTGTTAAATCCTCTTTCAAGCACTGACAGGCTGATGGCACTGTCAGATCCTGTGTCATGACGATTCTGGGTTGTGTTACTGCAATCACAGCACAACCAGGGTGGCTCTAACTGCACCCAACCCCTCCTGCTCCACTGCATGGGTGCCTGTCACAATACAGGTGTCTGTCAGGGACCCCAAAAAGGGCTCATTTTACTCCCTCTCCCAGCTAGGAAGGCCATTGCAAGGCCACTGGGAAGGACTCAGATTCACACCAAGGTGCGTGGGTATCTCAATGCCCACTGCTCTCCCATGAGCATCTTCCTACTGTTCTTCAGGAATCTGGGTGAGATTTTAAAGACTGGAGGGCTGAATCTTGATTAGAAATGGGAATGCAGGTTGGATGGGGTCTTTTCTAAAATTTGGTTCTGTGGTGAAGTTTCTTTAGCACTGTTATATAATTTTAGCATGCTAGAATAAGAAATTATTAAGCAATGCAGAGAGCTAATCCATATTGCTGACCATCCACATTAAGGTGGACAGTTTTATTTTCCAAACTCCTTCAAGTTTGGAGACTGAGTTAACAACAAATAACATCTTTTCAGCCATTTTTTCTTCCAGACAATAACCCTAACATGCTGATTGCTCTGCTAGGGAAGGAAAACAGGAAAACTCCATAGGCTGGCTTTGCAAACAAATGGCAGTCATAACATTATAGGGTGGTTTGTTTTTTCAAGCCTCTCCTCAAGATACTGTAATGTGAAGCTGTTATGGGAAAAATCAGACTATTTATTTTAGATCAACAGAGTTTAGAAACATTTAATAAGAACGTACTAATAGTTTAAACCCAGTTAAAAGTTTATTCACCCATATATTGGGCATGTAGTGAAGAATGAAGCAAATAGAGAAATTGTAGCTGATAGGAGAGAAGTTAGGCTGAGTCAGCAGCTTTAGGTGACGTGCTGCCTGAGAGCCCAAATAAAGATAATTTGATTTCAGAAGACCTCAGATCACTATAAATCCAACTTTTCCAGGCTTGGGGTAGGGTTCATAGCCCTGGATCACTAAACTCCCCAGAGCTGTGGGGGCTGTTTTGGCATGGACAAGGGTAGGACCTTGGTTCTGCTGCTGTTTTACAGCCATGGTTGAGAGGCAATGTGCCATTTGAAGGAGACCAGCTGGACTCTCAGTGCCAAACTCTCTTCTGCTGCTTTTCTCAGGTGAACATAGACTTCCAGACACGGGAGCTGACAAGAAGAAATGTGCAGGAGCCCTCACTCTCCTGCTTTGACCAAGCTCAGGGGAAGGTGCACAGCCTGATGGAGAAAGACTCGTATCCCAGGTTCCTGAGATCCAAAATTTACACAGACCTGCTGTCTCAGACCCAGAGGAGGCTCAGCTAGAGCAGCAATGGGGCCCTCAGAAACCATGTGCTTCCCACAACAGCCAAAACCCATGTCTTAAATGTGAAACTTTCTTGATGTTAAAAGCAGTGGGAATGGGAAAAGAGGAAGAAGGGGCAGAGGAAGTTTCCAGAGAGTGATCCAGGCATGATATTAAGACTCTTCAACTTTCTGTGCTTTTTTTTTTTTGGTTAGCAGTAGCACCTTGCAGTTGTTGCCTCTCTCTAGCACAAACCCACAACCCTCTTGAGTCACGGGGTCATCTGTTGGCAAGGCAGGTTTCCTTTAAAATAACTGTGTTGGTTTGTGTGTAAATAACACCTTTCCATCCTTCCACACATGTCCCTGTCCCCCACCTCTCCCTTGTGCTTGGAAGGGCCCCAAGGGCAATTCTGACACTTGTGAAGCCACATCCAGCCCATGTCTCCCATGTTGGCTGCTGGGGTCTGGACCCAGAGAGCAAAGGGAGGGAGAGAGGAGACAAAGGCACAGGACTCATTCCCCTTCCCAGAGTGGAAAACATCAGCAAACTCAGCTCACCTCCCCATTTTGGTTGCACACCTTATGACACAGCTGCTACCCTGTCACTGCCCCTTACCTTTCAGGGATGGAGACTAAGTGTATTTTCCATAGGACAGTTGAGTTTTCCTCATGAGGAAGGTAATCCCAAAAGCTCTCACTAGGCCTGAGCAGGCAAGTCTTCTAATGTGAATGATTGTTTTTCATTACTATTATTTATTTGTGTGGTAGTTCAGCCTCAGGGCCCCATTCGTCATTCAGGCTCTGTTGTGCTGGGCACTGTACCAATACAAAGGGGCTCCTGGCTGCCACAGGCCTGGTGGCTCCTCAGGAATGACCTATTGGAAGACAGTGGAGAGAAGGAATGTCCCCTCTGCCACTTGCTGAGGTGTAAGAAAAGCACAAGACCCATCTGCCACAGCACATGGCATTTTTCATGTGGTACCTGAGCAGCGCATGGCAACATGAAAAATCATAATTCTATTTTTGCTATTTCCTGATTACTGACTGTTCCTACCTACCGATTGTGGGTTCAATGCCTTGCAAAGAACTCCCCAAGACACAGACCCTGCTGCAAGGTGCTTGCTTCCAGCAGGACGCAGAGAGCTTGGAGTGAGCAGGATGGGTGTCAGGGTGTGCAGTGGGGTGTGAGGTGTTCTTTGGCCCTATTCCCATAGCCTGGATGGCCACTGCAGGAGAAGACTCTGTGCAGATGTCAGTGGTGTAGCACTTCCTCTGTGCTGTGCAATAATTCCTACCATCTGATGGCCCTATTTCCATGGCATTACTGTTCCAACTTGGCAGATTCTTGCAATATTTTCTAGGGGAGAAGCAGACAGCCTGTCTGTGGATTTGAGCAGACAGACCAGAGGTCTGTTTTCTTAACTTAATAAAGGCATGGAAAGTGACCCGATGGGTCTTTTCCTTCTCTCAGTCATCCCCAGACCAGAGGCTGTAAACCTCTGCTCTAGCCAACAGTGGTGGGTGGGTTTGATACATCAGAAAGCTGCTGATAAAGACTTAGTGTAATGTGGTGTAAATGAGGTAGAATGAATTCTAAAGCTAAGCATAATGTGTTTGGAACAAGATACAAAAAGTCTGGTAGGATACTAAAAATTAATGTCCATCAATTACGTAGGGAACAGTTTTTTGAGGTTTTTTGTAAGGGTTATGTGCAGGAGAGTTGGATGAATAGATTTAGGATCAAGATAGAGCTGGTTTAGATGTTGAGTTTATTCTGGAGGTGTATTCCTGTGGTCTCTAAGACACTGAAGTTTAAATACAGTGCAAGGGCAAACTTAATGTTCAGTAGGGAAACCTGTGTTTTGGTACCTGGTTGGTCAGCAGCAGAATTCTCCAGGTCTTTAGAAAGCAAATACCATCTCCAGTTAAATTTCTGAGAAGAATGGCCAGAAAGAACAGCAGTGACCCAGCATTCCTGGCTGTCCTCCGCCTCTGCAAGGACCCCTGAGGAGCAGGGGCTGGCGTGTGGTGACAGATGTGGCATTCTGCAGCCACGCCCAGGCTCAGTGTCACAGCTCCTGGAACTTGAGGTATGTGAGGTCTCTCATGCCCTGTGTCCAGAGACACAAAGCTCAAGGTCTGGACTTGGCAGTTTCACAGAAACTTTCTGCTGGTTGCTTCAAAGTGGGAGCAATGAGAGACATCTGGAAAATGCCTCAGATTTGCCATGATTTATGCGATGGGACCAGGTCATGCAGTACCTCAATGTCCCAAAGCTTTATGGCAAGCAAAGTACAGTGAGACGGGTGTCTGGGGAACCTGTGCAATGTGTGGAAGGAATCAGAGATGGAAGCAAAGGATACAGAGCCATGCATCCAGTGGCTGTCCCTGGTGGTATCTGACCTGCAGGAAGGGGAGTAGGTCACATCACCTCCACTGCCTTTTCCTGGGGTAGGGAGTGAGGAGGACAAACCAAACCACACTGCAGTGAAATAGTCGGTGCTTGACCTGCAAGGGGGGACACAATGCTTCCCTGCCTAGCTGTGAGGAGAGGCTGGAAGAATTCCCCTTTCTCAAAGACACTGTCTACCATGCCTGTGTAACACAGGGCAGACTGGGATCTCCCAGGAGCACAGGCTGCTTTGGCTGAAGTACTTTCCCTTGGCCTGTGGTCCCAGTTTTACCCAGTGATCCCACTGCTGCCAAAGGGCAGCTCAGCTCCCCGACACTGTGGCACCGAACAAGTGTTGCAAGTGGTGAAGGGATGCCACCTTGTCTGGCCCTGCCTTCCTCCCGTCCACCCTTCTCTTGCCTGCACGTGCAAAAAGCATCCCAGAGCTGCCCAGGATGCCAGAGCCAGCAGCAGGAGGCTTAAGCAGTCACGGCTTTTAAAGAGAAGGCAGAAGGCCATAAGGCCATGATAACTGCCTTGTGGTACTTCTCTGCAGACAGACCTTCTGAGTGGGCTTGGGTGGTGCTGACCTCTAGTGCCAGCTGAGGCACCCCAGACAAGGCTCTGCAGCACCTTGGGGAGGGTCACAGAGACAGCCAGGCGAGGGGACACAGCCGGAACGAGATGCTTGTGTCGAGGAATGTGAGAAAGGACAATCCCCAGGCTCCCCTGGTGGCTACAAAACCTGGTCCTGTTCAGAGTGTGACTGCATCTCTCCACAAACTCCTCCAGCGCTGGTGCTGTTGTCCTTTCATTTCATGTCAGAACTCATGGAAAAACTTCAAAGGTGCCAACACCCTGTAAATTCAAGCTCCCTTCTCTCCTTCATCCACCTGGGGAATTGTTTGGAGCAGGGCACAGCTGGAGATGCCATTGCTGCAGTGGTGACAGGAGCTGGAATCGGGCCGGCTGATGTAGGAGAAGTGTTTTCCCCATTAAATTGGTGCCAGATAACGCCCTCTGTGGGAAACAGCATCCTAGAACACAGAGTGGAGCAAAAGTATTGTCTGAGGCATGTGAGTCTACCACAGTTATTTTTGTTGCTGCTCTTGCAGTTTGTCTCTCTTGAAGGAAAGCAGACTCATTATTTAAAGTAAAATTATATTTTTCTTAAAGAAGAAAATGGCACCAGCTGCTTCTTTTATGCCAAATGCCATCCGGACATGAATCAAAATAGGCAGCTTGTAGCTCTACCCCTTAAACCAGGGGCTGATTAAGGAAATAATGACTGAGCCAAAGCTTCGAAAATAACTGAGTGGTGACTAATCCCCACCAAGGACAAATATCCTATCCTTGATTCATCTCTTCCTGGTGTGAAAGGGATATTCACAACCTACAAACACATTTCTCCTCTCCACAAACACACACCCCCAAAATTTTCATCCTTTTTGGAGTAGCATGAAAGTGTGCCATCACATAAAGAGAGGGGAAGAAATTGGTTCTTTTTATTCTGTTTTCTGACACAAATCCAGTCAGCTCCCAGGTATTTTGATGGGAGAAGGGAAAAGAGTTTACAAATTTCCTTTCCCTTTTCTATGAGCTTTGGGTGGTGTTAACCCCAAAAGCAGATGCAGAACTCTACTCTGTCTAAAGTTTTTCCTGCTTTGATCCATCAGCCAGGCTTGGAATGATTTCCATGTCCCCTTTTAGTGGACTCATTAATGCACCAAGGGGTGTCCATGCTGGGGAGATGTGAAGGGCAAAGTCTTGCCAGTATAACCAGGGGAGGGGGAAATTGATATGTGTGTCTGGGGGTGTGGGTGGATGAGAGTGCATGTGACTTCATCTGTATCTTATTTAGTGTCCTCTACTAGAGAAGCTTTTCTGAGACATAGATGTGCATGTTAAAATAGGAGAATTAGGCATAAATTATATAAACTGAGATCTTTAGCCAGTGCTGTGTTTGCCTTGTGTGTAAGTCTGAGTAGTAGTAAGAGATGTAAAACTCTGCTAGGCTTCCAGTTACCCCTAAGAGCACATGTATCAAACTGAACTGAATGTTCACTGACAGACACAAAACCAAAATGTTTACAGCATTCAGAGCAATAGCAAAACATACCTCATGCCAGTCCTGGAGTGCCTCTCACCCATCAGTGCAAGCTCTCCCCTCTCTGGGGGCATCTGGCTTCTCCCTCCAAACTCCTCTCTCCTTCTCTGTCCTGTTCTGGTGGACTTCCCTCCTCCTCTTCCTCCTTGAAGCACTCCAAACCTTCCTGTCCACCAGCCCTGTTTGTCCTCATCTATCTGAGCCTGAGATTCCCATAACCTCCCCCTATTTGCCTATCCTCCATCCCCATCCATCCCTCCTCTCTTCTTTGCCTTTTCCTTCCCCAGACACTCTGGTCATGCCATCTTCCTCCTACATGCCTCCTACTGCCACTGTAAAGCTCCTAGGAGCTCTTCCTTGCCTGTTATATAAGAACAAAACGTTTCACATCATTTCTGCATTATCTTTCATTCCTGGGGCTGCTGCAGTTGTCTCATTCCTTGGTTCTGTGCTCTCTCCAGCATTGTAGCATTATATCCCAGAACTGGAATTAAAGTTCATTTTGCTGCTAGACCAGAATGCTTCTCTCTACGCACCCCTCGGGCTTTGCAGAAGCTTGTCTTGTCCCCAGGTCTTTTGCCTTCCTTCTTTTTCTCCTTCTTCCATGCACGCTGCACATGCAGTGCTTGTGGCAGGGGCTGGCTAGGGGAGAGGGCAGCTGTGCTGGGGTCACTCACAGCTGGGGCTCCCCCGTGGCTCTCTGGTTTTATAAAAATAGTCTCAATAAAGGTGTATGGGTTGTATTTGCTTGGCAAAGTCAGTCGTTGTACTCTGTGCCTCCTCCTGGCTTTACAGGAGGATGTGTTTCTAATCTGGGACTGCAGTGAACTCAACGGGAGTTCAGGGAACTGAGGCCATGGGAGGGAGGTGGCAGAGGGGGATGAGTTTGTTACCAAAACCATCCAACATTCCTGGCAAAAAGGCACAGGAGAAAAGGCAGTGCCTGCTTCTGGAGGGACCTGGTGTACCAGGGAGCTATGGGGACCAGCTGTGTTGTGAATTGTCTCGAGTAGCCTCACACCTCCCAGTTTGCCTCGTGCTGCATGCCCCAGGCTGGATCTAAAACATGAGAGATGAGGAGCTGCTCGGCTTTGCATTTCCAGTGTAGATAACAGTGTTATCCTGAGAGAAATGTCGTCGTGTTGCTCTATCAGTGCCTGCAGCCACCAGCTGAAAAGCAGTGAGGGGAAGGAGGCACTTTCTGCTGTGTTTACTCCCACAGACCTCTATGGGATTCCTGGAAATGAAGAGAGCGGGGTATACGCACACCTTGGAGTAGATCCCCCTTCCTTAAGAACCACATTTGAAGATCTCATCTTCTTATAACCTCTCCCCCCAACTCCTCTATGAGCTACCCAAATCAGAGTTCAGATCTGTCTTTAAGCTCCCTAGCACCTCGAATTTGGTGGGATGGCAGTGTTCCCTTGAGGATCTGACTGCAAACCCAAGCTCCCAGTAAGGCTGCTTGAAATAACAGAGATGTCTTGTTCCTGTGAAAAAAAACTTTTGGGTGGCTCAGAAGAGACTGAGGATGGCTCTGCTGTACCCAGTGAACTCAGAAGTGAGCCACCAGGTAGAAAGACCAGCCCAAAAGTGCTTCCCTCTGCCACATTTTTATTTTCGTGAGATCCTGCTGCTGCAGCTGCCTCCGCAGCGTCCAGGTGCTGCTGGTGTGGGGAGATATCAGCAGGAGCAGTTTGGGCAGGCCATGCAGGCTGTTCAGTCTGATCCCTTCCCACTCAGGGAAAGGCATGGACTCGGCTCCCTGGGTTCCCCCTGCATTAGCTGCTTGTTTGCTAGGCTCCCCTTCCATGGGAGGCTGGAGAAGCTCCTCAGCCAGGCCACACGTCCCACCAGTGACGATACCCCACTGAGTCATGTCATCACATTGTGCAGTGTTACCCAACTCTTCTGCATAGAGACCCTGAGAACATAATAAACAGCCTGAGACTATTTGTTCTCTGCCTGAGTGTCTGAAAAGCTGCGAGTTGGAAACTGCAATCCGGGGGATGGAGGGGTGTCTCCCAGTCAAATTGTTGAGGAGGAAGAGGATGGGAGAAACTGTTTCTCCTCAGACCCTGGTTGCACTGGTGCAGACATGCTGGATGGGGCAGCAAAGTGGGGATGTGTTGGCTCCAAGCGGTCAATTGCTCAGTTGGAGCAATTTAGAACCAGGCTCCTTGGAGATACAGTTTGGGGAGATGAATCAGAAATGTGTCAGTAGGACCTGCACGGAAGGAAAATCTCAAGAGCCTTCCAGCAGCACACTGCTGTCCTTCTCTGGGTACACCCCACTGCTGCCTGAGATGGATTCCCTGCCCCAAACCCCAAACTGAATCTGTAGGACTTTCCTGGAAGGGTCTGGCTCTTTCCCTGCTGGGAGCGTGGCAGGGGGACATGGGGCTGCAGAGGCAGCAGGTGGGCTCTGTCTCTTAACACACATCCTGCCCTCAGGCCAGGAGAACCTGTGATGGCTCCGGAGCAAATGCTCTTTATCAGCCCACTAACCCCCAGCCACGCAGCCAGAAGTGGCTATGGCAAAGGTGGCAGAGCTGGGGCATCATCTGCTCTGTGGTGGCACTGCTTTCGCCTGTCCCTCTGTCAGCCTTTCCATCACACTCCTCTATGGCCAGAGGTGGAGACAAGTGCTGAGCCTGCTCCCTGCACCAGGAGCAGCGGTGGGGGATGCACAAGCTCCTGGGAAAGGGAGCAAAGTGAATGGATCAAGCATGATCAGGTCACAAAGAGCAAACAACAAATGAAGAGCTTTTTCCAGACCAAAAAAAGAAACCCTGTGCTCCAGCAGGCAGCCCACACCCAGGTCTCAGCTTGCTTCATCCTTATGGGATAAACCAGGGAGGGATGAGCAGGATGACCAGCCAGTCATGGGCCAGTTTAGGGAGTCTGGAGGAGCCTGGGATTGCTGGGAAGAGGTCAGGCAGCAGCTGAGGGCAGTCCTGGGTAACAAGGGGGGAAGGGGAGGCATTAGCAGGGGTAGAGATCAGGGCAGCTGAGGGGAGTCTAGGTTTCAGTGGCAAATTGCGTGGTGAGAGACTTATTGCAGAAACCCTGCAGTGGGGCTTCAGTGAGGTCTTTCTGCTGAGGCCAAGCAGAGCATCTCCTGAGCAGGTCTGGCCAGCAGGAAGAGCAGTGACCTGGATGTCATCTGGCCCTGGGAACACCGAGGGCTCTCATTGCCTGGTGCACAACCCACCCTCCCTGCAAAAGGTGAGTGTTTGCTCTGTGGTCTGCAAAGGGTTGCATTTAAAAGCAAAAATTAAATGGGCTTGTTTTCCTCTGGAAATGGGTGCAGTGGAATTTATCAGTCCCTCTGGCTTCTTTCTATCCCCCTTATTTTTTCCCCTAAATCCCTTATTTTATTGTTTTTCCTTTCATTCTGCAGCTTCTTCCCTCAGCCTGTCTCTGAGCCAAACCAATTTGGATGCATTACAGGAAGGATCTGCTATTAGTGCTGCTCTGTCTCTCCTCTTAGTTAGGATATATTTAGCCATCATCTTTAGCTTTTTTTTTTCTGGCTGTTCAGTGGCTTTAAAAAGCAGGTGCCAGGAATGGAAAGAGAAGATTAAACGTACCTGCTGTCATCTACCTCTCCCTGTGCAGCTGTGCAAAGCAAGCACGTGAGCAGAGTGGATAACAGCTGCCCTTGAAAACCTCATTTGTAATTCTAATTTTTTTTTTCCAATAATCTCTTTCCGCACTGCTACAAATTTCCAGAGCAGCTCTTTCCTCCCATGCTGCATGTGAACGTGGCATGTTGGGAATCCATCAAATGCCCCATGGGTGAGGGTGAAGGATCCTACATGAGCAGCTGCCTGTCCTGGGGTGGGCTGGGCAGGCACAGATTTAGCCAGGCTCACCTGCAACCACATGGATATGGCGTCCCATAGCAGCCCCTGACTGTCCCTGTCCCATAAGTTGTGCCCATGGCCAAGACCCAGCTGCAATGTGGCTGCTCGGGGACCACTTGCAAATGCCTGGCTGCTGTCTCAGCCTTGATAGCTTCTCTGCTCCTCCCCAGCACTATCATAGAATTGCTCAGGTTGGAAAAGACCTCTAGAATCATCAAGACTAACCATTAACACAGCACTGCCAGACCCACCAATAAACCCTATCCTCACCACTGCGTTCCTGCCTGCACAACACCAATCTCCATCCCATTCCCATCTCCTTTGTTTGCTTCCCTCCCTAAAGACATCCAGAGCTTATCAACAGCTTGCAGGTGGAGGAAGGGGCTATGCAACATGAGCAGGGCCTTTAAACCTCCCATTTCTGCTCCTTTGCACTTAGCATCTCCCTGATTTCATGCCAGGCTCTGCTGGAATGCTGCAGGGAGCATGCAGTGCTATCTTCGGGTTTGACCATTCCCGATTGCCACCTCTGTGGTCCCCCCCTGGTTTAGGAGAAATCAGGGACAGACTCCTTAGTGAGTCTGCCTGGTGATGCAGTGAGACCCTAACAGCACACCTAACCCTGGCTCTTCCTCTCCTCCTCCTCCTTCGTGCCTCCCCTTCCCATCTATTTCTGTATCTTCCCCTTATTCCATTCAAACAGTCTAAAAATACAAAAATATTGCTGCCAGAAATTCTCAGAGGGCACATACACAAGGGCACTTTGCATCCTGTCACAAACCCCTTGTTTTCCTATTCCCCACCCCATTTCTGTAGTTTGGGGCTGAAACCTTTACTTTCATATTTTCCAAGGTTGCTGGCACTTTGCAAATACTAACCCAGAAACACCAGCAGCAATCCCTGGGGCTGATGGTGTGTCTGTTCTGCAGCTGAGGGTGAAGCCAGTCAGTGGCTGTACCCCCCAAATGCTTGCAAAGAGTGGCTGTGGATGCAGCAGGCGCCTTCACAGCCCAGCCACTTCCCAGCCTCAGCAGGCAGGAACCCCTCCAAGCACCTACCTGGGTTGCCAGGACCTTCCAGGTGGAAGTGAAACTGGTCCCTATGGATGGGAGGTGGATTGGTGCTGGCAAAGGCTGTGGCATGGTTCTGGAAAGGCAGCCTGGTCCCAGGAGTTGCAACACAGATGAGTTTTTTGTGTTCCAAAACAAGGACTGAAAATGGAGGCAATGGAGCCAGAGCCGCAGGAGGCTGCTAAGCTAAGTGAGACAGGAAGCATGTAATTAAATTAGATACAGAGCAGCATGAAGACATCTGAGTACACATATATGGCTGGGCTGAGAGGCTATTGCATAACCCTGGGAAGAGCTCTGCAATATGAAATATCTCACCTACTGCAGCCCATGCTGGTGAGCTGCCTGTCCTTGAATAGCATTTCCTGCCCCATCAAAGGGGAGAGGCAGAAAAGCTGCCCAAGGGAGCAGAGGAGTCAGGTGGTGGCTTGTTCAGGGGCCCGGTGGCTGTGGCACTGTGGGCAGAGGGTCTGTCCTGGGCTTGGTGAGGAGGATTTTGCTGGAACAGCCCAATCTCACTCCTGTGCCTGGGCTTAGACCTGCACACATGGATCTGGCACTGCCCTGTGTCCCAGAGCCATGCTCTGGATCAAACATCCTGGTGTGAGCATGGCATTTCCTGTGGCATTGTATCTCTTCTAGCTGAGCCACTGTGGTGCCCAAAAAGATGAAGCCTTTGACTGACTCCTTCCCTCCCACTGGGACTGTACAGGGCTCTGTCTCTCACCATGGACAGTTCCTCACCTCTGCTTCACTGTCAGCTTAGCCTCACCTGAGCCAAGAGCTTCAAAAACTGCCACAAGGGACAAAGTAAAACCACACACACACTTGTCCAATGCACTTTATTTCTCTCGGAAAAAGCAGCAGGGAAACAGGGACTAAAGCAAAGAGTGGTGGTGGCGCGGGGCGGGGGGAGCAGTCAGCAGGCTGTAATCTCAAGGCAGAGAGGCACAGAGTTTCTCTGCTCTGGCTCACATCCCCCTCACCAGTTGCTGTTGCTGCCATCCCAGCTGTGTTTTTGCCATAGTTACATTTGCCTGGCTGCTTCAAGCAACACATGCTTCCCAGCACAGTGGCTGTGCCAGGCACCATGGAGTTGCAGCCAGAAATCATCTGTCCCATGTGCCTGCAACACGTATCCAGGCTCCTGGAGGTTTTCCTCTTGGCATGACCTGCTCAGATGATGCCTCAAACACCAGTGAGTTACTACAGCATCCTGTGACTTTGCAGATCTGCAGGTGGGAGGATGGGCTGCAGTTTTAGAGGGGAAAAGGACAGAGGTGAATTCCTGCTTAACACCAGGCATGCCCCAAAATGATGAGGCAGAATAACACCACAGCATCACTGAGCACAGCATTTGTGTGGAAAACCAGGGAGGAGACGGAGATGTAGATGATGAGGAGAAAGGACATTGCCATCCTAAACCCTCTGGTAACCTGCTGCAGCTGGGCAGCGAATGCCAACCTGCTTTAGCATGGGGTTGGACTGGGTGATCTCCAGATCTCCTTTCCAACCCTGACCATTCTATGACTCTGTGAAACAGCTGAATGTGGCCCTGCCCTGTGGGTACCAGGAGCCTATGCCCACATCAGCGGGGCACTGCTGCTGTAACACCAGTGCTCCCAGCATGGTGCTGAACTGGGGTGGAGCACCAGACTGGTGTGGCCAAGCACTTCAAAAACTTAGATCAAGCACTGTCCACACTGTGGATGTGCACAGACTTTCTCAGCAGCTGTACAGGCAAGAGCAACCTTACAGCCCTCTCACCTTTACTCTTCCTTTTCTTCCCTTAAATCCACAGCAAGGATCACAGCTCTAATCTTGGTTTTAAGGCACAGAAAAGACATGAATAAGAGCTTTGTGTAGCTCCAGTCACTTATCTGTAGCTGAATATTTGCTAACCAAGAAGGCTTAAACTTGATTATTCAAGTGAAAAACCCCAGAGCCATCAGGAAAGAGGCTGCTCTTACATTAGAGGTGAGACAGGAGCTAAAAGTGTGTGTTCAGTCATTAGTCCTGATGCATCTTTCCTGTCTGTCCATGAGCAAGACAATTCTGTGGCTTTTTCTAAGTAATGAGAGAAAGACATAACTCCCCTTTACAGCTCAAGGGAGCTGAGGTGCCTCATGCTCCTCCCAAAGTCTCCCATCCAGATATCCTCATGCTCCTGCACTCAAAGGCAGCTTGAGGAGAGCCTTTCTCCCTGGCCCAGGGCCGAGATGGCTTTGTGCTGCCACCCTCCTGGCACAGTTCATCTCTCCTGGGGAAGATGCTCTGGCAATGAGAAAGATGCTCTGGCAATGTGCTGTGTGTGATGAATGTAGGCAGCAAGGGCAGGTAACAACTTGAGCTCTGGAAAAATGCCTGAGCTGGGATAGCAGGGATGAAGTAGGGAGGAAGGGAGAGTATGAGGAGTGGAAGTGGCAGCGCTGGCCTTGCCCTGGGCTGGCCATGAGCAGGGGGATTTAAGGTCACTCCCTTCCAGAGCCATTGAGGTGGGGAATTGCAGGGAGGGAAGCTTTCTGGGATCCTCTGGGAGACTGACCTCGGCATAGGGGACCTGTGGGTTGTCATGGACCTCTGGTGCTTGTAGCACCAGACCCTGGGGTTTGCTGGTGTGCAGTGTCTGACACTGGTTTAACCATTTCTCTTTATCTTTCTGTTTTGCTGGCTCAGTCCTTCCCCTCCAGTTTCCAGCCTCTCCCTGGCTTTTAATCTCCTTTCAGTTTTCAGGTCTCATCAGGATCTTCCATTACCAGATGCTTTCCCAGGCTTTGGATTTCTTTGATGTGCATCCGTTCCCTTCCTTTCTCTCACCCTACACCCAACAGGGAATTTGTGATGAAGAAGTGCAACTTCAGCCAGCACATGAGGCCAGACACTGTCCTTATATATTGCACCTGTGAACCGGCAGTGTCATTAGGGGGAAGTGGAAACATTACACCCTTCTGCTCTGTCGTATTGCCCCAGGAAGCGAAAACCGTCCTGCCACTGGGATGCTGCCTGACTCTGCTGGGGGCTGGCATCCCCTGCTTAAACCACTTGGGCAGAGCCTGCTGCTGCAATGCTGGAAGTGCGGGGAGGCTTGGAAGCCTTCGGGCAGCAGGATGGAGCTGACAACTCTTGCTGTGTGCTACAGCGTCTGTCCTGTCCCTCGCTCTCCCACCCGCGCTCTCACCCGCTGGCGGTTACTCAGCAGGCTCCACACGTCGGTGGAAACGAGCCTGTTTTTTCCTGTTCTCGAGGAAGCAGCTACGACTGTGATGCTCAAGGACAAGCCTGGGCCTCCCACTCCCCCCTCCCTTACCAGCACACACTGACTTACCTAAGCTCTTACTTCACGGGCGCTGCCTGAGCAGCTTTTGGTTGGCTGGAGGCTAGAGCGATGCTGGGTCCCCCTCCCCGCTCTCCCGCCTCCCACCCGATATAAAGTGCGGCTCCGCGCCGCTGTTCCAGCCGCCAGCACACGACCGCGGGGCAGGTGGTGCTGCAGCCGCCTGTCGCACCCTCCTGCCATGCCCGTAAGGACCCGATGAGTTGCTGGCTGCCTGGGTGCCCAGCTCTCAGCATGTGCCGGGGCTTAGCCGCGCTCCCCATCACTTGCCTGGAAAGGTAAGGCTCTTCTGGCATGTAGAGGGTTCTCTGGGAAAGATGCACCTGGACCAACCTCTGCTGCTGCGGATGTGATGTTAGGGTAGAAATTGGGGTGCAGACCTCAAGGAAACACGCAGCGAAGTGATTTGTTGTGGCTGCATCCTTTCTGCTCCCCAGGAGGGGAACACGGAGGTAAAACATGCGGAGGGACAGGAGGCTGGACAGGGCTGCCCGGCGCGTGTCGGGCTGTACAAACACACCAGGGTTTCTCTGGCTTTGTCTCTGCACAACCTGCTTCGAGTTGACAGCAGCAGGAGTATTTTTGTCCACACGGTTGAACTGTTAAGTGATATGTTGTTCCCCCTGCCAACCACGACTGCAAAGCCCCACGCTGCCGGCATGACATTTAAACCCTTATTTTTGTCTGGGCGCCTTGGGACGCCTGAACGAGCCGCGGCACAAAAATAGCAGCGGGGCCACACGCCTCGGGGGCACCCGGCGGCAGAAGCCTCTTCTCCTGCCCTGCTGCCGCAGAGACTTCCCGGTAGGGAGGTGCCTCCTCCGTGCCCTCGCCGCGGAGCCGCGGGGACAGACAGGAGCATCCCAGCCTCCGGCACAGGAGCATCGTGCTGCCGCTGGCTCCTGAAGGCATGGGGTAGGTGGATGGCGCTGCTGCGGAGCGCAACCCTCTCCACGGCCTGGTGACAGGCTCCTGGGGACCCAAGGGCACCCCAAAATGAGAGCAGGGGAGCAGCAGCCTGGCAGCAGGGAGATGCTCCCCCTCTGCCGAGCGGCAAGAATTACTGTGTTTTTCCAGTGGTTTGGGAGCAGCGGAGCGCTGCCGGGAGAGTGGGATGGGAAAAGGAACCAGGTTAGCTCCGGGGAGCTGGGGGGGGGGGCTCCAGCTGGGCACTTAGCAGCTGCTCTGTTACCTGGCCCAGAGGAAAGAGCTCGTCGTGCTTTATATTCCATGTGTCTCTAGCTGGGAAGCGGACAGGAGAAAACAGTCCCCCAGGTTTAATGCGCTGCCGAGCGTGGTTGCCAGGGAGCAGGAAAAGCAAGTGGGGAGCATTTATTTCATACAGCAGAGAGCTGAAGCTGGGGAGCGAGGGCTGTCCCCCGGAGCCCGTGGGGTGCAGCCCCTGCGAGGGGAGGGGGTGGTGGCAGCAGTCTGATGGTCCAGCGATCCCGCCTCTCCCCTTCCTCCTTCCCTTTCAGAGCCAAAGATCTGAAGACCCGCTTAGGGATCCTGCTTCATAAAACCGAGCTAGGACACAAGATTGGGAGCTCCAGCAAGCTGCAGCTGAGCTCCAGGCAGAGGTAAGCCAAGCACTGCTCTGCCCCAGGTTCAGCCCAGGCCAGGTCCCCACAGATCAGACTTTCCCAAGGGATGCTCCTGCCCATCTGCGCAGTAGAGAGCACAGAGCACAGCTCCCCCTCCCCACGGTCCCACCCAGGCAGACCGGGAAGGCGAATCACTTTCCAGCTCCAGCAGTTATAAAGTCTGACTGGAGAACAGAAGCTCTGGCACTAGGCACAGAGAGCAGGGCCTTGGCAAGAGGCAAGAAACCTGCAGGGCTCCCACACCTCCTGGTGTCTCTGGGGAATGCAGGCAGCATTAAAGACAAAACACTAAATATTGCTGCTGAGGGCAGGGGGTTTTCTTGCGGAGGAGGCTCTGCTGGATTGGCACCAGCAGAAAAGGGCTCTTCTGAGCATTCCCTAGAGAACCTGCTGGACTGGTATCAGCAGAAAAGGGTTTTTCTGAGCATTCCCTAGGGAACCTCCTGGTCAGCAGCATGGAGCTGAGGTCGGGTGAGCCATCAGGGAAGGTAAAAGAAAGGGAGGAGAGAGGAAAGAGAGCCCACAGGTAACGGATACTGGCCTCTTGCTTTGGTTTCCTGCTGAATGCCACTGTCTCCCATTGATGGAGCTACAAAAATGAAGTGCTGCCGTGCCTCGTCACTGGACAGCAAGCCTTACTTCCTTTTGTCTTTTCCAGAGACTCTTCCCGCGAGGTGCTGGAATGGAGGGAGTCCTTTGACCAGCTCCTCAAAAGCAAAAGTGAGTAGCATCTTGTTTTCTTCTCTTGGTGAGTGTGTGTAGGACAAATGTACTCTTGGTGAGCTGTATGCCTGAAGTCAGTGTATGATGAAATCTTGTCTCTTCCTCAAATGAGGTGTTTTAGGATTTAGAAAAAGGTCCCTTTCCTGCCCAGATCTGATGCACAGGGCTCATTGCCTGCCTCATGAAGCTGTACCCTTTACTCCTGGCTGGGCGTTTTTGGGGGGCAGAAGTGTTGTCTCACCAACACCTCACTGCTGCCTTGGGACAGGAGCATTGTCACGGGCATCCTATGTGGAGCAGCCCACCAGGGGGTATGTCATGATATTCCCAGACCACCCCTTTCTCCACACTCGGGAGAACGCAGTGTCTGCTCTCAATGTGTCGTGGAGACAGCGATGTAGCCACCTCCCCTCAGGCTTGCTCAGAAAACTGCATTGCTGCCCTCTGTCTGTCTGTCCTGTGCCTCCAGGGATGGCTCTTCCACAGGGAGAAGGAATTCAGCCGTTTTACTGACTCACCGTAGCCTTTCCCCCTCTGATATCAGCTGTACTGTCTGTGATGCACAGGGCTCCTGTGAGATGCTGTCTCCTTCTCCCTATTCAGTCAGTTCCTGCAGACCCAGAGATGGGAACTCTTTCTTAGACCCACACATAATCCTCTCCTTACACTGGGGTCTGCACAATGGCAGAAGTGCCAAATTTTAATCCAAAAGTCTACCTTAAAAGCTCTTCCCCAGCCAAAGTCCTTCCACAGTGCTAGTCTGGGGCCAAGTGTATTTTTTTCCAGACTTTCTCACATGCTGTGATGGCTAACGAGCATCTCCAGCTTTGTAACTTAATACACCCTTCCAGCACAGCTCTGAAATCCTTGCTGCAATTACTCTCCCATCCCTAGCATCTTGTTCCCCCCAGATCTCAGCTGAGAAATCAAAATAAAGGCACTGCTGTTTGGTTCCTGCAGCATTCTGATGCATCAGCACGCTTCTCCTTAGGTAGAATTGGCTCTTTTCCGAAGCTGTAAAGAAAATACTCTGAAGCCTCATTACAGAAAGGTCACATAAATAAAACCAGAGGATTACTTGTCTGTGGGAAAGGATTTTGTTGGAGTCTAGAGGCCAATTAGCAGTGTCTCAGAGGGTGGAATTTGCCCGGAGGGAAAGGAAATCTGCAGTTGTCACTGTCTGAGCTCCCAGGGCGCTCAACAGGCAGTGTCTGCTGCTGGTCCTCCTCCTCCCTGCCTTCTGTCCCATTAACTGCTCTTCTCTCCCCTCCCCAGGTGGGGTAAATGCCTTCCACACCTTCCTGAAGACTGAATTCAGCGAGGAGAATCTTGACTTCTGGCTAGCATGCGAAGACTTCAAAAAGACCCGGTCGAAAACTAAGCTGGCCTCCAAAGCCAACAAGATCTTTGAGGAGTTTGTCCAAAGTGAGGCGCCCAGGGAGGTGAGAGCATTTTCTGTGCCATCAAATAGGGCAGGAAAGGAATAAAATATCCTGGTGGGTTTTATTAAAGTGCTCTTGGATCAGTGAGAAGATGTCCTCTTGTTCATGAAAGCTTTAATTTCTAGCATCGTGTGGTCCATCACCATTGACTTGTTAATGCTGGAACAGATATTGAATCTAACCATGAAGGGATAGAAATGTCTGTGAGCCACTTCACCCTCATCTGAAGATGGATTAAAAACAGTTTTTGTCCTCACATGGGAGGGGAGTTAATGTTTGTGGGTGCTGCTGCCTTGCAGGTGAATATTGACCATGAAACCAGGGAGATCACCCGCAAGAACCTCTCGGGGGCTACCTCCACCTGCTTCAACGAGGCCCAGGCCAAGACCCGCACACTGATGGAGAAGGACTCCTACCCCCGCTTTCTGAAATCTGCCTCCTACCAGGACATGACCAAACAGGCCACCAGCCACAGCACCAGCAAGCAGTCGCACACCTGACCTGAGCCATGGTGGGGGGACAAGCCGGGGGGCCAGGCACAGGTTGGGATGTGGTTTGCAAGGGCCAAGGTCACTTGGCAGGGTTTCGGCTGAAGTTCTGGAATTTTAGCAGGATCCCCAGGACCTCAAGTGCTTCCCGCTCCACATGGAGCCACTGGGCCCAGCATTCCTCCCTCCCCGCAGGAGCGGAGCAGGTGGGAGCCCAGAGCCTCCCCTTGCAGTTCAACCAGAGACCTGCACCACTGCAGAGACAGAAAGAAATCTGATTTGGGCTGTAAGTCCAGGAAAAAGAGATGGGATTCCCTGAGCATCCACAACCAAAGAGCTCCCACCTGCTCTATGATCTGCAACATCAGCCACTGGCCTGCGGGGCCAGCACAGGAGCCTGCCATTCCCACACACAGGGAATGGCCAGGATAAAAGCCCCAAGACTACATGGCATTTTCAGCTGGAAGGATCCAGCACCTGCCTTCTCCTGATCCCAAGATCCTCCAACTGTGTCCTACGCATGCTCTGCATCAAAGCTTTCCACCTCCTTCCAGTGCAGTGATGTTTTTATCCCTCACTTGTGCTCCACAACCTTCAGATTGCACCCAATCTTAGGTCACGTGCACAACATTCTATTCCTATTATTGTTATTTATCATTGTTGTTATTATTATTATATCTATATTTATTAGAAGAGCACTGCTGAAAGCACACATGTATGTCCTTTGCCCTGAGGAGTTGTAAATGAAATTATTTTAGTTGTTGTACCACTTAGCATGCCTCCCACCTTTTCCATGTAATAATTTGAGAGGACCAGACAGATTTGTAGCACAATTGTGGAGCAAAGTATGCCAGTAGCAGCAGAGAGAGCTGCTAAAGGGTTTGGAGGACCATGGATGGCAATACAAGGATGCTTTGCAGCCCATCTTATTTCCTTTCTCCCCTTAGGGATGTGGAAGGCATCTTGGCACACAGCAGCTTGTCCTAGGCAGGGAATGGAGAAGTCAAACAGGCACTTTGGTGAGCGATCCTATGGAAAACTTGGTTTTCACACATCGGAGAGAAAACCTGGGGTTTTGCCTGGGTTTATAATTGGGCTTGGTGTTCCCTTGGATGGTGAAACCAGTCTGCAGCCACCGCATTTTACCAGAAACCTGTGCAGTGAGTGAAATCAGTGCTATGAATTCAGCGACTTGGAAGGGTGGCAGGACATATCATCAGCTCAGACCTGGGGGCAGCTCTTCAAAAAGTTCCTCTCAGCAGGAATTTTGGGATCCTGGAAAGGTGTGGCTCCTGCTTGGCAACAATGGTGCCAGCAGCTGCATGGGTGGGTGATGTGGAGCCTGTGTTGGGTCCTGAGGAAAGTGCCACCAGTACTGCTCCCTGCTGAGGGCTGCTTCCCAGGGCTCTGTTTATCCCTAAAGACCAAACCTGGAGGTTCTTATCCCACTGGTACTCACTCCTTGCCAAGGGAACTCTCTTCTGCCCCCCTGTCCCAGCAACAGCCAGAGCACAGCATCATTTGGGCTTTTCACAGCTGCTTGAGCAGAGCAAGGAACCAAGGACCAGTTTGGGGATGTTATTCCAAGTCGTCTTTCACCATCCCCATCCTGGTTCCACCTCTGAGCCTCTGCCAGTGGTCCTGGCTGTGTTTACAGGGAGATATCAGCTGCTTTCTTATTTATTATTTATTGTAACAACTGGAACCACCTTTGCTGTGTTACTGAAGTGAGCAACGCACAATGGTCTGTTCTCATTACTGACACAATGTTATCATTATAAAACAAAATGTAAAGAGGAAAATACCCTGATAGCATGGTCTGGGTCTTTATTTTTTTTTTGGTTGTGGACTTTCAATTAAATTTTACATTCTAATTCTGGATGCTTTGCAAACCCTGCAAAGCTGCTTGTGTTGGGTGACTCAGGGGGCGTTTCCAGTCACTTTAAAAGTGACAATGTCAAGAGTAGAAAAGGAAGGGGGAAGATTTTAGAAGAGTAAAGCTTTGTGGTATTTGGTTTATCAAAGAAAATTGAACGGTTCATAAAAAGAATGAAAGCAGAAGTGAAGTTTTGAATATATGAACTGCCAGGGTATTCAGTACTGCTGTTACTGCTCATAATTTCTGAGCCCTTTACAGGACTGCAGTTCCCAATATCTGCTTGGTATTAGTAAGACATCAATATCTTAAAATTAAGAGGAAAGAGGATCCTAGTGAGGGCTGCTTTTAGCAAAAAAACCTGCTTTTGGGTCATTCACATAAATACTACTTGATTTTTGTCTGTAACACACCTCATGATTGAATTCATTTACAAGGGGGAAACTCTCTGGTATTAGAGGAGTTATTAAAAAACATCCTATTCCTGTGCAGAGTGTGCTGAGGTCTGAGCACATCCTGGCATGCTCTAGGAGGGAAGGGGAGGTTTGCATGGTCTATGTCTCTCCTGGGAGAGCTCTCCATGGAAGCACCCAGGGCTGCCTGTGGCAACACAGGGAGAGGAGCACTCCAGTGCAGCTTGAAGAAGTGCTTGGAATAAAAACCCAACCAAAACATGTTTTTTCAGTTGCCTTCTTTCTATTTATTGTGTGTTCTGGAAGCCAAAATTAACTGGCCTGCGTCAGCAGAGGAGAGCGTGAGAGGACTGCAGAGGAGGAGCTGGAATCACAGGGGAATAACTCAGGAATATGCATACTCTAAGGTGTTACTATGAGCACAAGTCACCCCTTGCCATTCACAGGCATTTTACAAGCACCTGCAGCTACAACAGAACCTCCTGTCCCTTCTAATACAGGCATGCAGGGTCCAAGGAGCACCAGTCATTGTAAAATACATCGACTCAGCTTCATCCCTATTCCCCGCCTAGACAGAGGAAAGCAGGTTGAGCTTCCCCTCACCTTTCATTTCCTTTTAAACTAAACATGGCCTTGTCTTACAAGCCAGGTGGTTTGGGATCATAGCAGTTTGCATTTATACCTTATCTTTGTACATGTCAGAGGGAAGAAATGGGCTGAAAAGTATCCAGGAAATATTTAAATTACTTGTCAGGAAAGAGAGCTGTAAAGCAGACTAGAAGCTAGAATCAAAAATAATGTTGTTGTTGCTTTGTTTTTCAACTGCAGCTCCTGAATGAAAAATATGAATATTTTGTCTTGCACACCTTGAAGTTATTTTAAAACCAATTCTCCATTAAAAAAAAATAAATAGGCCAACAACAACAATAAAATAATGAAGTAAGAAAAATACAGAAATAATATCTTTTTGAGCTTTCTTTAGAAGGAAATTTGAGGCTGTGTCCATTCTTGCTGCATCATGCACGGACCAAGCTGAGTCTCAGCCTTGTTGGCAGCTCTCAGACCCCACAGCTGATCCTGGACAATCCCATTTGCAGCCTGGTTTCCTCTCTACAAGTCTGAGATGCTTCCCAAAGAGAAAATCCAGTCACTAAAAGCAAGCCTTGCATCCAGCTGTGGCTTGCTGCCAAAACCCAGTGGTAATGCAACAAAACCTTAAAGCCTCAGGGGGATAAAAAACCTCAACCCACAAAACCACGTTGAGAAAGAGGAGCCAAAGCTTGCATTGGCTGGCTGTGGTCACTCCCAGTAAACCCCAGCTGAAGTTTCCCAGGGAGGAGGCTGTGAATTTGGAAGCAGCTGAGGAGATGTGAGCTCGGGAGCCAATGTGGGGACTGGCACTGCCCTGCCCCCCAGGCTGAGAACACATACTTGCTCCAGGGCCAGGTTTCCATGAGCCAGGATGGGGGGTGGATTTATTTGGTGGAAAAAAGACATTTCCCCATGCCCTGAGACCCTGAGCATTCCCAGCAGCAGCTATGGGGCTCCTTTAGCCAGAGGGTCCTTGCTCCAGTAGGACCAAGCAGCTTTGAGGTGGCCTTAGGACATGGACACGGATGCAGGAGTACAAGTATTTAGGCAGGTGGATGTGTATATATATGTGTAGGAATTCTGCGCCTTCATTTTCCATGGATACACACACATGACAACAGGCAAATTCATGGCTGCATGTGTGTACATCAATGACTTACTTCTCTTTTAAAAGAAAGGCTGCAAAGGAATGCTGTAAATAGCTCTTTAGATACGTTTTTGGAGGAAGCTCAGCAGCAGAGCCATTTCAAACACGGCAAATGCTTCACCCCGCATTCTGCAGTGCTTTGCCAGCCCCAGCCAGTGGGGAGGGAGCAGCTGGATGGCGTTGCTCTGCAGCTTCCACTTCAAGGCCTTTGCCTGAATAACGTGCCAGAACTCACAGCTGATGTGTTTCCACATGGCTCACCTTCCCCTGACACGTGCAGCTGAATGCCAAGGTTGCCAATCTGCTCCAGATGCGCACAAGGATTCGTACCCCTGGGGTGCCTCGGGAGCCAAGAAAGAATGAGAGATAATTCTCATGTTTTCTGCTGCTGCTGGGGCACCGAGGACAGTGCTGGGGTCTGCAGCCCTCCTGACTCTTCAGGGCTGGGCTGCCTGTGCTGGAGGGGAGCTCGGACATGGTGCATCCACAGCCTGGGGGCAAGGATGGGGATGAGAAACAGCTGTGAGAAATCCTGCTGGAGATCCACCGCCTCTCCTTGGGAAAGGCATCTAAGCTCAGGTGCTCAGCCTGATTCTATGTCTGACCTGTTTTGGCTGCTCTGGGCTGTTTTAAATGGACCTGCCCTGCTCTCCTTGCCCAGGGATTGGGATGTGCTGTCCTGCTTGGTGAGGTCCCTGCCTGCCTCACTGTTGCCCTCACCTCTCCTTCCCTGCTGGCAAAACACTGTTCTTTTCTGGTGGTGATGAGGATTGAGCAGCAATCTAAAAAACTAGAAAGTAAATTTTTTAAAATGTAAAAATACTCCAAAAAGGCACAGATATGGCACTTGGGGATGTGGTTTAGTGGTGGACTTGGCAGTGCTGGATGATGCTTGGACTCGATGACCTAGGAGGTCTTTTCAAACCTAAATGGTTCTGTGAGAAGGTGATGCTCTGTCATGGGTAGTAGCATCACCTGCCATCCTTCTGTGGACTATTTTCCAGGGTTGTGTTCCAGCACTGAAAGACACATCAGCATGGCCAAGCACATAAACCCTGGGATATTCCCATTTGGAAATATAATAAGAAAGCACGTGAAGGGAACATGAAGAAAAAACTTCATCCTACTATTCATAGCTCCTTTAAAAATGATTTTGCCCTTGGCAGGCAGTTTTTGTTGCCACATTTTGCCTCGTGTTTACTTGTGGTTGCTGGGAGGACATGGATTCTCAGGGGAAGGGATGCAAAAATGGGTGTAAGCCCATCAGAATGGAGGAAAAGGGAGATTTGCTTAGCTGTGCCCTCGATTTTCCTGCTGTCTGTGTCTCAGCAGCTCATATCCTGAGTCCCTGAGTGTGTGGGGGCAAATAATGATTCTGCAAATGTGCAAATACAGCAGGAACTCTATAACCCAGAGGCTACAGAATAGTGGCGGAGAGGAGCTGTTACTCCCATGCTTTAGAAAACCTTTGAGACCCTTTCATTCCCTGGAAACTTCTTGTTGCAGGGACTCAGAGTTTAAACTTATGGCTCTGTGGAAAACAATTTGGATCAGGAAAGTGCTACCAGCAAACCCTTCTTTGCTGGGATGCAGGCATAGGACACTACTGCCACAGCCCTGCTGGTTGCAAACACCTCGTTCCCACCATTGTAGCATTTGGGTTCTTACCATCCTAGGGATTTTCATCTTCCCACCATAAGATAATAAATTACTTTAATTAAATCAGCAAGCTGAAGAAGGCTTTTGTACTTGGGTGGGTGGGTGATGTGATGTTATGTACTGTAATACTGTCTTTTTTTTGGATGTCTATATTGGCTTCGAAGCTGAGATGTGCTTGCTCTGGTTGTTAGTCTGTTTTGCAGCCTGCAAAAGGGTACTTGAAAACCAGCAGCTACAGCCATAGCCCTGGTCAAACCGGGAGAGATTCTTCATGTGAACCAAAATGAGATCCTGACAGCCTTGAGACAGATTGGAGATTGCTCCCTGAATTTTCACAGTCTCTGTCCCTGTGGGGCTGTGTCAAGGTCTCCTGTGGCAGCACAAACCCTGTGAAATTCCATGCAGAGACTGTGGGATGTTCCCAGACCCTGCGGATGCACTGCATGCTGCGGGAAGCAGGATGCCCAACACCACAATGAGGTACAAAGATGAGACTCCTGCAGAGGCAGAGCTTAGTGAAAGCTGGCATAGAGATGTGAGTCAGCAGTGCAGACATCCATAAGGATTGGGCTATCCACGTAAAACACAAGCAAGACTGCATCCACCCAACCCTTTAAGGGCTTTTCTGTGCCCTTGTGCCTGTATCCATGTCCACATGCAGATTCCCAGTTTGTGCATGTACCAAGGTACCATGGAAAGTCAGGAATGATTTAACTGACACAATTTCAGCCCCGTTTCAGATGTGAACTGAATCCTGCCACTGGCACAGTTCAGTGGAGGAGCTCTGCTGAGCTCATCTCACATCACAGGGTGGTGAAGGAAACTGGGTGGGTCATCCCAGCCTGGGCTCCTTCATGTATTTCTTGCACAGGCTTTCCAGGCAGATAAGGAAGGCCTGGAGGACGAGGCCCCCTGGGTATTTACACAGAGCTGCCTACAAGGAGCAGGGCGCCAGGGTGGTGGGAGTTGCCCGCCCAAGCAGTGAGGAACCCACAGATCTGGAGCTCAGCAATTCCCCGCTTGTAATTTAGCAGCATTTAGTTCCCTCATGTGGATGGATTTACCAAAAGGTGAGGAAAAACTTAAAATAAACCCCAAACCATCCCAGATCTCCCCCAAACCAGACCACTGATTCATTTAACGCCTGCACGCCTTCAGCTCCCGAACCACTGATGAGCAGATGTTTATAAACAGGGTCTGTGTGTATGGGACTGTATGGGGAGAGCACTTTGCTCATGACTTCTCTGCTGTGTGCGAAAAAAGGGCCGCCAAACAACTTTCCCAGAACCCCAACATTCTTCGGCAAGTGGATAAAACCTTCCTTTCTGGGAGGGGCCAGCACATACTTGGGGACTTTGCCCGGAAGCAAACAAGCTGGGGATGCTGGCTGGGGAGCAGCAGCGAAGAGCAGCCGCTGGGGAAAGCTGCTCTGTGGCTTTGAAAGCATTTTCATTAGTGGCCGAGCTTGTGGCCGGGCACAGGGACCCCTTGCTGGCCGTGTCGTTGTGGGTGGCAGCTGGCAGGGCTGGGTGACACATTGGGACATCGGGACACGGAGACGCGAACGCCTCATGATCGAAAGTCAGTGGGGCGGGGATAGAAATGTTTAAAGATTTCCTGGAGCACAAAGCTTGCCACTCTGCTCCTCGGAGGAAGAGGAGGAAAGTGCTCAGCCCCTCTCTTCACCTTCCCCAGGCTTCTGCCGTCCCGACAGGGGCGAGGCTCTTGAGCCCCACCGCGCCCAGGGGATGCTGTGCTGCATTTCTGACCAGGAAAGTAACACTTTTTTCTTTCCCCCCTGTATTGCAAAAGATATAGAAATTAATACAAGGAAATTAAATGCATCTAAATCAGTGAAATACTGTGTTTATTTCCTGCTGGGCAGGGAAATAAGCCATCCAGAAAACAATCTTTGGCTTTCCTGAGGGTAAATTCATGCAAATTTCTACTTTGTTTTTATACTTTAAGATTTCTCCATACTTTTCCTGATTTTCTTAGGTAATTTATTACCAGTTCGTCAGGCAGTAGCTCCTGAAAGTGCTGATCACTATTAATATGGGTATTGGAGTCCCACTTTTTCTAGATACCAGATAGATAAAGGCAAATAAAGTCGTACCTGATTAACCTCCTAATGTGGTGAAAAGTTTAGGAGACACTTCCTGTCAGGTAGGGTCTCCTCATGGCCTATAGAAGCAGGAGGGATTAAGATCAGGGGCAGTCAGGACTGTGTGTGGTTGCCATCCAAAGCTGAAGGGGAATGCCCATCTCTGCCTGCCTGCTGCGTTCTCCACCTGATACCATTGCTGGGGGATGGCTTATCAGGTAACCTGTGATGCGTCTGAGATAGCATTTATAGCAAAAGCAGCAGGGATGCTTCCCTGGGCCATGAGAGGGGCTGGGGGCCAGGCAAGGAAATGATGAGTCCATGAGTGCCAAAGCTGTGCTTCTCTCCAGGCCTTGGCTTTCTTGGCTGGCACTGGCACTGCTGTCCTCAGCTGCCCCTTACACAGACCTGCAGGTCACTGAGTGTAAATGGTGAGGTTTCACAGGCTAATACAGCAGCATTTTCTGTTCATTAATCAGGTGAAGACCACAGAGACCTTAAAATAGTACCCAGCGTGTTTCATCGGCCACACCCAGCACATCCCCCACAACCAAGGCACTGAGCACTGCACCTCTCCCATTCTTCTGTGGATCCCTGGGTGCTGGTGGGGAACACCAGAGGTGCAGAGCCCTCCCTCTGACCACCATGAAGCCCCCAGCTCAAAACCAGAAGAAGGTCTCTAACCCTCCCAGCATGAAGACAGCAGAAGTCCTTAACTTCAAGTTAAATGCCGCTGTGAAGAACAGGGATAAAGAAGCTGTGCTAGAGCTGCTGGAGCAAGGGGCAGATGTGAACTCCAAGGTAGACAGTGGCTGGACACCCCTGCAGACCGCAGTGCAAACTGGTGAGGAGGACCTGGTCCAGCTTCTGCTGGATAGGGGAGCTTCTCTGCATGCCAGGAAGGACAATGGTGGCACTGCATTTATTGAGGCAGGCATAGTAGGGAACGTGGATATCCTGAAGCTCCTCCTGGAGCGTGGGTCAAACATTAACAACCAGGACATCAACGGCTTCACAGCTTTCATGGAGGCTGCATGGTATGGGAAGGAGGAAGCCTTGAGATTCCTGTACAGCAGAGGAGCAGAGGTGAATTTGAGGAGGGTGACCAGTGAGGAGAAAGCCAGGCTGCACAAAGGAGGTGCCACAGCGCTGATGGATGCTTGCAGGGAGCACCACTTCTCAGCCGTGAAAATCCTAGTCCAGGAGATAGTGGCTGATGTGAACATCTGTGACAAGAGAGACAGGAATGCCTTGATCCATGCTCTAAAGAAGGGTTCAGAAAAAAAGATACAAGTCAGCTGTCTCCACAGTTCATTCCTGCTGGAGCATGGTGTGGATGTGAAGAGGAAAGATGAATGTGGGAAAACTGCCCTCATCCTGGCTTGAAATGGAGAGACCGGAGCTGGTGACAGCTTTGTTGAAAAAGGATGAAATAGATATTGATGTGGATGAGGAGGGCACACAGCCCTGATGGTGGCTGTGGAGAAAGGTGATTGCAATATAGCAAAGTTGTTGTGTGAAAAGGGAGCAAGGACTGATGATGGGAATCTTCTTGCAGTTGCAAGGAGAAATCATTCTCTTAGCATGGAAAACCTTCGTGAGCACAAGGCCAGATTTGTTCCAGAAACCCCCAGAGCCTGGGAGCCAAACAGCAAATGCTGGAGGGCCCAGCTGAAAGAGCTTGATTGAATGTATCGCCCATGATTGGCAAACTGATGATATTTCCGTACATCCAGCAGAGAATTCAGGATGGCATCTACCTCGGGCTCCATGGAGGGACAGAGGTAGCAGTGAGAATAACCCTCAGTTCAGAGGGTGACGAAGAGAAAAGGTTCTTTGAACAATGTTCTCACTGTGAACATCTACTGAAGCTCTTCCAGTCTGAGAAGGAAAAAGGCTGCATGTACTTGTGCTTCCCACTCTGGGAAAAAAACCTCCAGGAACACCTGCAGGATGCTGAAGGCCAAAAGGATTACAAAGCTGCTCTGAAGATGATCTTCCAGGCACTGAGAGAGCTGCTTTCCCTCAGACTTGCTCACCAGGATCTACAGCCTGGGAACTTCGTAATAGGTTATATTTTGCTTTCATTATGTTTTCATTTTGCTTTCCAAGTAATTTAGAGAAGAAGGTCTCACAGCTGTCTGTAAAAATACTGATGTCTTTGTGCTGAATAGGGTGGCTTTAGATCTCCTCTTTAAATAAGTACAGATATGTTCACAGAGAGAACAACCTTGCACATCTCAGTAGCTCTGCCCTCCTCCTCCAGGGCTTTGCAGGCAGATCAACCCACCACAGATGCCTTCAGAGAACATGTTTTTTAAAGAAGGGGCCATCCAGAAGTCAGTGATGGACCGCATGAAGGTCTGCCACCTTTATTTGTTAAAAACTTCTCTTATTTCCTCAGATTTAGGTGGCAAAATTTACTTGGCGGACTTTGGTAATAAAAGAAGGTTGATTGAAGGTCAAGAAGAACTTGTAAACTCAGATTTAGAGGTAAGTTCTCTGTGAATCAACTGATGGTTTAAAATTTTGGGTGCTCTCTGATATTCGCTGTTGCAGTGGGTCCCTAGGGAAAGGCTTTTTGCATCCCTGACTAGAAAATACCTTGATTTGTGGGAAAGCCATGTAATGACAGGTGTTGCTTAAGAGTGATGGTTGATTTGGACGCCCATCTCCTCTGTCCTCGTGCACACAGCTTCAAGGTTTGTATGGGTGTGTATTTTAAACTTCTGGGCAACCTACAGGGTTTAGGGATATGAGTCCTCTTCCATTAGGTTGAAGTTGGGAGCGTGTGGCACAGGAGCAGTGATGTCTCTTTGCAAGCCCTGGGCAGGCTCATGCTCTACATTTTAACAGGGGTAGGAAACCCCTCTAGCAAGTGGCATCAAGGATTTGGCTCCCAATTCTCCAGATTACACAGAGGCTCTGGACCTTGTACAAAGCCTGTCCTCTCGTGATGAACGAGGCTTGGAAGGGTTAAGCAAACATCCCTACTTCTGGAGTAATCAGAGGTAAGTCCTGGGAGTACAAAGGATGTGGAATTTTGGTGTGGGAATTGCTGTGGTTGCTGGAACAGTGATGTTCCCATTGCAGCTAATGAAGTTTCTCATCCCACAGCAGGTTCAACTTCCTGAAGAGTATATGGAATCAAATCAAAGACATCCAAAACCAAAAAAGTATTTTTCAAGGTCCTAATGTCACTAAGAAAATTTTTCCTTATCCACAGTGGACCAAAAAGGTAATCCTCTTAAATCTGGATTAGTGTCAGGTTTGAACTAGACATTCAGGCTGAAGCTTTTCCTGAGTGTTTCACAGGCTCTGTTTAAAAATGAACTGGAAAAAGTAGCCCCACACAAATACAGACAACTGGGAGAAACAATTCAGCTGAAGGCACATAGTCAAAAGATGTTGATGCTAAAGGGAGCTCTGCTGACTGGGGTGGTAGAAGGGGTTGGTCATTCTCAAATTAGCTGGCAGACCTTCAAAGTTTATTGGTGGCCACTTAAGACAAGGGCCTCTGGCCCTTGTTACCAGCAAATTTCTGGCAGAAGTGTTTTGTTGGTTGTCTCAAAAGCAGAGAAGCCAGGCCTGCTTTGGCAGGTGACATTGTGCCAAATCATTTGGGATCTGACAGTTTCAGTTCAGTACAGGAGGCCATGTGCTCTCATCAATGGCGCAGTTGGATGAGGACTCTGGACTCCCTCCTGCCCTCCAGGCATCCATGAAAATCTTCTGTGCCATGTTGACAGTCCTAATAGTAAAGCCACACCTTGGCAAGGCAGGAGAGGAAGCACTTAGACGAATCAGGGGGCTGTGTGGTGCATGCCCTGCAGAGTGGATTCTTCTGCTCGTGGTGGGAAATAGGCTTTTGAGGGTCAGGAGATTTTCCCATGCAAAATTATGTCCCTGCAAAAAGGCAGTGGCTGCGGTGAGTAGATGTGCTGGTGTTGTGAGTGTGAAAGGCAGGGAATAATCTATATGCTTTCTTTCAGATTGACAAAGATATTTTAGATGTCATGGAAAATCCTAGGAATGCAAAGCCATTCAAACACAACAACAACGTCACTGGCCTCTTGAGGCTCATGAGAAACATGGATGAACACAAAGACAAAGGGTACATGTTGTCATCCTCGCCCCTGCCACAACTGCATGGAATCAGAGAATATCCTGAGTTGGAAAGGACCCACAAGGATCACCAAGTCCTGTCTTTGTCCAGGACAAGCCCAAGAATCCCCACCATGTGCCTGAGAGCGCTGTCCAAGATGAAAGTGGGATTAGGCAGATGGAGGTGCTGGAGAAATAGAAAAAGAAACCAAAAAAACCCAAACTATTGAGGAGTTTAGCGAAGTTGTAGAAAAGTTGCAGCTCTGGGGGTTCTAGGAAACCTCCCCATGTTATCAGAAAGCCTCTGGAATGGCTTTTTCTCTGCAAGGGCATCCTAGAATATTAACCCCTTGGACAAGCTTTAAAAATCCTTTTTGCTTTTGTTCTCTTTCAGGATCAGCAACAAAATAGGAGACTATGCCGAGTATTTCCTGAAGTTTTTTCCAAAACTTACCATCTATGTATACAACAGTTTACGCCAGAACCCTGCATACAGTCACTTTGCAGACTTCCAGGACCCTTCTCTGTAGAATGTCACTGCCTCCTGTCCCATGTCTGATCCCACCATCACTCCTTTTATTTTTTATTTATTCACTTGCAGAAGAGCTGAAGACGTAGGTAAGGAGATGGGATAAAGCACATGCAGGGACAGAGTATGGAGGACTTAAACTAGGAAAGATTCCAAAGTGCTTGGTGTAACAGCCATGAGCTTTGGATACTCTGATTTGCACTATATGTTGCTTATGGAAATGTTTTTCAGCTGTTGAAAAGGCTGGATTTTGTGGGGTTTTTTTCAAACTGGATTGTTATTCTTTCAATGACCCCACGGAGAAACAAACTTGAAATAAACTTGCCTAGAAAACAGACTTTATACTCCTTTAAGAATGAGGTTCCCCCATCCCCTCTGCACAAGAAGAGAGATTCTGCAGCACTATCGAACCACCACCTGCATCAGTGGTCCTGGCCTGGAGCAAAGATCCTTCTGATGGTCCCTTCCCCCTGCCATGTAGCCTTGGGAGAGGGGCCCTGAGGGGAGGCACGGGGTTTCCCTGCCCCTGCTCAGCCTCGTTCCCCATTGGTTGGTTTGTGTTCCCTGCACGGGCAAGGTTCCTCGGTCCTGTGACTGCGGGAGTTCCTCGGCAGAGCCCCGGCCATGCAGCTGGGAAAATAAACATCTCTGAAACATCTACCAAGAATCTGTCCTTATATACTTCTTCTATGGGCCTCCTGGTTTGATACATTGTGTTACAGAATCCCCGCTGTAACAAATGGTAGAGAATTGCTGGCAAGACACCGATCCCTAAGGACAGAAAATTCGTGCGTAAAAACCACTCTAGATCTCTCTCTTCTCACCTTGGTTTGGATAGTCTGTCTAGACTATGGAAGAATTGTAGGAAATGTGGCTCTCTGAGCCACAGAAAAAAATGTATCTAGAAGTTAACGGAATCCTTGAACAACAAAAAAAGAAAGTATTTGTTCTGGGAGATCTAAAACATTTTTTAACTGGCTTTTCAAAAATTTCTTCTATACTTCTCGAGACTTACTTTTTGATATTGAACCTCGTGGAACTAGTCATGGGTGTTTTAGGTACGAGATCTGGGATAAGATAAGGGATCAAACAAAACATGGACTAGCGACAGAAACTCTTGAGGAGCATTTGTATGGTCCCATTACCCCTAGAGCAGAGGATGGCCATAATCCCGTGGCTGAGACTGCACGGCAGCCATCCCAGGAGCACGTGACTGCAGCCGTGCCAGCGGAGGTGCCTGCACTGGATGTGCCCAGCCCCCTCGGGAGCCCGCACCTTATCACAGACCCCATCCCTGTCTCGGGGTTCCCTGCCACGCGACCACGAGTGAGGGAGCGATGCTGCAGGCGCCGCGGGTGCTGTGGGCCACGAGCAGCCAGGAACCAGGGCTCGGCATGGAAGCCCACTCCGAGCACACAGCTTGGAGAGCCCCATAGAACGAGAAGTGGTGGTTTCCATAGCAACACGAGAAGCTGTGCAGCACAGCGCCGAGCCGAAATGGGGCCGCACTCAAAGCAGCGTGGAGCTGGAGGAGTGGAACCGTTCGCAGGGCGCGGGACCGGCGGCGATGGCAACGCGGGGCCTTGCAGAGCCCAGGCAGACGCCGGAGCAGCGCCGCTCGAAGGGCGAGGAGCAGCCGCAATGCGGGGGCCCGGCCAAGACATCAGAGTCAGCGAGGCGGCGGCCACGCAGGACCAGCAGCCACGACAAACACGCAAGCATGTGATAGGATAAGTTATAACAACGAAAATCACAGGAACTGTGAAATGATACAATGTAAAAAAAACCTATGGATTTATAACACAAGATGATACAGGGGAAGATTTATTCATCCATAGAACTGCCATTAAAAGGAATAACCCTAAAAATTACCTGCGAAGTGTAGGAGATGGGGAAGTTGTACAATTTGATATAGTACAAGGAAAGAAGGGTTTACAAGCAGCGAATGTTACTGGGCCTGGAGGTATTCCAGTCAAAGGCAGCTGTTATGTGCAAAATTATAAACAATATCCATCCCAGCAGCTTCCCTACCCACAACCTCCTTTCCTGTTTTACCCTATACCCAATATGAACCCCTTCCTAAATTTACCCCATCCCCAGTTTATTCCTAATCCATTTTTCACCCCATGGCTTCCCTATACAATTCCCTTTCCCTACAATTCCTCTCCGATGCCGAGGGGGGGATGAAAAGGGGGAGGGAAGAAATTAAACCCTCTCCTGCCTCAGTTTCCCCACAAAGCATGCCCGGAGAGTCCTGTCTCCCTTCTGTCAGCCCTAAGATGTTCCACAGAATCTGTTTGGACATTTAAAGGCTCAGGAGTGTGGCTTGTATTATTTTAAAACGGTTCTTGTTATGTTTACCCAGCTGTTTTCATTCTCCTTTTATTAAAATAAAATGGGTGAAATGTCAGGGTCTCCTCCCCCGCCGTGTAGCCCTGGCAGAGGGGCCCTGAGGGCACAGACACGGGGTTTCCCTGCCCCTGCTCAGCCTCGTTCCCCATTGGTTGGTTTGTGTTCCCTGCGCGGGCAAGGTTCCTTGGTCCTGTGACTGCGGGAGTTCCTCGGCAGAGCCCCGGCCATGCAGTTGGAGAAATAAACATCTCTGAAACATCTACCAAGAATCTGTCCTTATATACTTCTTTCTATGGGCCTCCTGGTTTGATACATTGTGTTGCAGAATCCCTGCTGTAACCGTCCTGGGAACCTTTTAAATATGTAATAGAAGTTTGACTACACAACTGTTGATAAGAAAATGCAACCAGGAGAATGCTGACTCCTCTTGTGCCAATATTTTTGGGTGTTTACCCTTCCTCCCTGCTCTTTTTTTCTTGCTCACTGTGCCTTTCTCATGCCCAGAAGGCAGGATGACACCCAGAGATGTGTGCTCAGCTCTCAGCAGCGGGGAGAGCAGGGAGCTATGGGGTGCCCTGTGCTACAGCAGCATTTCTGCTCTTGCATGAGGAGAAGTGAGGCCAAGGGCCGGGCTCCTCCAGCCTCCTGCAAAATGCCATGTTTCCAGCTTTCTGTGACCTCTGCATCTTCTTCCATCACTTGGCTGTTTCGCTGAAGGCCTGGGACTTGGCAGCCTCAAAAGGCATGCCCAAAACAGAGCAGTGATTAAACTCAGGGAGGCTGTGACTTATCTCTCTGGGGCAATCTGGCTGCTGGGAAGAATTTCCAGGGATGGCTCCTGTGCTCTGCGGAGCTGTGTCCTGCTTTCTGAGAAGCCAGAAGCACCAACAGGCTGCTGTCAGAGGAGAAATCTGATCCATGCACAGCATCTGCAGAGCAGATTGCTCCCAGAGCATCAGACCATGGGAGGAAAGAATGCAGGACTGGGAGCAAGGCTGGAGAAAATACCAGCCTGCCTCTCCCAGAAGGATGGGCCAGTGCTCCATGAGAAGCCAGGCAGGATGGAAAACCAGCGGGCAGTACTGCAGCTGGGTGGTGTGGCAGTGTCTGGGGCACAGCTGGGGGCAGAACCAACTGCCAAAATTAGTGCTGATGGCTCCCAGCATCGATGCCGACCTGGGAGGTGCTGCTTTCCTTTGGCCTGGGCAGGTTTGCAGCCCATGGATGGTGCCCAAAGGTGTGATTTGGCCCCACACACTTCATTCCCCTGCTGTGCTGCCTGTATTTGCTGTGCCTCTGCCTTTTTCCTCTGCTGGGGCCCCCCAGGACAGCTGGCTCAGCCCAGTGTGATGGGATCAGATTCTCTCTGTCCTGGGTCTTGCATGCTGAGGACATGTTTGTGTGCACAGGGGTGCTCCCAGCTCAGCATGCCTCATCTGCTGCTCTGAAAAACAAACCCACAAACCAGCCCACAGAAGCAGTGGAGTGAAGCCTGTTCTTAGCTGTGGTTTTGCTGTGCTGGGCTTCAGGCACATCTGTGAGGCCTTCGAGGGCCTGGGCTCAGCTGGGCTCAGGAGCATTAGTGAAGGGCTCACAAAAACACAGCAAGTTTTTGGGCCTGAAAGCTTTCAGGGCAAAATCATCTCCCAGCACAAGGGCAATTTTGAGAGTTGGTCACATTTCATGTTGTAGAAATGGCATCAGCTTCCCAAGCACTTCATTTAAGTAAAAGTTACTGGGTTTGGGTAGTTTTGATCCTCAAGAAGCAAAGTATTGATAATCATAAGAGATAAATACGAAACATGTTGTCATCTGCCTTCAAAATGTACCTGGTGTTATTCCCAGGTTGCACTCTTCTAGGATCTGGGATTAAAAAGTGGTTAAAAATAGCTGAAAATGACAAAGCTGAGAGCTTGCCTCTGACAAACTGATAAAGGTTGTGGTCTTTTCTTCATGAGGTCCAAAGAATATTTGTGATTTCCGCAGCTTCCTGGTGACTTGGCAAAGCCACTTTGACTCAGTTTCACCTGGGGAAAATTGGGGCCTTTGCTATGATTTGGTTAGTGCTTTTTAAACATACTGGCTTTAAAAAAACCAACAAAAAACCAAAACCTCACCAAAAAAAAGCATGTTGAAGCCCCAGTCAAGCACGAGCTGATTTTGTTGGAAAATCAGAAAAGCTTTGGCAAAACAGGCACCATCTCAGCAGCCAGGGACAGCTGAGTGAACCAAGTAGGCTCTCTCAGCCTTGCCACCCTCAGGAAGTATTTAATTTGTGTAGAAAGGTGAGGAGCTGAGATACCTTTTACAGATACATGTGAGGAAGGAGACTTGTGTGGTATTTCAGCTGGTAACACATGTCACAGCATGTCCCTGCTACGACTGCAGAGCTGTGAGCTGCTGTGCTGTCACCAGGTAAGCTGGAGGATGCTGTGAATTGCTTTATTTTTAGGTTTTATTGCTGACTAAGTGCAAACAATTCCTTGTGTCCAGGCTGCTCAGCTTCCTTGGATCCCACTCATGTGGGTGGTGTTTTGGGAGGGCTCCAGCTCAAGGGCAGGCTGTCCTACCCTTAGTTCCTGGAGGGAAGGAAGAGATACTGCATCAGTGGCTGCTGTTGCTAGAGGCAGGGTGAGGGTGATCAGGAACCAGCACATGGCTGTGTGCTCCCAGGGAGGAATTCTGGCCATGGAGTGGGTGATCAGGGATGAGCAGAGGGCTGTGTCCCAGGGAGGAGTTCTAGGCATGGAGAGGTGCAGCAGCTGGGAGTTTTCTGTGACTATTACTGGAGATGGTGGGGGTGAGCAATATCCTGCACAAACCCTTGGGATTTAAGGGGAGCCACAGCCTGTGCTGGTGTGGTTTGGAGGAGGTGAACACCTCTGGGACCACCTACCTGCCCTGCAGGGCAGACTCGCTGAGCGATGGCCTCTTCTCCCCACTCAGATCGGAATCTGAGAAAACCAACGGCACAAACTTCCCACCATGGGCTGCTGCAGGGAGCCCTCAAGCCCAGCTCCCATCCCCGCTGCCAGAGCTCCCCTCAGGAGCAGGAGGGTCCCTTTCAGTGCTGGCTCACCCTTTTGCTCCTCTGAAGGCTCAGTTTTCTTCTGGGGCCGTGGCAGCAGGAGCTCAAGCCCTTCTGACAACGTGAAGATAATGATAGGCTTTTTACCTGGTGAGGGAAAAGACATGGAGTGCTCCAATGGCAAATGAGGGAGTACAGCTGTGTTGTCCCCCTCAAATCACTTGGGGCTTGCCCAGAGCACAAGGAAGGATAGCTGAGCAAGGACTTGAGTTACCCAGATCTCCCTGACTGCAAAACAGTTTGGGGGCTGCAGGGTGGGGGTGACGTGTCCCAACCTGGTGCTGTGGCAAGGCTGGGGGGGTCCTGGGTGGAAGAAATGGGAGATAGGGAAATGTGCCAGGCTTTGTGTCTGCCTGGGCAGCTTGTCCCAGGAGTCACCCTGGGGTCGGGCAGTGTGGCCAGGCTTTCAGGCAGCGACAGTGCCACAGTGACGCCTGGTGATAGCTCACAGGTCCCTGCCTGCCACCGCCAAGCCCTCCTCACACGGCATCTGCGCAGCCCTCAAAATAAGGTGGGTGACAGGAGGTTTTCTCTGAAATTACAGGTGTTTTCCCCAGCAATTTCGGTGCTTTTTAAAAGGCAACAAAACCAAATTTTTCCCCCCCAGCTCAAAAGCAAGTTTTTATCTAAACGTCAGAAAAGCAAGATCCTTAGAGAAACGTCATTGGTGAAATCCTAAGGTGCAGAAAAGTGTCTCAGGAGCTGGTGTGGACATCAGCACAGTCAGAAACAGCAGCTATTTTGGGTCACACATCTTGTCCCCACATGCCAGGAAAGCTGAGGGATTTTTTCTGCGTGGCTCCCATTACTCATCCCTGTGAGATGCAGCAAGGAGCGGTGGCTTGGGGACTATTGTCCCAGGGACAGTCTCTGTGTGATTAATGTCCATGCTGGAGAGATCAGTCTTCTATGTGTCCAGAGCAGCTCCCAGTGCAGTTGCTCTCTGTGGCTGTAGTTAAAAGCAGGCTGTGCTGCTTGGGACTGTCCTAACCCTTGCAACAGTTTGCACTGATTTAATCACAGAATAATTTGTGTTGGAAGGGACTTTTCAAGGCCACCTAGTCCAGCCCCCAGCCATAAGCAGAGACATCTTCCACTAGACCACGTTGCTCAGAGCCTTGTCCAACCTGATCCTGAACATTTCCAGGGATAGTGCTGCCACAGCTTCTCTGGGCAACCTGTACCAGTGTTTTACCACCCTCTAGTGTAAAAAACAACTTCCTTATCTCTAATCTGAATCAGTTTAAATGTCACTCTCTCTGCTCCCTGAAGACCCTGGCAAACACTGTCCTTGTTCTTGTCACTAGCTTGGAATACATACGTGATACATGAGGTTTTTTGGTGACTTTTGCATTAAAACAACTACATTTGAGAAGGTCCTGGAAGTGCAGTGAAGCTCTGTAACAAGGTGGAGACCCAAGCTGAACATCGGATGTTGTCCATGGAAATACTCAAGGTGTGAGGTGGTTTGAGCTACAGAGATGGCTTGGCATTCCTGGAGCACAGGGCTCTGTCACCCCAGCCCTGCTGTGGACCAGGAGCTCAAGCACCTGCCTGGAGGGATCCAAACCCTCAAACTCTGCTGCTTTTTAACCAGAACTTGACAGTGATAAATGACAGGGAGCAGAACAGCAGCTTGCTGATGCCCACTCATCCGTCAAAGCAAGATTAGTATGTGCCTATTTCGGTTTCCCCTTTAATCAAAAATCAATTAGACAATTTCCAAATGAATATTCAGCCAAGGAGTGGGTTGTCAGGCTGACTGACAGCACTCAGCACCACTTTGTGTTGTTCAGTTTAGGGTTATTCAGTGTACTGAAACTAAACAAGTGTATGAGAAAGAAAAAACATCTCTTTCCCTGGATGCGTCACCTCAAATCCTGATGGAGCTTATTCTCCATTCCAGATATTCAAAGCACCCTCCATGGAATGCCACTGTGCCTGGCTGCACAGTTGTTCTCCTTTTCCTGCTCCCATTTGATTTGCAACCCAAAAGATTGGGGGTTTTATTTCTGTTTCAGGGGGTATTCCTGAGTATTTTTAACTCGGTTATTGAAATAAATAGGAATTACACAACAGTTCTTTGCTTGGGAAGTCTCTGTGCTCACTTCCCTATTCACCAAAGAAAATTTCTAAAATCCCACTGGACAGTTTTGACTCATTTTGACAGGAAAAAAATACTCCATTCCATTTTTCCAGCAGGCCTACACCACATACAGCCTCAAAGCTGTATGAAAGAGGGGGTCTTTTAAAGGGAACCCTGTAGAATACCAAACCCCCAGGTCTGGATGTGTCTGCACTGGAAGAACAAACCTGGAGCAAAACGTGCAGCAGAGGGAGTGGCCACCAGCTTCCTGGGACCGTGGATCTTGGGTACTTTGGAGGAGGTTTTTGCAGGAGGTGAAGAGGCTGGAACCCTGTCCTCCTTGTGGTCCCAGGAGCTCCTGCTTGCCTTGGGAACCTGAGAACTCCTCTCCTCCTTTTGGACCCGGGAGCCCTTGTCCCCCTTCATGAGCTGAAAGTTCCTCTCCTCGTCATGGATCTCAGAGCTCCTGACCTCTGCATAGGCCCGAAAGCTCCTCATCACTGTCCAGGTGCAGAACCTGCGTGAGAAACACCAGAGACAGTGAAGCTCCAAGGAGAAAATTCCAGCTGAGCCCCTGGGGAGTGTTTCATCTGCATTTTCAGCATGTCAGAGGAACGAGTGGCTGGAGATAAAGGCTGGCATCCACAGAGCCTCCTCCACCTCGGGAAAGAGGGGATAGATAGGTACCTTCTCCAGAAGTACATCAGGATGGGGAAGAGGGTGACCTTGGCATTGTGGTAGATGGCCCGGGTCACTGGCCCCTTGGAAGATAAACGCCAGATTAAATCCCTCTCTTTATCAGAGATGTTGACCTGGGCACAGAAGAAACCAAAACAGTTTGCAGCACTCCTGACGGGGCTGGGTTTCTCTCCCTGGCCCCACCTCAGCAGTCTTTAAGAAAAGAACCAAATTACATCCTGGCTGCATGCCCCAGACACAAGGGCAGGATCCCACCTGGATTTCTGTGGAAAGCATTGTGCTCTCCAAAGGGGAGATGGCAGTGCTACTGGAAGGGGATGGAGTGGGTGCAGTGGGGAGGAGGTGATGGTGGCATTGGCTTCTGGACAGTGCAAGGACTGGATTGGTGCTGTGCAGCAGCATCCTGATGCTTCAGCCGTGGCATTTGTCCAGCAGGTAATGGATAATCCCCATTTCTTCCATCCTTATTCACATGCTTGTTCTCAGTCTATCTGGGTCTGGTGGGGGATTGCTTCCCACCCCTCACAGCCCATGTAGAAGTCCCAAGCTCCAGAGCATGCCCCAAAATCACCACAGCAGATCCAGACCCCTGCCTGTTTCTCTTTCGCCACCACTGTTCCCAGCTGCGCTGCCTTGAGCAGTGAGCTGGCAGCAGTCTCCAGCCTTCCTGGGCAGGTCCCAGGGTCTCACCCGCAGCTTTGGGGGGATATCAGAGTTCAGGAAGAGTCTGCTGATGATGTCAAGTTTCTTTTTGAGAAAGGCAATGTGCTTTTCTGACTGCATGCTGCAGGGTGCCACAGCTTCCACGGAGTCAGCCAACCTGGAAAACCTGCAAAGGCATGTGGGGTCTTGCTCTGAGACAAGTGCTGGTAACTGCCAGGCTAGACAGTCATGTTCTTGCTTAAGTTAGTATTTGCTTGGCCAGAAAAAGCAGTCCTCAAGGTGTGGAACAGTGACACAGGAGATATGAAAAGCCACCTCCCTCTTCTGCCACCCTCGTGGTCCTAGGATTCACCTGGGGCAGGTGATGTTCTCCCTTTTTGGGAAAAGAGGAGGACTGAAAGCTGGGGATTTGCCTGTTGTGGGGATGTTGGCTGTAGGGCTGGTGTCCATTGGCCATGGATTGGTCTTACAGGTTTGTTGGGAACATGGACAAAGTCAAGGGAGAAATGCCACCACAACTGGGACTTCCAGAATGGTGTAGGCAAAATGTTGGATTGCTTGGGACTACTAAACCAAAAGGATTTCAAACAGGAACCTGTAGCAAGGGGATGACTGCAAGCTGAAGTGGAGGATTTGGAGGTCTCAATCAGAGATGGCTTTGGGCCAGGGCCAAGGGAGGCTGGTGCCAAGGCCAAGTTGGATAGAGCTCTGAGAAACCCGGTCCGGTGGGAGATGTTCCTGCCCATGGCCAGGAGTTGGAACAAGATGACTTTTAAAGTCCCTTCCAACCCAAACCATTCTGGGATTCTGTGGTGGTACCCAAGCACCTGGTGGAGGAAGAACTTACTTGTCCATCTCCAGGTAAAAGCGGAGGTCATCGACGAGGAAGTTGACGACGATGACCTGTTTGTCCAAAATGCAGCGTTTTATCAGCGTCACCTTTTCGAGCCGGGCTTTGCCCTTGCG
The DNA here is from genome assembly GCF_009650955.1 of Corvus moneduloides. Lineage (NCBI taxonomy): Eukaryota > Metazoa > Chordata > Aves > Passeriformes > Corvidae > Corvus > Corvus moneduloides. The sequence goes on along the minus strand of NC_045484.1, from coordinate 5,451,492 downwards.
GGAGCGGGGGGTCCTTGAGAGACTTTGGCTCTTCTTCTCCTTGATGGGCAGGTCTGAGACAGGGGAAGAGATGCTGCGTCCTGCTCCCCAGCACTGAGTTTGCTCCTTCACCTCACCTGTGCTTCCCTTACCTGCATTCAATTTGCTGAGGACCTTTCTACCTCTGTGGATGACACCTTCCAACTAGCTTAGTAATCTCCTCCATCCCTCCTCCTCTTTGCACCCATGGAGTCTTTATGTTCACTGTTTCCATAGGGAATGGCCTGTTCCTAAAGCCCCCTGGTCTGTCTAGCTGTTGCCTTGGCTCTGACAGAGCCCACAAGCAGATGAGTGAGGATGAAAGGGAAAAATCTGTTGTTTCCCCCATATAAAAAATTCTCTTATCTATACGGGGTTTCTGTGTGTTTAGTAGATTACTTTTCTAACTGCTTTTCCAGCCTCCTCTCAAGCCTGTGAGTAAACTTTCTGTTTAGGTCAGCTCCCTGTTGCCCAGAAAATAATTTCCTTTTGTTTATTTTTCTGGCCTGTCTCATCTTAGCTCCATTTAGTGTTTCCTGGTTTGGGGGTTTTTTTGAGGCAGGGATGCAAACTTGCATAGACAACATTGTTTGAGAGAGATGCAACAGCGTAACGGGGCAATAAGTCATGGTTGTGGGAGATAAGGCACACGTTTCCTCCATTTTCTTCTCTACCTAAACCCAGGCATGTCCTGGGGAGGGAGGAGAAGGGGTGGCAGGACACTGGACATACTTTCCCTCTCGTTTCCTCTCTCCTGACGGAGAAACTCCTCAAATTCCACACGGCGTTTGTAATTTTCCATCTCCCTCTGGAACTTGCAGAAGCTTCTGACAAGCTCCCGGATGGCATCCCAAGCCCATTGCTGTGGAGACATGGCACAGGTGGCATCAGCCAGGGGCTGCTCCTGGACAGAGCCCTCCTGTTTGGACCCACCACTGTGAGCTGGAGTAGCCTTGGCAGTGGGATTTGTGACCCATCCATCATCTTTGCTTTCCAGTATTTCTCAGTTTCACTGGTGGCCACAGGTGATGGTGTGAATCACTTGGCCAGTCCTGACCAGATGTGGTGAAGTCTGCGTGAGCAGGACTCCAGAGCCCGTAGGAGAAACACTTTCCCTGCTGCCATTTTGCAACCTCACCCCATTTATGTGACATCATTTGTCTCACAGCATCTCCTCACTTTCTTGCCTGGCAAACATCCTCAGCCTGCCAGCAGACAGTGTCTTTCCTTACCATTCTCTCTGTCTTGAGTTCCTTTCTGCCTTCCTGCATCTGATGACGACGCCTAGACTTGGGCTTTTTGCTCCAGGGCAACAAATCCTCCTGCTGCTGCTGCTGCTGTTCCTTCTGTTTCTGTTTCTGCTTCTGCTTCTGTGTCTGCTTCTGCTTCTTTTTCTTCTGCTGGTACTGCTCTTCCTCCTCATCCTCCTCATCCTCCTCATCCTCCTCATCCTGCTCCTTAACCCTGCCAGATGGGAGAGCAGAGAGAGCATCAAGGACAGCCAGATGCATGAGGAGGGCACTAGTTTGGTGGAAGGGGGGAAGCAGCTGATAGGGGGCAGCCCCAGGGTTGGGGTCCCACTGGACTTCTGTTCCTGGAGGAGGTTGGACAATGGTACAGGGCACTAGATACTCTCCCCTGGGCTCTCTTCTTGCACTTGACAGCCTTGGGGTTGTCTGTCCTGCTTATCTGCAGGGTTTCCTCCTCCAGTCCAGCAGCCTGCAGGCCCAGAAGTGATTTGGTAGGTTTGGGGTGAGAGTCTGGATGGAATATCAATGTACTGGCTGATGGTTCATAGAAAAATGCATTTATAGCAGTTGCTGTCTGGCCCCTTGGGGTGGGATGGACGTTGAGCAGGGTGCATTTGCATAATTGGGCTGAAGAAATCAGCTCAACCCAGGTGCTCACCATCATTTTTCCATTTGCTTTATGTCCCAGTGTGGAGCTGCAAGGACTCACGGCTAGAGTATTCTCAGGAGGTAAGACACAAGTCCAGAGATTTAAGTATCGCTACAGAGTGATTTTAAGGGATTTTTCTGGGAATCTGAGCACTGCCGAGGTGGCATTCCAGGACTTGATTGAGGATGAAGTGCATGAGACCTGCACAAGATGTGAAGAGTAAATCTGAACAGGGGGTAGAGGGTGGGGGTGTTAATTATTCTCCTTTCCCTGGTAATTGCAGTTTAGACCCACAGGCCACCTATGCCTACATCTGAAAGGGCCAAAAGACCAAACTGGGAGCAGTGGCATGACAGGGAAAAATCTGAGAGAGTGGAAATAGCAAAGCTCTGTGCTGCAAAGTGCCAGACCTGTGTCTTCTAGATGACTTCTTTCTTGCAGCAGCAGCAGTATTCTCTCTAGCAATCCTCTCGGATGCAACAGCTGTGGGGACAGAACAGGGTTGGCCTCTTCCTCAAATGACAGCCAGAGCCTGCTCACAGCTTGACCCACATGGAGCCTCCACATGGTGTCTGTGTGGTGACTCTGGCTCAGGAGACACTGAGTACTGTGGGAGCTCTTCACCTCTCATGGTTTGACCTCCTCAGCATCTGCTTCAGAGAAATCCCCCATTCCCACCCTCCCTGGCTGGATTAATGCCCCAGAATACAGCCTGTCATGGATGGATAGGCCTTTCCTTCTGGAGAAGTTCCACCAGATGATGCAATGCCTGCAAGGAAGACCCCTACTCACTCAGTCCCCGGAGCACCTCCACAAGGGTGATTGATGTTTGGGAGCCCACCCTGCCTCTTGTCTGCCCGGACTGAACTCACCAAGTGCTGCACTCATCAGCTGCAGAAGCTCCTCTTCCTTGCTTGGGCTACCCACAGCCAGCTCATCTGCCATCATCCTCTGGAATTCTGCATCAGAGAGAGGAGAGGGGACAGATCCCATGTCCATTACCTCTGGCTATGACAGCCCTTCAGCACTGGCTCTGAGGGCTGGATTTTGACTTGTTACCTTCCTTGTGTGTCCTGTTCCATGCTCTACCTGTGACACTGCATTTTTTGGGTACAACAGATGGCCCACAAGTTACAGGGGTGCTACAGGTGACCACAGGTGCCCAGAAACTTGGTGTCATTCTCAAAAAATTGCATGAGAGAACAAAGCTGAGGGGTTACACCAGTAGCACCAGCATGGCCAGTCCCAGCATCCTCAGGAAAAGGCCAAGATGTGGAACTGGGGTGGCAGGAGCTTTGGGCTTTAGTCACTTTGCTGTAGCCTTCATTTGATCTGGTGACCCAGGCCAGTGCAGGGATGTGGCTCTGGTACTGGCCAGAGAATTTGGCCCTTAGATCACTGCCAAAGCTTTGATTACAAATGAAGGCTCCCAGACCCACTGTACCAACCCACTCCATGATGTCCCTGACCTGTTTAGGGTCACTGGTCACTGCCAGAGCATAAAATACACTTTACTGGCTTCAGCCAACGTGAGCCACATCAGGAATTCTGAGCCTCCTCTTACCAGTGCTGCCAAGGAACAGTTTCATCTCTGCCTGGATGGAACCCCCTTTCTGGAGGTCCCGAGCAGCAAGTAATTGCCAGTGCTCAGAGGAGATCCCTTCCAACCTCCTTGTGCCATGCAAGACCTGGCTCAGCTTCAGGGACTGGTTCATCCTCTGTGACAGGTAGAAATGTTCCCATCTGCCAGCAGCATGGCCTGGCACCTTGGGCATGGGGACATCGCTCCCTGGAGCCTGTGGCGAGAAGAGGGCAGGATGATGGCACACAGCATCTTCCGCATCTCCAGCACTGTGCCCACATGTTTTACTGTGCGTCAGACTACAAACCTGCCCAATTTAGATCTCTGCTTGAGCTTTAGGCAGTCTAGAAGGAATCTATGTGAACACAAAGTTCAGCATAGACCTTACACCTACCCATGCAGCTGCCTAAATCCAGCTCACAGCTGCCTGCAGCTGGAATGTACTGGGGACAGGCAGCCAGAGGTAGGCCAGACATGGCCTTGCAGCTTTCCTGAAGAGTTCAACATCCCTCCAGGAGGGCTGAAAACAACCCTGAAGGTGTCCCCAGCAGCCTGGTAGCCTTGCGTCCTGTTTTGTTGGCTGCTGTCACTGGGGCTGGCTCCAGCTGGTGCCCTGGGAGTGCCTCCCTCATCCCTCCCAAGACCCTCCTGCAGGTTTTGCCTCTCCCCATGGACAAACAGTTTGCACAGCTCGCCAAGCAGGGGCAGAGTGGCTGGTTTCTGGTTGAGATCTGAGAGCAGGCACCAAAAATAAACCTGCTAAGCCCACAGCAGTTCCCCTGACACCAGAGCAGGAGACCCAGGAGGAGTTTGGCTCAGGGGATCGTGCCCACAGAGAGCACAACCCCAACGCCTGCTGCAGTGCTAATTGTACTCCCAGACCAGTTCTGGCCTCGGAGGGGAGATTTCCTTGACAAGAGATGCACAAAAACCTGGGCAGCTAATTAACTTCCAACCAAGAGCAGTTAATGAGTCAGGGTCAGGAGCTGCCAGCTGACTTTTCCAAAATGGTCAGCTATCACTGGCTGAGACTCTGGGAGCCAGGTCTTTGAGGATACCAAGCCCTGACAGCCTCTCCTTAACAATTCCAGGATCAGCTGCTGATTTGACATTTCATTTTGGGGAAAACAGTTGGTTTGAAGAACACCATCTGCAGTGAAAAAAATTGCCTGCATAGGTTGTGCAGGTACCAAAGCAAGTGGGATGCTCAGGGGGTTCTGCCTGCAAGGATGTTTCTGGGTGTAATGCTGGAATTTGGGGTAGGTATTATGGGATTTCTGATGCCAGGAGGAATAATAGTCTGGGAAGAGTGCTTGTGTGACTCTGATTTCTTATATCATCCTTTTTGGTAGAAAAAAGTATGTGGAAAACCTGAGGGTGGTTGAGTCACAGGCTAAAAGGCTGCATGGCTTCTTCCCCCTTGTGCTGGCCAGATACTGCTGCTGGGACAGGGTCATCCCATGTGTGTCATGCACATGAGTCACATTAATAGCAGTAATAATTACACATTAGTAGGGTGGGCAAGGAAAAAAGCCAGGGGAGATCAATTCCCAGAAGCGCTGGGCTCACCCCTGCCTGCCCTAAAAGCCTGCAAATATGTTTCTCCCTGCTTTTAGGCAGGATCACCGCCTGTCTCGGGGAGCTCTTGCAGGGTGTGCCTGCAGTGCTGCCAACTTAAGAGGATGCTATGCTGGAAGAGCTAAGGATCATTGCTCCAGGAAGCTGGAATTGGGTAGGATCTGCTGTGTCACCCTGTGGCAGCATTGGCTGCGGATATCCTGGGATGCTGGACCTCCAGCTAATGCTGGGTTTCTTGTCCCTCCTTCTCTCTCTCTCCAATTTTTCACATCCCCACTGGTGCCTGCACACCCCCCCGAGGATGCCCCTCTGCATTCCCCTTACCATAAACTGGAGGAACGTCCTGTCATCGTCAGCCAGAAATTCCTCATAGAGGCAGCAGAGCAGCTGAGGAGGAGCAAAGGGGGATTGTGCTCAGGCAGTGCCACAGTGCTGGTGCCATGGGTGGCTCACAACTTGCTGAGATGCCCAGGACAAGCCTGCACATCCAGCTTGGTCCATTGGGCTGCCCAGGGGCTGCCCAGAAGGGCTGGGGTGCTAAATGTGTTTTACTGGGGTTGTGCTGGAACCAGTGACAGATGCAAAAGGGTGGCCACTGCCCTGTCATTCCTAGCCCTTGGAATGTGCATCTAGCCAGGGTCATCAGAGATGTTCAGTGACTGCTCACCTCTGCTCTACTGCCCAGCAAACCAGTGAGGATGCTCCTCTCCACTGGCCTGGAGCATCTTGGTCACTGGTCCAGTGCAAGGTGACCACAAGTTTTCCCTTCCTAATCTCTTTTCCTCTTAATTTTCCAAATGCCTCAATTCCTAAACATTCTCACAGCCCTCACATCACCACAGGAGGGCCAATGCCAGCTGTACCTCCCAGGCTGACCACTGCCAGCACCCCTGTGTACCTTGCAAATCTCCTTCTGTGCTCTGAATATCCAGGGGGAGAATTCTCCACACATCAGATGGTTCCACAAACTCACGACAGTCCTGGTGTCCAAGGGAAGCTTCTCAAAGCTGTCCTCCTCCAGGTAGGTCTTGCAGATCTTTTCCCCAATCAAATGGCGCAGGAAGAAGCTGTTTTCTCTGCTGGAGTCCAGCACCACAGGCAGAAACTCTTCCAGGTCGTGCCACAGATCCAGGAGATGAGTCTCCATGGACCGGTTCTGGCACTGCAGGAAGTCTCTGAAGGGCCGTCCCGCACAGGCCTCAGCACTAAGGGCCCAGGGAAGGAAATCCAAGGTCTTGACTGGCTTTTTCAAGGATGGCAGCTGGGCAAGAGATGCAGAGGGAAGCAGATCAGAGAAGATTTTCTCCTTACAGAGGTTTTCTAGATCCTGCTCTGCACTGGACTGAGGTCTTCCAGGAAAGGTTACTCCTCGTTTGCCTCCAAAGGCAGTATTTGCAGGATGCTCTGACTGCTGGGGAATCGATCCCAAAGCATCCTTATCCAGACACAATTCCTCTGTTCTCCCAGCTGGCCCTGGCTGCCTCTCTGGTTTCACCTGAAAAGTGGCCATCTTCACTTCTTGGGTGTCTCTCCCCTCCTTGACCAGAGCCCACATTTCTGCTTTGGTCTTCAGGCTGCAGTAGGGCCCTGACACACCCTGTCTCCTTTTGATGTGCATTGTGGGGAAGGGCTCTGAAAGGCCTGGGGGTTCCTGCCAGCTGGCCTGTGATAAACGTTCCTGATATTCCTGGAGCAAAGGCTGGCATGATTCCTCTTCCTCCATTCCCATCTTGCAGTGCATGAAGAATTTAGGGAGCCAGTAACTCTGAATCATAAAAAGGGCCTGTTCCTGCATCTTGCTTAGGATCTCCCTCCTTGTGCTGATGGACTGGATGTGCTTGGCTTTCGGCAGTGATCCTGAAATGGATGCAGGGAATTATGATGGGGAGATGGCTCCATGCAGTTCCCCAGCCAAACCAAGAAGGTGATGGTATCCCACCTCCCTGCGAATATCCAGGAAAGACCACCTCTCTGGAAGGGCAGTGCTCATCCCCAGCTCCTGTGGTGGTGCAGAGGGTGATGACACTGGAGCCTTCACGCAAGTGAGTGGCTCTCAGCCTGTGGACCAGGGACAAGAACAGGTCTCTCTGACTCCTATCTGACTCGTCCAGATCCAGGAGCCTTTCAGTGATGAGCCAGAAGTCAATCAGTTCTTCCCCTATGGATCAGACAAGGGCTGGGAGTAGGAAGGAGTCCCTGAAAGCCCCGAGGATGGATGAAGCAGAAGGAAAGATCACCTGGATGAACCGAGGGAAAAGCAGAGAAAAGCCAGGGTTATGCATCTTCCTCCCAGCTCTGCTGCTGGCTCACCTTCCAAAGCTTTCTCTGGGATCTTACCCATGCCCCCAGCTCTGTGCCAGTGTCCTGCTGGACAGGTGGCCCATGGCTGGCTGGGAAGGGGCTGTGGAGCATCCCGTGCCCACCTGCTGTTCCTTGGACGAAGGCCTGGAAGTGCCGCATGCCATGGCTCCCACTGATGCACCTCTCCAGCAGCCACTGGTCAGCGCTCTGCCAGTTCAGGAGCTCGGCTGCAGGATGGAGTGCACAGATGACATCAGGGGTTGCCTGCAAGAAAACTCTCTAGCTCCCGCCAGCACCCTCCAACCTCCCTGAAAGAGACTGCTGGAGGGAGACCAGCAAATCACCCTGAACTGGGAGTTTCAGACAGGCTGTGGGATGCACACATGGTGTTTGCAAGGATAACTCGCTCCTGTCAGGGACAGCCTGTCCAGCTGTTGTGCCTCTCTTCCTTGCAAATGTCCATCTTTTCTTGCCCGAGTTTGTGGCTTGCCCTCAATTTCCTCCAGCTTTTAGTTTCAACCCAACTGAAGAAGCAGCAGCAATATACTCAGGAAAAGCCTTGGTGAATTGCTTATTTTTCTGAAATGAGAATCTGCATTCCTGCTGCCACAGCTTTCTTTCAAGGGGCAGTTGACATGCTGGTTGATGAAGCACCTGGCTGGACTGAGAAGGCTCATTTTAGGGGCAAAGTGAGCATAATCCAGACTTGTTGCCAGTAAGAGAGACCACAGCATGTTTTCCCAGGGCACCCCTGCGCAGCGGCAAACCCGAAACATCAGCACCTCTGTTTCTCGTGCCCCACGGTGCTCTCCACCCCGCTCCACCCTTGGACCCCTTGGTAAGCTCTCCTAGGTAGGTACTTAGGGAGCTTGTATTAACAGAGTGGTGGAGTAAATCCCTGCACATCCCATCGGGACCTGGTGCATCCCTAAAAATGGGATATGCAACCCCTTCTTAACCCGGAGCAGAGGCACGACCCACTGGGCAGGAACCAGGCAGTGACAGCCCCGGAGAGAGGAAGCCCAGCTGCAGAGGAGAAGCCGATCCGATTTCCTCCATGCCGCGATGACTCACCTGCTTCCACCGAGCGAATGAAACCCAGGAACTTCTGGCAGAGGACGAGGTGGAGGCACAGGCTGGATTTGCAGAAGTGAGGCAGTCGGTGCTTTTCCAGCCAAGCCAGTAAAGCCGCCGGGCTGGGATCCTGCGTTGCGAACCCCGTGCCCAAGGAGAGGATTAGCTGTGGGGAAGGAGCCGGCTCCTGCCCGGGGATTAGGGTGAGTAACAGGTCCCTGCTACAGGGGAAGGGGGTGGGGAAGGCGCCCTGTTGCTTTATGGCGATAAAAGCCACCCTGATGCTGAGGCAGAAGGGGGATACTCAAGTTATAGTCCCTGCTTGTGTCCCCAAAAGCTGTGCCTACAAACGTGGGAGCCCCGGCGCTGCACGGCTGCTGCAGTGCTTCCAGCGAGGCTGCCTCTCCTAGCAGCCTGCACGCCTTCCCAGAGCCCAGGCAGGGAGGCATGGCAGATTCCCGGGAGCTGCCAGAGAAGCAGGTTCCCTTTTGCTTTGGGATCTGAGCGCTGCAAGCGGCGCTGGCGGCTGTGGGGAACGGGGACGCGCGTGGAGAGGGCTGAGCCAGCCTGGTGATCAACAGGGCTTCACTCCTGTTGAATTCAGGAGGAATACAGGACAAGGGGCTGATGTTTGTGTCCTTCTCTGCCACCACACATGCTCTTCTTCGCTCCAGATCTCGGTGTTCATAGATAGACCCCATAAACTGCAGCAGGACTTTAAATGGCTTGTGCTCCGCCCAGGGCTTAAAAGCGAAATGACGCCTGAGTTTGAAATGATCCCCCAGCTGCACGAACAGGAGAGCCAGGGAGGGGCCTTGGCGATGAGAAACCGGCTCCTTCCCTCCCCTGCCCTGTGCTCTTCCTCCCTCCTCCTCCCCCTCCTCCCTCCTAACAAGGGGCATTTTCTCACCAGGTGGCTCGGCAGCTCTGGCCACAGGTACCACCGGCCCATGCCACTGATGTAAATGGGTGTCTGGCCAAAAACCTGGATCAAAATGGAAAGGGAGAGCAGACAGAGATGGAGGGTGGCAGAGGAGCCCAGAGCCTAGCTGTTCTAGTTAGTTCCCACTACAGAGAAGGGCATCGAATTCCCTTTTAGACTTCTATCTCCAAGCTGAAATCCTCAGGTTTCCCTCATTTTTCAGCCTGTATGTGGTGTAGTCCCAGTATTCCTGGGGCCTCTAATGCCACAGACAGTTCACCTAAGGAGAGCTCTGAAAGGTCCCAGGTTTTATGGTGCAGAGTGGACTTACAGGAAGGTTCAAAAAGGTGTTGAAAAAGTCAACAAAAACATGATCTCGCAGCAGCAGCCCCATGTCCATGGAGGCTATGGATGCTACAAGGGGAGAAGAGAAAGTTATCTGGGCTTTGTGTTGCCAGCTGTGACATCAATGTGAGCCAAAGGAGTTTTGGGGGGGAATCAGCTTTAGGGAATATGTGGTACAAGCTTGTCCTGTGCACACATGGGAGGATTTGGAGCTGGGACAGTCTGTGAAATGTGTTTTGGGATGGGTGGCACAGGCTGTTTGGAAAGCACCTGCAGGTCCAGCAGCATGCAGGAGCTGGGAAGTTTGAATGGCAGCCTCCTAAGTAGCAAAGGTATGTGGTTCATAGAGGCTGGGCACAAATGTGGTGGCATCCATAGGGCAGGAGAAGGGAGGTGCTGTGGGTGGAGGGCACAAGATGTGCTTCTCTGCCTTACCAAGACATTGGGCATCACCCACCTTATCCACCCAAGACTCAATGCAAGTGTCAGTGCCCAACACCTCCCACTACCCGGTGAAGTTTTATTTAAGTCCGAAAGATCTGGATGTAAAAAGATGGGCTGGCATCAGCCTGCTGGTGGGTGGATGCCCTTGCAAATGTCCTCTTCCATGAAGGCATGGCTGTGTTACAGGGAGGACCCATATTTCAAAGCTTAATACTGCTTTTTTATCCCACTTTGTCCACCTTTTGGGGTGTGTTTAGAGGGCTAAAGCCCCTAGCAGAGGGTAACTCACCAGCAGTCATCATGATGGTGTTGTGTTCCGGTGCTGTGTTCCGAAGTGCCACCCTGATTGTGACACACATGTTCTGGTGACTCCTGCGGGGCTGCAGGGCTCTTGGGGACCACAAGGCTCTCAGCACTTCCCTCCTGGCTGTCCTCTAGGCCTGCTTAGCCTGCAGAGGAGAATACTGAGAGAGGATCTGATCAGTGTCTGTATGTGCCTGAAAGGGGGATGTCCAGAGGATGGAGCCAGGCTCTTCTCAGTGGTGCTGAGCAACAGGATGAGCAGAAATTGGAACAGAGGAATTCCCACCTGAACATGAGGAAAAACTTCTTTACTGTGATGGTGACTGAGCACTGGAACAGGTTGCCCTGAGAGGTGGTGGAGTCTCCCTTACTGGAGCTATTTGAGAACCATCTGGGCACAATCCTCAGTACTGTGCTCAGGCGCCCCTGCTTGAGCTGAGATGCTGGACCAGGTGATGTCCAGTAGTCCCTTCTGACCTTACCCATCCTGTGACTATGTGAAATGTCACTTTTTAAATCCCCTGCAGACACACTTTGGCAGTCCTAAAACGAAACCCTTCCCCCCTCCCTGCTTGGGCAAACTTCTTGCCTTCAAAGCAGGTTCTTGGTGGCACCTTGGCACTGAGTGTGGTTGCTGTCAGTGCATCTGCTCAGCCTGGGATGGAAATTTCACAGGAGACCCCACTGTGTCTGCTCCAAACAGACCAACCCCACATTTCTTATCAGCTGTCTTGCTTCATCAGAGCTGGGCCTGAGACTCAACCTTGGAGAACCTCCAGTTGGAAGAGAAGGAGAAAAAGAAGGAACCCGTTCTTGCAGCAGGAGTGACCTGTTTCCCTGGCAGGAGGAGGAATCTGCTCCCCAGGTGGGTACTTGATCCTGCTCTTTATAATGCTGTGGTGCCAGACCTGGGGTCACCTACGGTCTGCACAGGCAGCAGAGGGGAAGGACAGTGTCCCACAGTGCCCCCACCTCACGAGGTGGTGCTGTCAAATCAGGAATGTGAAGCTGTTCCCAGCAGCATCAGGGCTCTGCATCTCAGCAAGCAGCTTGTGACAGTGCCAATGAATACAGGGACAGTTCCAAATTAATTGTGGAGCTGGTGCTGGGAACCCCAGGGGGACAGTGCTGGGCTACTGGCACTGGCACAGCCTCTTGGGGATGTATACTCACCTTCCTTCGGCCACAGCCCAGCCACATGGGCTGGTTACTGTGCCAAAAACCAAACTGATGTGGGCAGCCGTGAGCCACAAAACACCTGCTTGTCCAGTGGTGCCAGGCCCAGCTGTGGAAAGGAGTTGTGGAAGACCCAGGGGAGGAGTAGCTCTGATCATGGATCCATAAAGATTTATGCTGCTGACCCCAAGAGATGAGAGGGGGGCTAGGAATGAGCTGGAGTGGTGGCTGTCTCACACTTAAAAGACTCAAAAGTCCTCAGAGAAAGGTCATAATGTGAAAAAAAAAAACCCAACAAACATTTTCCAGTTGGCAACTGAGCAGATGCCCAGTAGGATCCTCAGAGGCTGGGGTAGCTCCTTGGGTGCTCATCCATCTCTGGACTGACCTCAGTGGGACTGTGATGGCTTCTGCCAGGAAAGGACTAAAGTTGTGAACAGGAACAGGCCAACATGGTTACTGTGGGAGGGCACAGGGCCATTTCCATGGAGTTTCTCCCCAAGAGGAGACCCCAAGAGGTTTGGCAGGATGGAGTCTGCTCAGACTGCAGCTTCCCAGGTTTTCCCAAGGCACATTGTCTCCTCACAAGAGGAGCTCACATAAGCTGGGTGGCTATTTAGGAAAAACCAAAAAGGTTTTTAAAAAGAAGTGGACACATGAGCACAGCCCAGATTTAGAAGGAACCTTGGAGTGGCTGGACTCCATAAAAAAGGTAAGGGCAGAGTTGCAACATCAAACACATCAGGAGGGCTTTGCTCCCCCCCTGCCCCGGCCTCAATCACCCATTTCCCCTGTCCCTGGCATGGGGAGCAGCCCTCCCTTGGCAGACCTGAGGTGACCAGTGGCAGAGTCTCACGTTCCCAGGGCAGAGGGGATGGGGCTGGGATTTTTATCCTTGCCCAACATCAGTTGGCACTGCTCCCCATGGTGGCAAAGTCCAAGGCTGCCCAAACAATGTCAGCCTCACTGCCTGTGGTCACTGGCCACTCACAGCCTCCCCCAGCAGCCCAGCCTGTGCCTTTTGGTGCCATCAGGAGGGTGGGGGTTGTTTCCCCCCCACCCCGAACACCTCAGCATTGCTTCTGGTTCTGGGTGATGGTCTGGAGCCCCAGCAATCTGGGAAACTCCAGCCTGTGTACACATAAGTATTATATCCCCACCATGAGCTTTTCGGGGAAGACTTGGGATTGTTTTCCCCCTGTACAGCCTCATCCTGTTTTCATATGAATAGTTTATAGGACATTGGGCCCACAGCACCTTAAAACTGGAGTTGACCAAGGCCTGAGGAATTCCAGTTCAGCCTTAAATATTCATTCCTTTCTTGAACATATTACAATTACTTTTTATATGTGATTTTCATGCTCAGTCTCCTGAGTGCATAAGATTTGTTTGCTCAGCAAGGACAACACTGGTGCTCCCTTCAGGAGTATTTTTGAGCCTGTTGCCATCTGTCTGTGGTTTCCTTGCTTGGGACTGTCCATGCAGGCTGGGCTCTGTCTTTTACACCTGACAGCCCCTGTGGCAGGCTCTGCCTTCACTTATCTCTCCTCCAGCTGAAGCAGAACCACTGGTATAACCTTATCCGAGTGTCTGGGGCTGTTGGCTTCAGCAGCCCAGGTTGTGTTGTGGCAGGACAGGGACTTAATTCAGCCATAAGGGAGGGACATGGGCAGCAGCACTTTGCTGTTACCTTTTATAATTTAAAATGTCAGGCCCGGATTCACCGCTTAATCCACTTAGGCAGTGGTTTTAGGATTTCTGTACTCTCACTTATGGAGCTGTGAAGTGTGTTAGGCTGAAATTAATGTGTCAGCCACAGCTAACACAGCCTCAACCTGGCTGGGAGTGTATTTAACAGTGTGAACAGTGCTAATAAAAAAAAAAAGGGGGGGGGGGGGGGAGGAATCCCAACAAAAACAACCCTGCCAATCAATGCACAGTGTGACCAACTTTCAGCTTCAGGGAAAAGTCATGTGCTGAGTTCTCCCTGGGATATTCTCCACTCTTGTACAGAACAAACTGAGCCAAGCAATTTCTAGGTCTCAAATCTCACCTGCCCCTGACGTTCTCATCTTCCAGCTTCCCCCCGGCGCTGTTGAAGTTGAGCACGTGCTCGGGGAAGGCGCTCGGCCCCGCGCAAAGTCTGTGGAGCACAGCCGGCAGCAGGTAGGGGCTGCCTGCCGGGAATGCCGCTGGATCTCCCAGAGCAAGCAGGGGGAGCCGTGCAAAGGGCTGCTGGGGCATGGAGCAATGCCATGGGCTCCTGGGAGGGATGACAAGGTGGGTGGTGGGCACGGGGACAGGCACCCAGGTGGCTGAGAAAGGGGTGGGGAGGGAGGTGGCAGCATCTGGGGGGTTGCATGAGGCTGTCCTGGGTGCTGTGCCCCAAGGTCCGTCTTCCCTCCGTGCTTCCTGGTGTGTGGTCTGGGGAGCTCCATGGGGAGGGAGGTTTTTTTTTCCACTCTGCATGTGCCTCTGCACGTTTTCACTTATTAATTTGCTTTCCTAAATTGCCCTTTGGTGCAGCTCAGGTGATCTGCTCTGGAAAGCTGAAAGCCCTCTGGCCACCAGCCTGCAGCTACCCTTGACCCTGGCAGCATCTTCAAAGGGAGCATGGGTCTGCTGCGGAGTGTGCAATGTTTGCTCACAGCCAGGGCCAGCAGCTACTGCCTACCTGCCTTGGGGGGTTTCGTCAGCCTCCTGCAGCACTCTGGGGGAGATCAGTTGGCCACTGCTGCTTGCACAAGGTCAGTCCTCCCAGTGCACTCATTCCCCCACCCCACGGTGAACTCCCTGTCCTCAGTCACTTTGGAACTAAGCACTTGCTCAGGCGTTAGGTTGATTTTTCCAGTTCTCCTGTTGTTAATCATGGGTAAAACATGCTGCATCTCCAGGTCTCCCAGCCTGGGAGCATCTTGGGAGCCCACCAGGACGCACTGTCATGGGTCCAAGCAGAGGCAGCTGTGCCCAGTGGTGGGCAGAGATGGAGGTGATGCAACATCAGGACACCCAGCCCATGGCTGGTCTCATTTGAGTGTAGTTCAGTTCCTTATGTAGAACCTCCTAGCCCAAAGCACTTCCTTGGATGGCTCTGAAAGTGGTATAGCTCAATTTAGGAACGAATTGACTGTTGGGCATGGGGAGAGGAGAGATACTGAAGATGTTCCTGCTCATTGCAGGGGGTTGGACTAGATGACCTTCAAGTCCCTTCCAAAGCAAACCATTCTGTGATTCCATGATGTTATGCCCATCCCTCCTCCCTCCTAGCTGTACCATTGCTGGAGGCTGGGGCATTTTGGGTGTGTCCAGCTTCCTCCTGGGACCTAACCATCACAACAAAATGGGCAATTCCTCCTCCCTGTGTGACATCCATGTTGGGAAAAAAAAGCATTCCTTTCTACTTCAGAATTTTTTTTTTAGTGCTGGTGAAAAACAAATGGCTATTTGGGCTTAGCAGTCCAGGTCTGCAATCTGTTGGGCTTGAGATCCCGGTATCTGTGGTGAGGAGCAACCCTTGGAGATATCCCCAGGGTGCTGGGAAACTCCCAGCATTGCAGGAGCAAAGCCATCAGCCACCTGCCCCAGGGCCTGAGCCACAGGGAAATTTCACATCCTGTCTATTTAACCCTCAAGTTGCCACCCTCCTCTTTCCCCCCCCTCCTCCTGCCCGCCCTACCCCTCAATGATGTGACCTGTCTGCATTTTAAGGCATTCCCAAATGGAGGAGAGGGATAGGTCACAGCAGCCCCAGCAAGGCACAGTGGAAAGGGAAGCCATGATCCTTTACTGCCTGGCTGCTGGCTGGAGTTGGAAAAGGGCAGGCATGTCCCACGCTACCTGTGAGAAACTCATCCTGGTCCCCAAACCTTCCCAGGAGAGTGCAGGGACCCAGCTGTGCCCTGTCCCTTGGAGGCAGCAGGCTGCAAAGTCCAGCCTGCCCGACCCTTGCAGCTCACCAACCTCACAGCTTTCAAACCTTGGCACTTCTCTCAAGATATATAACTGTGCTGGCAAGAAGTGCCGGGCCAGGCGAATAAAGGTGTTCCCACAAATTAATAGGAGGAAGAAGGAAAAGCTTGTGCCAGTTGCGACTCGCCCCTGGAGCAGGACATTGTCTCACCCTCTGGCTGCACGTGTGGCACAGGGCCCTTTGAAGACGGATTTAAATCTATTCGTGGGTCGTGTCACCTGTTGGCACCAAGCCCTCCCCAGCTCCCCGAGGAGGGTTTTGTCGGCTACAGCGACCGTCACTGGAGCACGCAGCTGGGCGAAGGCACAGCCTGAGCGCGCTTTCCCCCCAAAAACAAAAAGCCAGGCTGGAAAGGGAGGAGGGGAAGGAAGGCAGGCGGTAAACAAGCCGTGTGAGCCCAGCGAGGCGGCCCCGGAACGCTTCCCGGGAGAGGGCGCTGGGTCCGCGGCTGCCGCTTCTCCGCTGGCTCGTAAACAACTTGTGCAAGGTGAGCACAGGGGCTTGTGTATGAGCCAGCCACCAAACCCTCCCGGGGCTGGCAGCTCCATCCTCCCACCCCCGCCATCACACCCTTGCCCACCCTGGGAGTCTCTCCCAGGCTGAGGTTTGCTGCCCGGCATGGATTTTTGGGATGGAGAGGAGATGTTTACATTGCCAAGCTGCCTTCGCTCCCCACTTCCCTTCAGGGTTGGTTGGAGCTGCCTAGCCCCGAGGCTTGGATAGCACGAGGTTCAGCCCACTGCACAGAGGCTTCACCTGGGCTTATTTGGAGCCAGGTCTGGTGGACAAAGTTTGGGAAATTAACAGGTAGCAAGAGTAATTCCAAGAATTTGGAGCTATCGGAGCTTTCAGTGTCCCGATTAAAGAAACACTCAACAAACCTAGGGAAGAGGCTGGACACTGCTTTACGTTGCCTGTGGCTTGACAGCTCCCCTTTATGGGAGCTATTTTGGGCCTCGGCAGCAGCTCCTGCTCTGCTTCCTTTTGCTTCAGCTGAGCTGTTAGATTTGGGTGACCACAGCTGAACTTGGGCTGAACATGAGATCCTGAGCTCATTTCTGTGGATAAAATGTCACGGTTTTTTGTATGTTGAAACCATTTCTCTGTGCACAGGGTGCCCGAACTGGGGTGCTGGCAGGAGGCACTTTCTGGGGTGCTGAGGGGAGGTTGTTGGCAATGCTCGGTGGCTCTGCCTTGCCCTAGCAATTCCAGGAGGAGGAAAACACCTGAATTTCACCTTGTTCTGGACAGCCTCGGGGAATTACCACATACTAATGGCTGCTCCAAGGCGGTGGTGAGGAATGAGCCAAGTTGTCCCCCCAGGGAGGGTGGGGATCTGGCTCTTGAGATAGGCAATAAATCAAAGCGTGGTTTTAGCCAGCACTTCCACCTCCTCCCGCCTGAGGATCCGGTTCTGCCTGGCCATTTTCCCTCTGGATTCTGGCTGTACAATGGCTGTGTCCACGGTAGGTTGGCTGTGATAGCCAGGAGGGAGTTTCGGTGCCATCTCCCCGAGGCTGGCGTGGGACAGAGCAGGGTCCTGTGGCCCCGTGGCAGGCGTGTGGGTGGCGTGTGCTTGGCCTGGGACCTGCGTGTGCCTTCAGCGTGTGCACACAGGGTGGCAGCTCCGTCTGCTCGTGCTGGCGTGGCTCTCCTGCCCCTTGGATCCGGGCTGGAAGTTGCACAGAGTTGCAGGAGTTGAGACAAGCGACAAAGCGGGGTGGAAAAATACTGGGCAGTGGCTGCGGTTTGCTGGGTGCTGAGTGGGTGCTCCCATGGTGGACCTGGAGGATTTCTCCTCCCTCGAATGACAGTGACGGATCCTGTGCCTTGGAGCGAGGGTCTGCAAATCCACGTGCTTGAAGCAGGCTGTGACCTGCTCCAAGGAAGAGAAGCTCTTGTCCCCCTCCTAAGAGTGGGCACCAAGCCAAAGCCTGTGCCCGGGGCTTGGAGCTCCGGTCCCTCCCTCTCTCCCCCCATTTTCCCGGGGCAGCCGGTTTCCATCCCTGCGAGCTATGCCAAGGCAGCCGCTAATGTAAACGCTGCGGAAAGCCCTGGATCCGCTCCCGCCTGCCCAGGGACACGCGGTTGTTTTTCCGGTCGGGAGCGTTGTTAAAAAGACCCAAAACCCACCCAAACCCTCCACTTTCTGCCCCCTTTTCCCTCTGCTTTCTGCACCCACCCACCCCCTCCAACCGACTACGGGGCGAAGCGGCGGTGTTCCCCCCTTTGTCGGGGGCGGCCGAGCCGCGATGCCGCCGTAGCAGGAGGATGACGAGGAGGACGAGGAGGGAGGCGGCGTGGTGGCCCTGTCCCCCCTCCCGGGTCCCCCCTGTCCCGCCCCGCTGCCCAATCCGTGCGGCGGGGCCGGCGCTGCTCCTCAATAAAGGCGCGGCGGGCGCGGCCCTGGGAGCCGACTGTGGGAGCCCGGCGCCTGCCTGCAGTCGCTGCCGAGCCCAGGTACCGGCCCGGGGGGGATACAGGAACGGGGGAGGGGTAACGCTGGCCGCCACCCGCCGCAGTCCCCCGGGGACGGCAGGGGAGGCAGCCCGGGGGCTTCCGGCGGCCAGACCTTGCAAGGGAAAATTCCTCCTTTAGGGGACGGGGAGAGTTGGGGGGCGGGGCGGAAGTAGAAGCTCGAGTTTTCTGTTGAAAACATTCCCTTTGCAGTTTTGTTTGGTTGTTTGGTTTTTTTTGGTTTTTTTTTTTTTTTACCCCCAGGAGGCTGTTCAGCTGCTCCTGGAGCGCAGGGACTCCCTCACTGCCAGAAGATGCACGCGTAGGGGATGTTTCTGGCAGGGCAGTGGGCGCGTTGGGAGCCGCAGCGGGGTGGGCTGAGGAGGGCTCATCCCGAGCCCCTCCGCAGGCGAACGGGATGTTGGAGCGACTTCCCAAGTCAGTCCGCATTTCCAAACTGTTGGCATTTCTAAGCTCCTTGGAAAACACGCATGGAGCCTGGCTGCTGTGGGTCAGACACGAATGGGCTGGCTGGCGCTGGGAGCCTGGCTCCCAGGGCTCTGGGGATGCTGCAGCCCCCACCGACTGGTTCCAGAGCCACTCCGGCCCATCCGGCCTCCCCATCGCTGCCTGGGGTACTCAGGGCTCGCATGTGCTGCCTGTTGCTTTTCCTGCTGCCCTGGGACCGGGCTTGGATAACCTCAGCCGGGCTGAGAAGGCAGCTGGGGCAGAAAAGCCCTCCTCGATGAAGCAGATTTATTAAGAAAGCCCCAGCTAAGCTTTCCTTACATTAGCCTTGCTCCGGAGCAGAATGTGGAGATGAAAAGTTCACATGGGGCTACGGACCCCTTTGGAAGTCTGTTGCACTGGTTTATTAGCAGGAGTTTGGGGATTAATGGGACTCTTTGAAGGGCTTCTGGAGTAGGGCTTTCCTGGCTGCTGGCATCTGCCTGAGCTGCTGTGTGTTGTCCCTGAGAAATGACATGGAACCACTGGAGATGCCAGCCAGCCCTGTGGCTGAGCTGTTTTGTGCTCCTCCCTGGACTGGGGGGCTGAAAAATGTGGGAGTGCAGGAAGGGCTCACAGCTGGGGCTGTTTCTGATTCCCCCCTGCAGGAACCCCCTTGTGAGGACTGCAGCCATGGCCACCTCAGCGAGCTCCCACCTGAGCAAAGCCATCAAGCACATGTACATGAAGCTGCCACAGGGGGAGAAGGTCCAGGCCATGTATATCTGGATCGATGGCACAGGAGAGCACCTCCGCTGCAAAACCCGCACACTGGACCATGAGCCCAAGAGCCTGGAAGGTGAGAGGGGAGGTGCAGGACTCGTAGTAGACTCACCAAGTGAAGGAAGGATGCCACTTCTCTCTTCCTATGGCAGAAGGATGGTTTTTAGGGAAGACATTCCTTCTCATGCCCTTTCAGTTATCTCTCCCCAGATACCACAGGGGAGCGTTCCCAGCTTTCCAGATGTGGAGTTTTGGGAAGGTGCCTGG
The DNA here is from genome assembly GCF_009650955.1 of Corvus moneduloides. Classification (NCBI taxonomy): domain Eukaryota; kingdom Metazoa; phylum Chordata; class Aves; order Passeriformes; family Corvidae; genus Corvus; species Corvus moneduloides. The sequence continues at coordinate 5,431,926 of NC_045484.1, read as the reverse complement.
GGTTGGGAGCCCATCCTTGGTGCTGTCCCTGCCGTGGAGGGGCTGTTGGCAGGGGTTGGGGGCTGTTGGCAGGGGCTCAGCTGCCCATTGACTCTCAAGTACTCGTTTTGGCCGGAAGTAGTTTGGCAGAAGAAAGTGCAGGGGAAAGAATGGAGCTATCCGGTGTAATTAAGAGCTTGTGTCCCTCAGAACAAACAGTCCCAGCTTACACAATAATAGCATTAGGATTTTCCCCAGGTTGCCATGGAGCTGGCTGGAGACAGTTATGAAATGAAAATACTGTGTGTGACTGAGCAGAATTATCTTTTTTCTTTCCTTTTTTTTTTTTTTTTTTCTTTTCCCCTCCCTCCTTTCCCCTTTTCCCTTTGAGGGAGTGGTTGGCACAGCTCTTTTGAAATCTTTGTGCTTCCCATCCTCCCTCTTTCCCCCTGGGATATTGAGGAGATAACATTGCCTGGGTGGAGTTCTGGGCTTTGACCTGAAGGGCAGTGCTCAGCATAGAGGGGTGGATGAGGGGCCATGCTGGCCACACTCCCTTTCCATATGAGATTCCACCTCTATATGATTTGCCTTCTCACCTTCTTCAGGCCATGTAGCATGAATGAGGGTATTCCATGGCTCTCCTCATTCCCATAGCTGGAAGATGGCTTGTGGTCTGCCTTTCCCCAGCTGAGGGAAATGGGTGCTTTGCTCATCCCTGTGGTTGTTGTGACATGGGAAATGTTCTCAGTGCTCCTCTGTTCACTCAGGCTTGGCCAGCAGCCCAGCAACTTGTTATTTCCCAGGGTGGCAGGGGAGTTTCACTCCTACACTTTTTTGCTTGCTTTGGGGTTTTTTTTGCTTCCCCCACTTGGAACAAAATCAGCTGAGCTGGGACTAAACCTATTGCAGGCCTATTCTCTATGAGCATCTTCACCTCTGTCTTACTGGAGGGTGGCAGGGAGCCCATCCTGGGGACTAGGGACCCTGGGTCACTGTGGCTGGTTCCTTTCTTTGCTCCAGATCTCCCTGAGTGGAATTTTGATGGCTCCAGCACCTACCAGTCCGAAGGCTCCAACAGTGACATGTACCTGCGACCTGCTGCCATGTTTCGGGACCCTTTCCGCAAGGACCCCAATAAACTTGTTCTCTGTGAGGTCTTCAAATACAACCGCCAGTCTGCAGGTGAATGAATGGATCTTCTCCCTTCTCCTGGTGAAGGTGGTGTTCCTGGGAAGGGGAATGGGAGACCTGCCCAAGTGCAGTCTGTGCTCTTAGCATGACACAGAAATAATCCCTGCTTTGAAAGTAAAGGGCAAACAAAGTAATGGACAAAGGGCTGAGCTTGGGATTCTTCAACACTGCTGGGACTCAAACTATAAAAAAGGTGGAAATGGAGAGTGCAGGTGCTCATGAGCCTTGTGTCGCTTTTCCATTCCAGAGTCAAATCTCCGGCACACCTGCCGGAGGATTATGGACATGGTGTCCAACCAGCACCCCTGGTTTGGGATGGAGCAGGAGTACACTCTCCTGGGGACAGATGGACATCCGTTTGGCTGGCCTTCCAATGGCTTCCCTGGACCCCAAGGTAATCTTTCGGGAGCCTGGACCAAGTCAGGAGTGTTTGAATTGAACTCTGTGTGGTACAGCTTCAGGTGAGCTGAGGGATCCAAGGTGTTCTTAGAACCGAAGGTGGACAGTAGAAAGCGGGATATTGGCAAAAACTAACCATGAGATTAAATTTGTTACAGAAAGGCTGAGGTGGGGATTGGCCGCATCCAAATTTGCTGTTTGGTTTGTTGGTCTGGAGGGGACTTAAACTCAGGGGAACTTGCTCTCCATCGGTGTTCTGCTCTGCTAGTTCTTCCATGAGAAACAGATCTTGGGATTTTTCCACACCCCCCAAGCCTTTGGAGAGTTCTCCCCTGTGCATGCTGAGTCTTCACTGAATGTCAGCGTTTTTCCCTGTGGAGACTGATGTTCCCCTGTGCTGTTGCAGGTCCATATTATTGCGGTGTAGGGGCAGACAAAGCCTATGGCAGAGACATTGTGGAGGCCCACTACCGAGCATGCCTTTATGCAGGCGTGAAAATTGGAGGAACCAACGCAGAAGTGATGCCAGCCCAGGTACATCATTCTAAGATGCCTCATGGAGTGAGAGAGTAGTATGGAAAAATCCCAGGCCGCAGGAGCTGTGTCTGCCTGCTCTGAGCTGTGTAGCTGTGCCGAGGATCAGGGGGTGGGAGGTGCCTGTCTCCACCCAACTGAGCCCCTGATGCCTCCTCCCTTGCAGTGGGAGTTCCAGGTGGGACCATGTGAAGGGATTGAGATGGGGGATCACCTCTGGATTGCGCGCTTCATCCTGCACCGGGTGTGCGAGGACTTTGGGGTCGTGGTGTCCTTTGATCCCAAGCCCATCCCTGGGAACTGGAATGGTGCTGGCTGCCACACCAACTTCAGCACCAAGAGCATGAGGGAAGAAGGAGGTCTCAAGTAAGTGTTTGAGTTGTTTACTGGGCAACAGGATTTTGCAATGCTTTGGATGACACAGGAGTTGTTGCTCTGGTGCTTGGCATGATATCTGAGTCTTTCTTCTGGATGGGGTTTTTTTGGTTGTTTCGTTTTTGTGTTGTTTTTTTTTTTAATATGTGTTTTTTATAGTGATACATTCTCATATTGATGCTTGGTGGGCAGTTTAGCCAGCAGTACAGCTCAACCACTGCTGGTGGAAGTACAGACAGCCAGGATGCGACTATCCGTAACAGTCTGTCTGGTTCCTGACCTGCCAGTACTGGGAACAAACAAACAAACTCAGCACAGGCCATTTTTTATTATTTCTTTATAGCCATGATGAAAGACCATTTGTTTCTGTCTAGGCAAGGCTGCCATGTTTTCTTAAAGATCAACATCCTAAAAATGCAAACCCTGAGTTCCTGTATGGGACTGGTGTGCTGAGTGCAGCCAGGGATCCTGTGTCACTGGAGCTATGTGGAGGGATGCATCCTGGCAGCTCTGTTTTCTTGCCTTAATCTTAGTGATGCCCTGAGATAATGGGACAGCCCATGACTCTGTGAGCTTCATTAGTAGAAACTCCAGTGTTGAGAGATCTCTGCTCTGAGAGCAGGTGAAAGTGGGAAGTTTAACTGGTGGTGTGTCACAGAGAGCACTCCCTAGGGAGCCTGTGGGATTTGGCCATGAGGATTCTTTTCCTGGGTCAGCAGTAGGAGTGGAGAGAAACCCTGTGTTGGGATGAACAGCCAAGTGGGTTGTGGGGCACAAGGCATCATCATGAAATGGCTTGGGGACAGCAATTAATCTCGTGTCACTTTGACACAACAGTCCAGAGGGGTTCAGCTCATCCTGTCCCTCACTTTGTCATCACCTGTCCCTCCCTCCACAGGCACATCGAGGAGGCCATTGAGAAGCTGAGCAAGCGCCACCAGTACCACATCCGTGCCTACGACCCCAAGGGGGGACTGGACAATGCCAGGCGCCTGACAGGCTTCCACGAGACGTCCAACATCAATGAGTTCTCCGCCGGCGTGGCCAACCGCGGTGCCAGCATCCGCATCCCACGCAATGTGGGCCATGAGAAGAAGGGCTACTTCGAGGACCGCCGGCCCTCTGCCAACTGTGACCCCTACGCTGTGACAGAGGCCCTGGTGCGCACGTGTCTCCTCAACGAAACTGGGGACGAGCCTTTTGAGTACAAGAACTAAGCAGACTGCGCCCCACAGACACCGCCTCCCCTCGCACTCCCCACGCCCCTAAACTTCCCTTCTAGATGTAATCCCAAGGGTACAAGATAACATGTTTTGTGTCTCAGTAACTCTTGTTGTCTTGAGGTGGGGAGGAGGGCAGGTTTAGTTTTATCGATGTCTGTTTGTCATTGACTCTTCAGAAGATGAGAGGAGGACAGGGTGTTAGAGAATTTTTAACCACTGTTTTATTTTTTTGTCTAATTCATGTGTACATCGGATGGGATCCAGTGGCTTCCAGGGACAGACTGCACATGCAGAAAGCCAGTAGGAGAGGAGAAGGCTTAAAACAGAATCAGATTTGAGGTGTCAGCCCCACTGCTGGCTCTCTGCAGACTCATGGCTCTCTAAGGTTGGTGCCTTTCTGTGGAGAAGGGAAGATGGGAGCTGTGCATATGCTCCTGCCTGTGTGGGGAGATGATGGGGAGATCATCACTCTTTGCCCACTCTGAGGTTTCTGGGAATCTTCTGGCATTAAGTTCAGCATAGGAGCATTGAGGAGAACTCTTGGTTCTGTCACTGGAAGTCAACCGATCTCTGGCTCATAACACAGAGTGAAGTAGTATTTTTCTATTTAAATATAAAAACAGGAAAAAAATTATATATGGAAGTGTTTTTTTCTTAAAGAGATGATGTTCCAATGCCTCATCCAGCCAGAGCAGGCAGAGTTCTTGCAGATGCTGTTGGAGGCCTCCAGGTGGGACTGAGGGTGAGCTTGGAGGGAGACTCAGATGAGATTTGTTCAAGCATGGAGTGGAGCTTGCAGGAAGGGGTTCCCAGAGTGAAAAGCCTGCAGAAGCATTTGTCACTGTAACTCGAGTGGCCGTGACACGTTCAGAGTGAGAGGAAGGTGTCCTGAACCAAGAGTTGACTGGTCAACAGCGTTCCAGATAGAGCTGTGGGTGTGTCACCTGTCCAGCAGGGCTAGCATGTCACTAAAGCAGGGCTTTTGATAAAGGCTAAAAAAAAGAAGAAGTTTTAATTTTTTTTTTCATAATGTTCTTAGTTTCTCCAACTGAATGGTTTTACAGAGACCGTTGATGCCACTGTTGTGGCCTGGTTCTCGCGGGCTGCCTGCCATCCAGCGAGGAGGGGGCTAGGAGAGGGGAAGGGAGAGGCCACCTGTCCCTCCCAGCCAGCCCTGGCACTCCCAGCTCCTGCTGGGGGGTTCAAATGTTCCGGGATTTTACGCTTGGGTATCTTAGATGGTGCCAGTTATATTCTGTTGCATTTGGACTTCTGCCGAATAGGTTTTCTTTTTTGTAATAAAAGAAAAAAAGAACAAAACCTTAAATCTGACTTCTGCAGCCTCTTTTTGTATGTGTGTTGCCTTCAGCATTTGAAAGGATTTTGGCTCTGATAGTGGGTAGATGTGGCTTTTCATTTGTGGGGTGTTTTGGGGGGGGCAGGGGTCTTTCAATCCATGTGTGCTCTCCAGAAAATGGGAATTTGTCAGCAGTGGTTGGTTCTCTGGTGAGTGATGGTCCAGCTGTGGCTTGAATGGGATTCTTCTGGGATAGGAAAGGGTCTGGGCTTGTGAGTGTCTATAGGGAGGGTTATGGGGTTGGTACAGATGTTGTACATTTCCCCAGCCTCCTCCTCACAAGTTCTACAGGATATAGAAATCCTACAGAAAACAAAACTCCAGCAAACTTAATTTTAAAGGGGGCTTTGTGGAAGAAGACCCTTTCCTGCTCCTCCCTAAGAAAGAAAATGGGAGAGAAATGAGAAAATGCTGCTCATCCACCTTTGGCATAAACCTGGTCATTTAGGAAAATAACCAAGGCAGTAGAAATGTGTCATTTTGTTCCTGTGGTCCTTTATTGAGCTTGTGGTGCCATTCCTCAGCTCCCCAGGAGGTGATTCCTTCAGGAGAGGATGCTTTAACTATTCCCACCTTTAAATCTAGATTAACTGTACCTGAGCATCCTGCTGGGCTGATGAGGCCATTCCTGCTATCACAATTTTGTGGACCAACTGTTTTCCTGCATCTCCCTTCTGGGGAACATTGAAGGTGCAGCACCTTCCTCAGCACAGTCCTAAAATTACCCTGTGCCTGTGCCCTGGTGGGGTGGGGTGTGACCAGAACAGAGGCAAAGTGAACACCATGTCCTTTCCTCCCATCCTGCCATAGCCACAAGGACTTGAGAGCTGGGGTGCTGCAGCCAAAACAAACCCAGGCTGCTCTGGGGTAACTCAGGAGCCCAGAAACCTCAAAGTTTTGTTCTGATCTGGGCTCAGGGGCAAGGCAGCTGCTGTTTCTTATGCCTTCCAAGAATATGTTACAGAGGAAAAAATTACACCTGAATTAAGAGAACTTTTCTAAAGGCATTGGCACAGAAGTAGGGACAAGATATGGTTTGGTTTTCTGTTTGTTTTTTTAAAGTTCCTGTACTTACAAACACTCTGGATCTCTGAGGCTGAATCTCTGTCCCTGCAGAGACTATTTCTTCCTGAGGAATAAAAAAATTGGGAAAAGGGACATGGCTCAGTTTTGGCCACTAAGCATCACCAAGGCAGGAGGTGCTGATGGGCAGCCAGGTTTTGTGTTTTGCCACAGAATCATGGAATGGTTTGTTTTGGAAGGGATCTTAAATATCATCTCATTCCAACCCCCCCGCCAATGGCAGGGACACCTTCCTTGGTTGGTTGGGTTAAAGTCTTTGGGATAAACAGCATCTCCCTGTGGTGTTTTGGTGTCTGTGAGGAAGATGCCATCTCCATGTTGTCCATCAGGCTGATAAGGGGAGCAGACATCAGTCCTTTGCTCCTCCAGCTGCCCTGAACGTAAATTTAGGTCAGAAGCTTGATGCTTAATGGTTCCTCCTGCTCTCAGCTGAGAAAGCATTTATCCTCTCACTGCACAATTACCCAGCTGAAAACAAGGTCAGAACAACATTGTGCTGGGAAGTGGCTTTTCAGATCATTATTAAAAGTATAGGGGAAAAAAAAGATTATAATCAATTAGAAGGGGAAAAATTGTTTATTCCCTCTAGGCATTGTTTTCTGACTTTTTGCCTAGAGCCTGCTTGCTGAATCTGCTTTGTAGTTACCTAAACACTATTTCCCAGCTCTGTAGGGTAGGGAGGCCTCCTCTTAAGGCCACAGGGCTCTTACAAATTGAGCCTGAAACCCTCAGAATCTGAATTTATGTCTTATGTATTCATAGAAAACATTTTGACTTTTGATCTGAGCCTCTCAGGAGGAAGTGAATCCCTTTCTCTGTACTCACACATCCTTAAAATGTAAATAATGATATAGCAAGGAGAGTTCCCAAAGGGTTTGCTGGGCACATCCAAGCATCAGGAACTGCTCCAAATGAAGCAGACAAATATAGCAGCAGCTTTTTAAAGTGCCTGTTGGTTGTGCTCCCTTTTAATCAAACACCAGCTTAGGAGACAAGGCTGCCCCTAACCCATTAATATATCTGCTCACACACTAGGCTTTTCCCCACAACTGGATTTTAAGGCAATCAAAATAAGATTAGCCACAGCTCCCTTCAAATACAGCCTGGAGCATATGAGCTAATCAAGACCACACTTGAAACATTGTTTCATACTGGGCTGTGCCAGCCCAGTTATTGTCTGGACACAAGGGATTTTCCCTTTCTGCAGAGCCTGGTGTGTCAGGTGTGGCTGCTTGGATTCTCCTCTCCTTTCACACTCCCAGAGTGCCCTGCTGCTGCTCCAGTATCCGCACTTCACTTCTCTTACTATTTTGTGGGGGGTTTTTAGTGCTATTTGGTCTTCCTCGATTACCTTTTTTTGGTAGATCAGCCTTCACATGCTTGCACTGCCTGTGGCTGAACACACCTCTTCCTGAACACATCTGGAGGAGGAAACAGCCAGCCTTAGGTGGGTCAGGATTTGCTGAGCTGTCTTTTGGATGCCCTTACCTGGGGGAGAAGAGAGGCAGTTTTTGTTGCTGGGTGAAACTGTTTTTATTTCTCCAAAACAAGTCTGTGTTTTCCCTTTTTTCCGGGGTGTTGATACTGGCTTGTGTGAGTGTCCTGCCTCTCCTTCTGCCTGTGGAGGCTGGGAAGGGATGGCCCCAGGGAGGCAGCCAGGCACAGACCACTGAGGGGGTGATTTGCAGAGCTCTGCAAGAGCCTCTGTTCGGGCTTAAAGCTCCTGTTATCAGAGCAGCCCTGCTTTGTTCTCTTGAAATCCCTCTTGGAGCTCCAGCAGCTCCTCCGATGTGGGGCCTGGAGAAGTCCCAGCTGAGATACACACTTGCAGTTCATCAGCTGATAAAAGCCTTAGGAAAAGTGGCTGGAGGTGCTTTGTCCCCTCAAAGGAGGCCAGGGCATGCTCCGGAAGGGTGCTGGAGACAGGTCAGGTGTGGCCAGTGGGTAATTTCTTGTGTGACCCCTTTGAGCAAAGTGGTGGAGCTGGGAGGGGACTCCTGCCATCACACACATCCATAATTCAGGTTTAGTTGAGCCGGGATTTCATCCCACTTGTTCAGTTACTGATTAAACTGAGGATAGCTGCTTAGGAAACAAGTGGGAACTCTTGAAAGAGAAGATCTCCTTAGGTCTGCCTGGCTTCCCCAGCCAGATGGATGCAAAGTTACACCTGGGCTGGCTCCTGAGTGGGTCCTTCACCTATGAGTGGTTCTCCAGGCTCTCTGGATGGGATTGACAATCTATTTGCAGTGCCTGGTTTCAACATGTCCCACGTGGACATAAATTGAGCTCTGACTCTTTGCTTGCTGATACAGGGGCCAGTCCATTTGTAGGATCTGCTTTTCCTGAGGCCATGCAGGTTATGAGAGATACCAGTCACTGAGTGATGGCTCATCTGGATGCCTAAAGATGTCACTTGTGAATTGCCTGGTTCATGAATGGTGACCTCAGCCTAACCCCTTGTGACTCCACCCTGAGCCAGTGCTGGCTGTTTGGGGACTCTTCCTCCTTTTTGTGCAATGACCTCTGATGGGAACATGTGGAGAAGGGCTCTGGGCAGACATAATCCTGCTGCTCTCTACACTGAAGTCTCCTCAGGAGCTCCATTCCCAGTGGGAGATTATGTGGGTCAGATCATCTCCAAGCTGCCTCTGGAGGTGTCTGTGTTCAGAAGGAATGGGATTTGGGGCTGGGTGCTTCTTGCAGGTTAGCCCCCCAAAATCTGCAGTGGTTGACCTCAATGGGAATCTGCTTGACTGAGGAGAAACCCAGGGTCAGAGAGGTAAATTGGGAGGAAAATCCACATTCTGTGACTCCAGACTGAACACTAGGACTGCAGCTCTTCACAGTCTTGTAGGAGGACTGGACCGTTCTCCCTCACTGCTCCCTTCCTTTCCTTCCCTGGTGAGATGGTGCAAGGTCGGGGTAGCGGTGCAGGGGACAGCAAGGCTTTACCTCAGCCAAAAAATGTCTTTCTTTTTCTTTCTTTCCTCCCATCCTGGCCTGCCCACAGGCTGGCATGGCTGTGCTATTTTGCTTTCATAAGATGCATTACGTAAACAGAGTCTTGAGTGGGGATGCAGTGCCAGCTTGGACTCCGCAGTTGGAAGGAGCCACATTCCTCAGCACTGGGTTTAATCCCTGCCTCCAGTCACAGTTGGTTTGCTAAGAGGAATCTGAGGGCTGTGCCGAGGTTTCTAATCCCTTGCCCCAGGTGGAGCCAGCTTGTTTGTACGGGAACCCTGCTCTCTTTTGTCAATAGGTTGTGCCCAGGTCTCCTCCTAGCAAGCCCTTTTGAGGAGGGTCGGCCCAGGCATGCACAGCACACCTTGATACCCTCCTCTCCTCCCCTTGTTTGCTGAACTCTCTGTGCTCCTTGGCTTCTCTTTCACTTGCTCAAAAAGGCTGCTGAGGGAGGAAAATGGAAATATCCCAGCCCCAGAAAACAAGGGCAGAGGTGGGTTGCCAGACTGGTATGAAAAACACAGCCTGAGAAAAACCACATTGGTGCCAACAATTTCTCCACCTGTCCCAGCACTGACTGTGTCCCAGTGTCCCATCTGTAGGACATGATTCCTGTCCCACCAAAACCCTGGAGATCATGAACCCAGGGATTCTGTGGCACCATCCTGGCTGGGTGGAGGGTGCAAGACAGCAATGGGTGCTTGGCAGGGTGTATGGTGGCTCCTCAGCAGCCTTAGCCCATTGCCTTAACTCCCTGCAGTTGGGATTGATGATCTTCAGGACCCCATTTGGCTGGGCATGGGCCAAGTGGGTTCAGAAGGAAAGGTCTTCACCCTCCATGCAGGTTTGAGATGAAGCTGATAGCAGCAGTGCCTTGTTTTCATGTCCTGTGGATGGATGAGACACCAGACTCCACAGTTTTTGCTGGCAGTTTCCCCCAGTGTCAAACGTTTTTAAAATGAGAAATATTAATCAGACCCAGGGTTAGGCTGTTATTTCTCATCACAAATCTGTGTGGCTCAAACCCATCCATGGCTTGTGGAGATGCTGAGCAGCTGCTGAATTCCCCAGCTGCCTCTGTCCTGAGCAAGAGCCTGTCCAAAATGCCTAAAACACTGGGAAAGCAAGGGAATAGGAGCTTCCTGGCCTACTGAGCTGGATTCTGGCAAGCATGGTGGCCAGCAGGTATTTGGAAAAAATCTGGGACCATTTGCTTCAACCACAAACCCCAGTCTATCCAACGCCTCTCCATGTTTAGGGGATTCTGAGCAAGCCCCCAAGTTTGAGGTGGGAATAGACATGCCCAGGGCTATGTTGTCCAGATGCCATTTCCATTTAGGAAGCTGCCTGGGAACAGCTGGGCTTAGAGATGGGCTTAATCTGAAAGTTGGAGGCCAAGGCTTCAGATGGCTGAATCACCAAAACCTTTGCACTTGCTCTGAAATACAAGATATTTTCAGACCATTTTCCACCCAGACAGAAAACACATGCTGGATGATTAACTGGCTCCCTCTTTTCCACCTCTCCTTGTGGCTAGGTCTCCTGGCAAGTTCTCCATCTGCTTTTTAAAATGCTTTCACTTTAAAAAGGATGCCTTCCCTCCTGGCAAAGGCCCATGCCAGTGATCAGTGGGTGACACTGCCACTGTGGGCTGTAGCCCTGTGGGGAAGCATTTCATTTAGAGAATAGATTGCTCTGGTGTGGAAGTTTTTTATCTGTAATCTTGCTAGGATGAAGAAAACTGCTTGTAGAGGCTGGCTGGGGAAGGAGGTGGCCTCTGGAGTCTTGAAAGGGCTGTCCCTTGCACCACTTTGGCTCTGTGCACAGAGCAGGGGGTGTGCCCCATGTACCAGGAGTCAGGCACACTCCATGGATGGTGGTCTGGGACCCAAGAGCATCCTAGGAACTGTGGTATGCTAGCAGTCTGTGCCATGGAAGCATCCTGGTCAGAGCAAGGGGTTCCCTCTGGGTTGTTTGGTCTCTGTTTTCATATGGAGGGAGAAGAGCTGGCAACCAAAGTGTGAGTTGTGGAGCTCCTCCATGGCAAACTCTGCTCAGACCTCTCTGAGCATGGTTGGGATAGCTTAGAAACATCCCAGGATATAGGGCAGTATTCAGGATGCCACAGAAGGTGTGTGACAGGTTGATACAAGCAACAGAGAACAGTAGGGGTTAAATACAGCCTGAATGGTGCTGCTGCAATAGCAGAGGAGCTCCAAGTCATTCTTGTGAGCCAGAGGGGTGGCTCCAAAGCCCTCAGGAAGGAATTGGCCATTCAATTTGACCCTGCAAGTCGGTAGGCCTGAGTCTGCCTTGTTCCTCCTGAAACAAAACACAGCCCTTTTACGTGCTGTGTCTTGCTAGGAGCTTGCTGGTTATCTTGGGCAGGAGAAAGTCATGGAACTTGTAAGATGGGAGCTTCTGCTGGGAGAGATGGTCTTGGCAAACTAGGAATCTCTCTGCAAAGGTTGTGGTAGGGGGATGGCAGTGATGCCACACGGATTCTGCAGGTGAATGGGATATTTTGGGTGGGAGCTTGTGATAGCTTTGCCTAAAGAGCTCTGTGAGATCCAGCAGCCCCCCCTGCTCATCTTCCCCTGCTTGTCTCCCCCTCCCCATGCAGCCAGTGGAAACTGCTCCCATGAAATCTAAAGCAAGCATTGCAATACTTGTCTTTTTGTTGTGAATAATGTCAGGCCTTTTTTCCACAAGCGCTATTGAGGCAGCAGCTGTATTTCACCCAGCTGGCAGCGCTCAGGGAGGAGATCAAGTATTCTCAGGAGAGCTGGGCCAGATCTAGGGCTGGGGAAGAGTGGTGCAGTTCTGGTTGGCCTCGGTGCTGCGCTGCTTTACACCAGCTCTGAACTGGGTGTTGGGGTTCCTCCCCCCTGGTTTGGGGTCCTGGGAGAGGGGACCCTGGGGTAGAGGCACGGGGTTTCCCTGCTCCCTGGTCACATGTGCCCTAATCCTGTTCCCCATTGGTTGTTTTGTGTTGCCCTGCGAGGGAAGGACCGTGCTGGTCCCGTGATTGCTCAGTTCTCCGGCCATATGGCTGGAGAATGTTATAAACACGTATTATAGTATTGGCTTCTCGCAAAGTGTTAAGGTAGATATTATATAATGTTAGAAATGCTTTTTGCTGTGTGGATGTAGTTTTCTCTCGTTTTAGCAAGAATGTTAGCAAGTGTGAGCAAGTAAGATAACCTCCAAGCGAGCAGAAGATGAGGCCCAAGGAGCTGCTAATCAACACTTTGTCCAGAGAACAAAAGGGCCCAAAGGCTACTCTGCCCGGAGAACGGGCGGCCAGGAGGGTCCGAGAGCCCTTATCACCGCTCTGCCCGGGGGGCAAAGAGGCCCAAAGCTGCAATCAGCCCTGACTGTCTGGAGAATTAAGAGATCCACCCTACCATCGACTCTTACCTAGCGGGCCCAACCCCAAGAATCAAAAGAAAGAAAACCACAAGGCCAAAGACTACGCATGCTCTAAAAAGGCGGACCCAAGGAGTGGCCATGCAGATCAATTCCTAGAAAAGTTTTAATATTAATAGAGAACAGACAGTAAAAATGGTATAAAAAGGACTCACCTCGAGCATCAGGTGTGTTCTTGGCAGAGCGCCAAGGCACCCGGCCATTATCCCTTTGCTTTATTTTATGTGTCTCTTATTGTCTTTATATTAAACTCTTTAAATTCTAACAGGAGAGTGAACCTCGTTTTTCACAAGAATAAAGATCTCTGAAACATGTACCAAGAATCGGTCCCTATTTCTTTTCTACAGGCCTCGCTGTCTATACATGTTGCAGAAATCCCTGCTGCAACAACTGGGCTCCCAGACTGGGGCTTTGGAGGATTTTGGGGAGGTGAAATAGTCGTGTGTGCTCAGGGGTCTGTGAGAGCAGGAAGATGAGGAGCTGGGCTGCTGCTGGATAGGATTTTAGTTGTGTGGGTCACTTCTTGTTGGGCAGTCCTCTTCTGAACCCAAAAAACCAGGAGCACCTGGAGTTCTGTGTGTGTTTCTCCACTCTGCCTGAGCATGCTGCAAGAGCAGAGCTCCAGCCCTGCCAAAACATCCCACGCTTCTGGGAAGTGTCCTCAGCACTGTGTGCTTGTCCCGTGGGATACACTGTGCCTCCCTCTGCCAGGTACCTCTGGGCAGGTGCCAGCCCTTCCTCTGGGCTCAGGAACAGCTCGTTTTGAATGTCAGTGCCATGGGAAGCAAAGAAAGCAGGAGCATATGTGCCCATGGGCACTGCTGGCCCATCTCCCTGGCATGGGCAGGAGTCGTTCCTCTGTCCTTGTGCTGCTGGACCTCCAGCATGAGAGGGACCCCCCTGCCAGCCCCATGCTCTGCAGGCCAGACCCCCATCCTTTGCACAGAAGGGTGTGGAAGAAAAGTTTAAAAATTGCATCTCTCTTGATCCTCAGTTCAACCCCTGTCCCTCTGCTCTGTTTACCCACTAATGGGTAGCTCAGTGTGGGAGTGGGATGGAAGGTTGTTGGAGACAGGAGAAGGCTGCAAGGCAAGGAATATGCTCAGATGAGAGGGTCTTTGTTTGTTTGTTTTGATTTTTTCTTCGGGCCATTCATTATATTCCAGTCATGAGGAAACATGTGACTTCTCTCTGTAAGAAAAACCTGGTATTTTAAAAAAATTTTCATTTTAGCTTATTTTGTGGGGTTTTTTGTTTTGTTTTGTTTTTTGTTTTCTCTCACCTCCAGAGATCTGGTTCTTAGTCCTGAGGTGACCTTTGCTGTCAGAGGTCCATTCTTCTGCTACTATCAGTGATTTTCCCCTGCTTTGCACCTCCCTCTACCCTTCACTGAATAAACAAAAGCCTCTGTCCTGGCCTTGCCGTTCCCAGTACCTGTGGTGGCTGTTTCCAGCTTGCCAAATCTACAGGGATTGAGGTGGCTCCTCCAGAGGCACGTGGATGTGCTCTCAACACGTGGATGTGTCAACACAGCAGTGACTGGAACCACCAGTGAGGGAAGCAGTGGGAGGGAGACAAAGGCATGGAATAAATTATGCCCCTGGATGGTTTTTGCTGCCTGACTTGGTAGCTCTAACCCAGGAGCTACCCAGGATTTATTGTCTTGCACATTTCTGCTCCATCCCCAAATTCATTTGGGTATGCTGGGCTCATGGCTCCCTTGCTTTTCCAGTGCTGTTGACATCTGCTGATTGCTTTCCAACCTTTAAACCAAGACAGAATGGGCGGAGGGGAAGACACCTCATTAATATTTATTCTGCCCTGCATCCTTCCCAACTCTTTCCCCTGGCAGAGATTGGGAGGAACATTACTTTGCTCGCTCCAGGGGTAAATGAGATGCTGTTTAATTGTCTATCACCACAAAGACAATGTTGGAATCAGGGGGGAAAGGATGCTGTGCTTGGCTGTCACTGCATGGCACTTGAGGCAGGATTCCATGTTGAGGCCGCTGCTCTGATTGATGTAGAGTGGGATTTGGGCAAGGTGCATTCCTCCTTGCTGTCTAGATATTGGATGTTCACAGAGGTCATTGCAGGGGTGGCTGGGCACAGGGAACTTCCTAGACAAGGAGGAGGAGGAGGAGGAGGAAGAACCACTAGTAACGAGGACAGGAAAAGGGTGAGCTCACTTCTACAGCCTGTCCTCAGTGGGAGGGATGAAATTATTAACCTGGTGGGAAGGCTGGGGAAGCACAACACCTGGGACAAGTCTCTGGCCTGCCACTGGAGTGAGTTCTTGTGAGCAGCTGGTTGTACACTGTAGTTTGAGCCACACCAGCACAGAGAGTTCAACCCTTGCTTCATCTCCTACTGAACACACACCTCCAAGCTGGCAGCAACCGCCCCTTCTCACCCAGCACATGCCCTGCTTCCCACTGCCTTCCCAGAAATCAGTCTCGCAGGATACACTGTGCCACAGCAAGGTCGTGCCCATCAGGTTTGGTTTTTTGGGGGTTGTTTTTTGGCATTTTTGTTGAGTCTGGTGCCATGTTGCAGGTGGTGAGACAGAACATTGTGCTGCAAAGCAGCTCTGTATTTAGAAGCAGAAGTGAGGCATAGGATGCATGTTTTTAGCATCCCAAATACATTGAGATCCAAAACAGTTTGCAGGGAAAACAGTTATTGCTCTTCCCAGAGTGCCAGAGAAGCCTGGGATCTAACAGCCACATAATGGATGACCCTGATGGGTCCTGGCTTGGGTCCAGCTGCTCTCCTGGGACAGGGATGGGGGATGGGCAGGAGCTGGGCTTCCCTGGGTGCATATTCTGGTGGGACAGACTTGAGCTTCCATCCCAGCCCAGCTCACTGTGCCCAAACCACCCAGTGGTGCTGGGAGCAGCCAAGCGAGACTCAGGCAGCAAAGTCCTCCTCAAATAGGCTCTACTTTCCTTTTCTATGGCCCCAGCTGATGTTTTATAGGAGCTGGAGGTGCTTAATATCCAAGGGCTTTTTTTTTTTCCAGGTGGGTTTTTTCTAAGCAGGGAGTTAAGAGCATGAACAAAGAACAGGATGATATTCTAAAAGTGGTCATATTTTGCTGTCCCTAAATGTAGCTGCTGTGCCAAATGAAGATTCATTTGTCCATGAGATTAACTCCAGGAAGAGGGATTGTAGCAGTGTTGCCCAATGGCTGCTGGGCTGGTTTTGGGTGATGGGCAAGGCAGTGTTTGTTAGGAGAGGTAAAACATTGTTAGACACTGGATCACTGGGAAACAAACAATTCACCTGCTGGCACACGGGAAAGAAAACAAGAAGTGTGTGAGTAGAGACGTGGCCAGCTTCAAACCAGCAATGTGAGCTGGCTCTGCTCCTGGCCCCTGGTTTGGAGACTTCTTGTTCCATCTCAAACATAAGGTGGATTTGGGCCAGCATCTCTTTGAGGCTTCCCCAGTTGTTCTGCTAGAAAATAATTCTTTCCCTACAGACTTTAAGGCCTTGGCACCTGTAGTTTATCCACTTTAACTTTCCTATGTAAACAAGGCTGAAAGATTCTGTGATTCTCAAAGAGAAGATGTGTTAGGTGCTTTTCACAGCTCCTCACCCCATGGTACTGGGTGGGATTTGAATTCCAGGGAGACCGGCAAAGATGGGGAAGGGAGTCTGCTCCAAGAGGGATTAATGCAAACCCCTGGTCGAACAGCTAGTGGCCAAACCCCTCCTGGATTGCTCCTGGCCTGCCGTCTTGCTGGGGAAAAGCAGGGGTGATGAACCCGATCTGACTGTGGTGATGCAGCATCTGGGAAACGCTGCTGGAGGCTTTTTGTGGAAAGACGACCCCACCTCGTAGGTGTCACAGCAGGACTGGGGTGAAGCAGCGAGCAGGCAGGAGGAACAAAGCCATCTTTGTCACCGTGCCCTCGCTCTGCAGTGCTGGCCCCATGCCAGTGAGGTGCCTGGCTCGCTGCCGAGGTCTGGGGGCGGCTGGCTGAGCAGCCAAGAGCTTCCCAGAGCTGGAATTTGGGGCAGTTGCTCTCTCACCTGGAAAAACAACCTCTCTCCTGGCAGCAGCATAAAGGGGCTCGTAACTCCTGAAACTCCTGACGGGGCCGGCACCTTCCCTCCCAGCCCACCTTGGTGTGGTGGAGATGCTCATGTACCTCTTGAGGTACGCCTGGCATAGCCCTGGTGGGCAGGAGAGTGCAGGGATGGCCGCGTGGCACAGAGCAAGTGGGTACAGGCAGGATTCCTCCAGGAGCAGGGTGAGTGGCTCTGCAGGGGTCCATGGTGGGTGGGGACAGTGCCAGCTCAGTATCACCTCTCTCGGCCAGAGATGCCCTTGGTCCGGCCTGTGCCAAACCAACCTCTGCTGTGCAGAGCCACCCCCTCGCCGGGATGAAGGGATAGCGCGGGGATCCATGTGTGTGGGTGTCAGCACTGTATCCTTTGCTCTGGAATGGGAGGAGATGGATCTCTCCGAGTCTAGCATGCACCCTTGAAAATGTCAAATTCTACCCAGGGAATGGAAAAATCCCACCCTTTGGGACCTCCCAGCTGCTTGTTACACCATCATGAAATCTACTTTAAATCCATGCCCTTGTTGGGGCAGGAGAGGATGAATCCCTCCACGTGTTTTTTCTCCGGTTCATCCCCTATTGCAGGGCAGGTGGGAATCACGATCTGCTGGCACACTCCCCGTCCCCTGGCATACTGTTCCTGTCTCACATTGCTGCTCCTGCTTGGAAAACCCCTGGGACTGCGAGAGTTAATTCTTCATCCCAGCTGCTTCCCTCCTCGAGCTCAGCAGGAAGAGGGATTGTGCTAGGCAAGGGGCACCACTGCGGAGGGGGAGGAGGCAAAAAAAAAAAAAAAAGCTTCTTGTTTAGACCTTTTACCTAATTTCCAAAGTTTCAGACCTGAGGGCCATAGCAACGAGAGCTGCCAGCGGTGTGATTGGAGGCAGCAGGCAGTGCTGAACTGCCCTCCCAGCTTCCCTAGCAGCATCCCCATGGATGGGACACAGTCAGTGTTGAAGCCAATGTTGGCTTTCTGCCTCCCCTTCCCCATGGAAAGAGCTCAAGGCATGTGGATCTGCGTGTTTGTGTGTGTAATTTTTTTCCCCCCAGCTGATTGTCTTTGCTCATTTCAAATACATTTTCCCTGTTTTCTGTGAGTTTTTAGGAAGTTCTTGGGCACTTGTGAAACCAGAGGGCACCCAGGGAGGGCTGTTCTCATGAAGACCTGTCTAGAAATAAACAGGGTGGTACAAACCCAGCAAGGTGTTGTGTGTATTTGTATAAACACAGAGAAGTGAGAGAGGGTGGCATTTTGCAGCTGCAGAACAGAGATTGAGTCCAGCAATACTTTCCTTTTTCTATCAAATAAGTCTTTGCAAAAATACCAGGGATTCCTGCAAAACAAAAGCAAAGACATGATTTGGGGCACTAAAAACTGCAAACTGTTCTTGTGCTTACAGCTTGCTGATTCTCCTTTTGGTTTTATCAAAGGAGCTCAACCATCAAGTTCCTCTCCAAGCACAGCCCATCCTGGGGAAACACAGAATCACAGAATATCCTGAGTTAGAAGTGACCCATGAGAACCATCGAGCCCAACTCCTAGCCCTGCACAAGACAGCCAAAAAACCCCACCCTGTGCCCAAGAGTGTTGTCCAAATGCTTCTGGACCTCTGGCAGGCTTAGTGCAGTCTCTACAGGGAAAAATCCCAATGAAACTTGGATGTGTTTCCCATGGGTTTTCTGAGCATCCACCTTTGGTGGCAGCATTCCCTATTATCCCTCAGTAGCACCGTAGAGCTGACAAGACATGGGTGGCCTCAGTTTCTGCAGGTCGTGGAGATCAAATCCCCCCAGCTCTTCCAGAGCCAGTTTTTTGGAGCAGAATTGCTTTTCAATCTGCAGGTGTGAGCATTTCTGGCAGCACTGAGCCTGCCATGGCAGCGAGTGGTCATGGAGAAGAGGGAATGAAAGTGGCTAAGAGGAAAAGCATTTGCTAAGGAAAAGACATGGATTGTAGGAGCCACTGAGTTGATGTAAATCGAGCTGACCTGTATTCCCCAGATCTTCAGGATCACTCAAAGCTTCAGCAGAGCAGCTAAGCTTGATTATGTTTGTGTCATGGTTCTCTTGTGCAGCAGGCAGTGTCTTCCTTCCATCCCTCTTCCTCGATGAGCCACAGGCTTAACAAAACCTGTGCCTAAGCCACTCACTGAATCCACTTAATTCTCCTTACACTGGCACCAGGTTGTCTTTGTCATGGAGAAAAGCTTTCTAGCACAAAGCTGGCTGTGTTTCTGCTCTTCCCAGCTTGTGCATGGTGGTGTGGGGTTGCAGTTCCCTTTCCTGGAGAGGAGCACATATTCCAATGGGATAGTATTATATATTTATCTTTGGATCTGAATTAGTATTTAGGAAAAAAGAAGGGTGATCTACTCCAGCCAAAGCTGCCTTTGTGTTTTCTGCTGTGCCCAAAGCTTTCTGTGCATCCCTGTAGCATTTGAACCCACCCAAGAGCAGTGAAACACAGTTCATCCCTAGGGACTTGTGTGTAGACAGAGGATCATCTACCCCAGGATTTTCATAAGCCATGAATTTGGGTATTCAGCTGTTTTTATTATCCTACTACACTGTATTAAAAAAATTGCTGAATTTTGCCATTCATCCTAAAGATCTATTGGGATATTCCTATACTTTGGTGCCCTTTAAATGTCAGGTTGTCTCTTCAGCCAGCACTTGTCAGCCAATGATTCACCCCCACCCCTCTCTCTTCCACCTTATTTATGGGGTACTTTTAACACAAGGTTTGTGCAGAAAAGCCTTGGAAGCTTGGAGCACCTCTCTTTTTCCAAGGGTCTGAGCTGGCAGATGCATTTCCCTCACAGACAAGAGCAGGATGGCTCACTTGCACTCAAATTTCTGTTCTTCAGGAATCATTGGAATATGAATAGGATCCTTATCAAACCAGGTTCATCCAGAGGACAAGGCCATATGAATTGCTTGCAGAACTCCAGCAAATAAACAGCATTCCTCCTGATTCCTGATTTGCCCATTTTAATCCAGTGGCCAGCTCGGGCAGAGGCCACAGAGCTCAGCAGCAGGGGCATGACAGCTTTTGGCAAGTTCTGGACCATGCCCAGCTTCCCAGGTGGTATGATCAATCACCATGGAAAGAACTTCTTTCTGGAACCTTTAAATTATGCATTTGGGAGGTAAAAACCCAGTGCCTATTCCATCTGGGGGTCTAAATGTAGAGGGGATACCTGCTGTGAGCATGGCTTTTTTTCCTTGAGGCCATTTGCTGTGCTCAGGTGATGGATCATGGTGATGAAATGGAAGCGAGGGCTTTGCTCCCTTCCCAGGTAAGGACTGGCATCCCAAAGTATGAGAGGCCAAAAGTCATAAGGTCTTTCTGTGCCCCAGGAAAAGCGCAGGTGACACAGGGCATGCCAGAGCTCTTAACACTTGACATCTCCCTCACTGCTGCAAAGTTCTCATTGTCATCTGCTTAATGAGGAGAGAAAAACTTGCAAGCATCTTCCTTTGTCTTAATGCAGTTTGGATGGCAAAAAAAGTGTTATTTCATCTAGGCTGCCTTGTCCAGCTGTCGCTGCTCTCCGGAGTATGTCTGGGGTGTTTCTCTGTCAGAGATCTGCCCCGTGGAGCACGTCTAGGGGCTGGAGGCTAAGGGGCTGAGCTTGCAGGGAAGGAAGGGCATACATGAAGTTCATGTTGATGCTGGCCAGGCTGCTGGCTCTCCAGAAGGGCTCATGTCTGCACAACTTTAATCTCGGGCTAAATTTAAACATCAAAATGCAGCTTTTAGGAGCCTAGGGAATAGCCCATTCTTCGTCTCCTGTGGTTGCCTTCAGCCAGCCCTCCCTTTGGCAGGGAAGAAGCTTTTGTTTCCCTTGGACTCTGGACCAGCTTGGAATAAGAACACCAGCAAAACACTCCCTGCCCCAGCACAATGAAGCAGCGCTCTCAATTCCCAGGTGTGTGGAGGGGAAGTGCCCCGTGTGTCCCTTCCTGATGCTTCCCTTCCAGATGTGGAGTGGCAGGGAGCTGGAGACAGCTGGTGGCCAGCCAGGAAGTGAGCTGAGGAGTGGACAGTGGATTTTTCCCCTGGAGACTCTGGAGAAGTCTGTGGCTGAGGGAAGTGGTTAGAGTGCTCTGCCATCTGTTCAGCTGGTTTGAAACAGCTTGAGAGTGCTCAGTGCTGCAGGGAGGAAAGGTGAGGATGCCTTCCCTCTCAGATGTGTCTGCATCCTCAAGGAACCCTCAGTCCCTATCTTCTCCTCAAACAGCTCTTGGTCCTCATAATTTCCTCCTGAGCATCACCAGCAGGGCTGGACTCTGTTAAAGTGCCTGCAGGCAGCTTGATGGGACAAGGACACATCCCCTGCTCAGTCCTCCTGCCCAGGGACAGGGGTCAACATGGAACCACCTCATGCACGAAGCCTTGTGCCAAGGTCATGCTGAATGAGTCTGAAGTGAGCTGGTGTTCCCTGTGGGATGAATCTGGAGATTGAAGCCTGTCCCCCTTGGAATGAGGTGGGAGTGCTTCAGGTTCAGCTGAAAGGTGCCTCTTTTGGGCAATCCCCTGGGATTTGGGCAGCACAGGAAGGGGCTGCCCATGGGCACAGCTGCCTCTCAGGGTGGTGGCGGGTGATGCAAGCCAGGGCACTGCATCCCATGACCCAGGCTGGCTGTACCCACCCAGTGGAAAATTCCCCCATCCCATGGGCAATGTCCTTCTGCCTTTATTTTGAAGCAGCTGTGAGAGAGTGCAGGAGATAATAGGTGCTGACAGGGGCCTGACTGCTAATTGGGGTTTTGCCAGGACTTCCATGATATTTGCAATTAAAGGAAGGTGGGAGTGGGTTGGTGGAGGAGGAAGATAACAGGACACAGTTGTGGCAGAGAGACGGAGCCTGCGGAGGAGCTGGGGATGTCTGAGGAGGTCACAGGGAGGGATTTTCACACTCAAAGCCAGAGATGGAGCCTGCGGAGGAGCTGGGGATGTCTGAGGAGGTCACAGGGAGGGAGTCTCACACTCAAAGCCAGCGTCGGGATTACTCATACCCATGACATCAGCCTGGGGGCCCTCCCAAGCTGACCTTGTGCTGCAAAGGCTGGGACAGGGTGTTCCCGGGTGTGGGATGGGGATTCAGACCCCGTACGGTGTCAAGGCTGATCCATCACCATGTGGCAGCAGTGCTGAGCATTGGGGGTGGTCATCTGAAATTTGGGGGTGCTGACCTTGTGCTGCAAAGGCTGGGACAGGGTGTTCCCGGGTGTGGGATGGGGATTCAGACCCCGTACGGTGTCAAGGCTGATCCATCACCATGTGGCAGCAGTGCTGAGCATTGCGGGTGGTCATCTGAAATTTGGGGGTGCTCATGGCATTTTCCTGCAGTCCTGCAGGGGCTGTCTGCTTCTTCTTTTCACATCCTTCCTTCCCTTTCTCCTTTCCTCTCATTTTCATGCAGCAGTACTGACCACCCATATTCCAGAGCCCACCCAATGGGGTGGATGCTGTCCTGACCCTTTGGAAATCCAACCATTCATTTACAAAGCTTTTTCTTTGCCCGGGTTGAATTTTCCACAAATCAGAGCAAATTTGAATTGGCTCTTTGTTTACAGGGGGAAAATGGACCAGAAAAAAGCCCAGGAGGTTTAAGTTAACTTTCAGCTTGAAGCTGTTTTGTTTGCCATGAAGGAATATGTGTCTCAACAAAACACTTCAGGGGTTTTTGCAAGATTAAATCTTGTAGTTTGTCTTCCTGAATGTGTAAAAATAACCCAGGGAAACCTTTGCCCTAGTGGCAACTCAGGATAGCTTCCAGTCTATCTCAAAAAGAAATCTGGAATAAAAATAGAAAGATTTGGACACACAAGACCCTCTGAAAGATGTAAACAATCTGTCTTAAGAAGGGATGTATTTAAAGCAAATCAGAGAGAAAATAGATCAGGAGTCCTGAGGAGGTGCTGGACATGATGCTGGAGGTCATAGGGATATTTCAGGTGGGGTACAAGGTAAAGCCCATCTGTGGGTGATGCTGTTCCCAAAAGGGAGGAACAAGAAATTATTTACACCAGGCTGTAAAGCCAGGGCTGTGCTGTGCCTGGCCATGGAGTGGTTCATTGCTTGATGCCAGTTATGGGATCCCAGTCCAGAACACCTGCAAACAGGTCACATGGATTGAGGAGAGCTTTGGACCAGCATCTGTGAGATTTACTTCCCTCTGGCCTGCCCTGCTGGGATCAGAGGCATGGAGGGTCTTGGGAAAAGGGAGCATGAGCAAGCAAGTGGCTGGCTGTCCTAATGCCTGAGTTTGCAAGTGATGGTCAGACTCACGCCCTGTTTCATAAGAGGTCCAAAAACCATTTAGAGTGTCTGGACTCCAGGATTTTATTCCTTTATTCCACCCCAGAGGGGCTGTCTGGGGCTCTGGAGTCACCTGAGCAGCCTCAAAGCACAGGATTGGAGGAAACCCAGGATTTAACCATCCCCTTGGAAGACTGGAGACCTCCAGCATCTCTGGCATGCCTTTAAATTAAGAGATGGCAAAATTAGAGGCAAGAGGAGGGGAAGGAGAATTTTAAAAAGGAAAGGGATCAGCCAGGGAGGAGGAGGGGAGCGAGGAAGGGGTGGCTGCTCCCTTACCAGCCGCTTGGGAAATATCGGCAGCAGTCACGTGAGGAGTTGTGCTTTTGGCATAAACTGCGTGTTTGTGCAGCACGGGGAGGGGTGTGAAATCACCTCCTGCTTCCAGGAATCCTCCCGGCACGGGATACACGGCGGGGAGCTGGTAAACATGAGACCACCGCTGGCCTGTAACCCAATCGGGTCCCTGCATCAGCTGCTCCCTGTCCGGGAAGCTCGCTCTCCTGGTGGCTTCCCGCGGTGGGAGCGCATGGGACAGCGTGTTCCAGGGCAGGGGGCATCACCAGCGGGGGGACAGGAGCGATGGGAATGGCGGGGGGAGCTTGCACTGGGAGTCTGGGGACGGGGAAACTTCTCCATGTCAGGGTGCGTGGATATTCCTCGGGTGCAGCCCGGGTCCGAACCCTCTCCCAAAGTCAGGAACAGCCCCTTGGCCGAGGGACAAACCTCTCCCCCACGCTCTTCTTCCCCAGATCGGCGTCCCGGCGGCGGCAGGAGCTGTAGGTGACATCCTGCACCCATTCACAGATAACACCACTCCCTGTGCCGGCTGCCAGCGCGCCTCCAGCGGCTCCTAATCTGCTTGCCCACAAAAATACACCTGCCTTGGGCTCTCTGCCCCCCTCCCCTGCCTCCCGGGAGATCTTTTTATTACTGGGTGCAGGGAAACCGTGACCTCCTCTGCCTGCTGTCTCCTTTGGCTCCCTGCCCCTGGAACATGCTGGATGGGGACGTGCAAGGGGACAAAGGCAGGGCACGTGCCAGGGCTCCCAGATGTGACAGAAGCAGGGTGGGAAGGGGGTTTTGCAATCACAAAACATCACATTAATTAAACCAGTGTCAGGCTTAGGGATGGTTTCTGTTAACGACATCCATGTGGGGACTGAGTATGGACGATCCCATGAGGGAGGAAGGGGAGAGCTGGAGAGGAAGAAATGGAGGTGAAATTAGTTGCTATGGAGCATAAAGTCAAGCAGGTGAGGATGGGAAAGAAAAGCTCTTGCTGCTGCTTTGGGATTTGTCTGAAGTGGCAGAGGAGGGGGTAGCTGGGGACAAGGACACCATAGAGTGTGATGATCTCGGTGGGTGGGGATGTGATCCCCATGGCACAGGGGACTCCTTTGTCCCCTGCACCCAGCCTGGCCTGCCTGCAGCAGGATGAGAGGGGCAACCGGATGGTCACAGGAATGGGAGAACCCAGGGGAGATAGGATGGGCTTGGCTGATCTGGCTTAGCAAAGCAGGGAGTGTGAAGGGCACACAGAACCTTCCTGCTCCTGACTTCATGTCCAGGTCTCCAGCACATTTGCCCTAATTTTCAGCCTTCAGCTTAATTTCTTTCAGTCAGGGAGGCAGGGCCTGGCTGAGCACCCCTCTGCAGGACATAGGGTGGGTTTGGGCCACCCACTGCTTTGTTTGTATTTTTAGAGCATGCCACAGGCACTAGGTCACTGAAGTGAGTGAAATTCTACCCTGGAGCCTGGAGCAACTCTTCATCCCCATCCATCTCCTCAGGGATGGACTGGAGTCAACAGCTGAGCAGGGGCTCAAGTGTCTTGGCCACTGCAGTGCCCGGCTGAGGCAAGGGACAAGGGGTGGGTGGGTGCCAGTATCTCAGTGGAAGAGCAAGGCAGTGGGCAAGGGACAGCCCTCCCACTCTTCTTACTCCTGGAGGAGTCCCAGGGGAGTGAGGGTCTGGTTCTGCCAAGCTGGAGACCCCACTGGTAGCACAGGGGGCTGTTGTTGTAAGTGGTCTCAGGGGGAATTAGTTTGGTGGGACAATAAGCACCCTGTGCTGAGGGAGCTGAGGGTGTTGGGATGCTGAGATGAGACTGGGACAAACTGGAGAAGAGTGCGGAGAAGGCCACCCCTACCATGCTTGCTCAGTGGAGTGATGAGTTGGCAACATGGTGAGTCAAAAGCTGAAAAGGGGGGAAAAACCTAGAAAAGGAGAATGTGTGGGCGCTTAAGGAAGCACAGCACATCTCCTTGAAAACGCAGCTTGGGTCCCTTCATCATCTCCAGAGCAAGTGATGCAAGGGAAGCATCTCACCAGGGCTCAGGCTCACAGGGAGTGAATCAGGAGGGCTGGAGTCCCACCTCTTGAGTCATTGCTAGCAGCACTGGCAGCTGCCCCTGCTCCTTTCAGTTGTGAGTAGTGATGGAGTCACAGTCCCCTTGGGGGGCCTCGGGGGAAAATCATCAATTTATCATCTAAGCCTGAAATAAATAGAGAAAGTCTCCCCTGGCATGCTGACCCTACCAGCAATTGTGGCAAGAGATGCTGTGGCAAGGAAGGGCAGCAAGTATCAGATCCCTGCTTTAAGGCAAGAGGTTTGCCTGGAAATTAGGCCAAGCAAAATGTGCTGGGAGTCATCATTTGAGAGCTCTGCCTCATGAGGTGTGAAATATCTGCCTTTCCTGATGATCTTCTAGGAGATGATTTTCTCTGCTTGAGCCACCCAAATGCTTGGCCTCAGCTGGTTCAGGTGGCCCGAGCACCCAGCAGTGATCAATCACACATTGCTTTCATGCAGAGATGCTCACACTGATGTGATTTAGCAGGACCAACATTCAAACCTCAGCTTGAACCTCAAAGGTGACAAGGATCCCCTGTGGGACAGAGCTGAACCCCAGGAGCAGAGGATGCCAAGCACAGTTTTTATTGCTGGAAACAGCCAGATATGAGGACTGGGGTCTTTTTTCTGAGCCATCACACAATTTTGGGTGGATTTTTCCCCTCTATACACAACCCAAAGTGTGCCTGCTCTTCCCTGTGTCATACTGGCAGCCCATGGCTCTGCTCTGGGGCATCCCCTCCAGTGTTTTTTTTCCTCCAGGCCTTTTTCTCAGAGATCCACCCCTCTTTTTTCCAAACCAGGCAGTTGCCCCTAATAGCGAGCACCCAGTGGCCGGCAGCTGATGGCTCAGTTGCTTTGCCTGATGCACAAAACTTTCCACTTGTGCTTTTCATCTTCCCAGTGGAGGGAAGCGCCTGCTCTTCCTGGCCTCTCTCCTGCAGAAGGGAAACATCTGCCCTCCTGTGTTCAAAGTCCCCTCCAAAGAGAAGCCGAGGGTGCACTGACCTCATGGAGTGACTATTTTCCATGACATCTCCCTTCTGACATCTCATCTTGGGCTCTGTACCTATAGCTGACCCAGCTCTGGGTTTACAGCCAGTTCCTTGCTTCCCAACATGTCCCCATGCAATGTCACCCTCTGAAGGTTTCAGTGACCTCTCTGGACAACCCCCCAGGGACTCCTCTGGCCAAGGGGGTGGCTCCTGGGCCAGTGCTGCTCCCCAGGGACATCAAATCCCACTGGCTTGCTGTGACGGCTTTTCCAGCATCTCCCCTTGCCTGCTCAGAACTCTAACATGCCTGTGGCCATGGGGTGATGCCAAGCCATCTGGGAAGCTGGAGCCAGCAGGCACAAAGCATTCGTGGGATGCAGGGAGGTTGTTTGGAAGTGGGAACAACTTGTCACCAGGCATGGGTGGGGGGGACACTCCCTGTCTCTGTCCCTCCTGCTCACCCAGCTGAATGGGAAGGGGTGGATGATCCAAGAGGTATTTTCCACCTCCAGCCTCTTGCTGTGTTTTGCTTGTACAAAGTCCTTCCCCAGACTGTCCTTCTCAAGGGGACAGTTGCATCTGGTGTCTATCCCCAGCAGGTCTGGATTTCCTGCACAGGTGCTGCAGAGCCCAGAGCTCTTCATTGTCAAGGTGTTTTATTTGCAACCATGAAAAGTCAGTATCTTTCCCCCACCATCAACTTTCTAAGACAAGGTGCTGTGGTCACTCTCTTGCCAGGGTTTTTCAAACCATGTGCCAGGTCCCAGCTCCAGTACAGTGTCCTGAGGGGGAACAGGGTATTCCATGACTTGGATTCCCTAGGATTAGATTCCTCCCACCCACCTCTTGTGGAACAGGGAGAAAACACAGAAATATTGCCAAGCATGAGGCACACCCCAGAAAGTGTCAAAAGATGCTCCCGTCAGCCTTGCAGGCAACCCTGTGGGGAAAATCACCCACGCAATTTGCTGTGAGCATTTCAGAGCCCTTTATTTCTGGGGCTTTATTTCTCACATACAGCAAAGGTGCCTCCTCAGGTGAGGCAAGGAGGACACCTATACCTGCCCTTCTGGTAGCTCCTCCAACAGTTTGTAAAAGAGAAACCATTGTTTCCCAGTTCTTCTGCATGGGAGAAGTGGTGTTTTCACTCTACTGCTAGAGTGAAAATCAATATTAAACATCTATTAACCTGGGTAGGTTTAGGGCTTCTTTTTTGGCTCCTCAGTAAGATTTTCTATTTTAAACAGCTCTCTTTTTGGCAGACAGGGAAGGTTTTTCCTCCTGCTCCACAGCTTGCCAGGTGGTGGCTTCACAGGAATGCTTCAGGATGCAGTGGAGAGCTTGGCTGGACCAGCCTGTGATTCCAGGTATTGTCCTGCACCTGCTGCAGAGCAAGTCATGGGCCTCCTCCCTCCATCCTGTGCTCCTGAAGCAATGTGTGTGTCCCTGGAAGATTCCCAGCATGGCTGTGAGTCCAGCACTCCCACACTGGTCATCCCGTGTGCAGGGTGCTGCCCATGAGCTCTTTCACAAGAGGCTGAGCTCTGAAAATCCACGTGCCAATGGCACATTTTTGCACCTATTTTTGCACCTATTCTCCTTGGAGGAGAGGTGTGTCTTTGCTCTTGAGCATGTGCTGTGCTCCTCTGTGTAAAACCCATGTGGATCCCTGCTCCTGGGAGGATGCAAGGGCTGTGCATCCTACCTGAAGGTGACAGCTCAGTGTTGAGGAAATGATTCTCTGCTGGAAGTGCCTGCCTGTTGGACTGGGCAGAATTTTGGAGGTGGGGTATAGAATCATATACTGGAGGTTAGATGTATAAACCTTGGCTTTCCCAGCGGCCTGGGTCTTCCCTGGGACTGCTGCTCTGCCTCCTCACATTTCTGGGGAGACGAAACTGCAGCTAACCTCACCACAAACACAAATTAGTTGAGTTTTGTTGCTTTTTTTTTTGGGTTCCATGTGTTCAGTTTGAACAATCAAACATCTGTTCCCGAGCCCAGCAGCTGGACCAAAATGAAATGACGTTAGCATCAATTATCCTTCAGGATGGGGAGGCTGCTGGGAGAAGGATTGGCGCAGCTTTCCTCAACACTGAATAACAAACAAGAACAACAGCTTGACTTGGTGGCTCGTGTGTTCCCAGAGAGCTTCCAAACCCCCCACCTGCTCCAGCCCTCAGGTTTGGGGTGCCAGCTGCTGTGTGTCACTGCTCCGGGTACCACTGTGAGGTAGAGTGAGGGAGATGCTTTTGCAACAATTGGGGAATAAACCCCATTTTTGGTGTCTTGGTTTATGGCTGCTGTGGTGGGGGAGATTTTCCTGAATGCACCAAGCATATAGGGATTTTATGGGGGGATGGGGTGGGGTGCAACCACTACTTGCAGAGCCAGCACGAAGAGCCCCAGCCCGTGGTGGGTGCAGGCAGCCAGCCCAGAGCAGAGCTGGGGTTCACAGAGGGATGGCATGATGCAGAATCACGTTCCCTGGGGATAGAAAGGGGGCATTAACAGGGAGAAAAGGGGGAGCGATGCAGCACAATGCCTGTGATTTGTTGGCAGGCGCGACCTCCAGTCCCTGGCAGCACCTCAAAGCAGCTGTGAAGTGCCAGTCGGTGGCGATGCTCCGGCGCGTGATGTGGGGCGCCTGACCCTGCCGTAAGGCTGGGACATGGGCTGGGACACAGGCTGAGACACGGGCTGCCCGCTGGGAAGGGCACTGACTGCACCAAGGCTGCTCCTCCCCGGGCCCCTGCAGATGAATCCCAAGCGTGCTGAGTGCTCCAGGGACATGGTGGCCTGGGTGCCATCCCATCGTGTCCCGAACATGCTCAGCAAAAGCAGGTTATTTCCCTGAATCCCAGTAGCACAGAGAAAACCATGGCTGTGAGGAAACTGAAGAAAATTACTTGAAATTACCAGGGAAAAGCATTTTTATAAGTGAGCTGCTTTGTATCTGCACAGCCAGATGCTTAAATAACTTAATGCAGACTGCATAAAATAATTTCAGCTGCTGCGATTTTGAAGCTTCTAAAATAGCTTTGCTGCTCCCTGGGGAGCTGTGAGCATTTTAGGCCTGACAGCTTCTAGCACCCCACAGGTGAGGTACAGCTACTCATGGTAGCCTGCGGGGCAGGGCTGCGGGGAAATGGGGCTCCTGGGCCTCGTGTGATGCTCATCATGATTTTTTGGAAGGAAAGTGTTTGGAGTGAGCAGCAGAAGAGAAAGAGCTCATTTGGGAATAACAGCTTGCTCCAAAAACCTGGGAGCATCAAGCATCCAGGGAGTGCTTCGTCTGTCTTCTTCCTTGAATGTCTCTCTCATGGGAATATCACCCATATGCCATGGAATGCTTTGGGTTGGAAGGGACAGTAAAGATCATCCAGTTCCACCTCCTGCCATGGCAGGGACACTTTCCACTATCCCAGGTTGCTCCAAGCCCCATCCAACCTGGCCTTGGACACTTCCAGAGATGAGGCAGCCACAGCTTCTCTGGGCAACCTGTGCCAGGACCTCACCACCCTCACAGGGAAGAGTTTCTTCCCAATATCCTGTCTAGCCCTGCCCTCTGTCAGGCTGAAGCCATTCAACAGCATCCAGCACATGCCTGAGAAAACTCTTCTAATCCCCTATTGCTTTTGGTCTCCAGTCTTGGTTATGTCCATAAGCCACACTGGGCCAATACTAGCCCAGATACCACATCAGTGTGTCACCTCTCTGCTCCCAGATCGGGCACTGCAGGCACTCCTGGCCTCTTCTACCAGACATGGAGTCCAGCTGGGAAAATCCCCAAAATTTCACACAGAAGAGACTTGACAGAACTAGAAGCAAAAGTAAAGGAAGCTTTGCCTTTATAAAAAATTTGAAAACCACTTTGTCCCAAAGCAACTGAACTCAGCCCAGTATGTCTATTTTTTGTTATGTTATGTAACTGTACTCCAGCCTGTTTTCCCAAGCTTCACAAGAGCAAGTGGATCCTCATTTTGTTTGCCTGTCCCAACCCTCAGTAACATGCTGAACTGCCTGGTTTTGGGTATGTCTGGCAAGGACATTAATTCCTCCCAATATTTGGGTGTTCCTGGCTGTATGAAAATAAGTGATGGTACTAGAGGTTGGCTTGATCTCAAGTAGTGAGGGAAAGGCTTGTTGGGTCCCTGCTTTCCCAAAAATTCCCATCTGGTGGGAATTTGTCAGTTGGAGCATTGAGATGGGGCTGCCCTGACTCCAGGCACCTCTTCCCCTCCCAGCCTGCCAGCAAAAACAACCTGGGAGGATTCTCTAGTGTATTCGGATCCAGAGGGATGGAGACAAGAGAAGGGCTGAGGTGCCTGCACCCTGCCTGATTCTCTGGTGGTCTTTTTTTCTTTTCATCCAGCTTGCAGTGGCCTGCTTTTCCTAGCGTGGTTGGTAGTCCTAAGGAATAGAAGGCAGGAGCCTAAATGTCTCCTCAGGAGCTGGATTTTAGTCCCTCCGTAGGGCACTGGTGCTCTCACTCCCTGTAAACTGTCTCACCTCTGCAAGGACTGAGCCTCCTGTGCATCATCCTCTATCCAGAGCAAAATGTGGCCTGGGGGGCCCAGGGTGGTGGGAAACAGGGATTTGTGCCACCAGGCAAGCTGGGATATACAGCAGCCACTTCTGGCTCATCACCTGGAGGAAGTTTTGGAGAGCTGGATGGGACAGAAAATGCTGAGCAAGGCTCACGAAGGTCCAGGTGTGTGTAATGCAGCTAAGAGGAGGTGGGATAGGGGGAAAAGGGAAAAAAGCAAGGCAGGGGCAGCATTCTGACCACAAAAAGGCATCTGAAACAGGGCTGGATGTGTGGGCAGATGATGTTGGATGATGTTGCCCTGTGTGGGCAGCCACCAGGCAAGGGATGCACGCCTCTGCTTTGTCCCAATGGCTCTACGGAGCACTCTGGAGCTTTTCCTTCTGCCCGGGCAGGGCACAGCCTGGGGCTGGAGCTAAAAATGTTGTAACAACATCTGCATCCCATCTTGGTGGGGGTCTGTGCGCTGTGGGGCTCCCATTCAGCCCTGCTCACCCTGAGGCTGCTCCCACCTCAACCCAGAGTCAGCATCACTGCCTTGGGCACCTCGGGAGGGGGGATGAGGGGCCTGGGGGGCTGCAGGGGTAGGGACCTCTCCTCCTCCCTCTCCTCCTCCCGGCCTCCTCACCCCTTCATTTCAACATACTCCCCCAGCTCCAGCTTGTTTGCACTGCTCAGAATGTTCCGAGCATTATCAGTGTTTGCACTTTTGCCACTGTTTGTGCTGGTTGCACTTTAAAGGCAATAAAGTCAAGTTTTGTTTGCGTACAAGGAAGCCGTGGGTTTTTCCCCCAACACACCAGAGCTTGCCCTAAAACATGGCACCAACCACCCCGGAAGGCCTGGACCTGCTTGAATTCCTGGGGATGATGTTCCTGGGGGAAAAGGGGCTTGGTGTGTGCAAACACATGAGGTTCACACTTTGCATCACCCCAAGACTCTGCCTGCCAAGCTTTGAGCTTCATGGTGGAGGCTGACTCAGCATCCTCCCCTTTTTATTCCCAGACAAGCCAAGGTATCCCAGGCCACACAGCCCCATCAGCCCCTTTTTCAAATGAACTTTTCCCTGGCAGAGCCACTTCCCTGAGTCCTGGGGTTTAGGAGCAGCACAGGAGCAAGGTGCTGCTGATGACACAAGGCCTTGGGGGTGCCACAGTGCAGGGACATGACCTCATGTGTGCCCAGCCACCCACTGCTGTCCCCACAGGCTGACACCACCTCCCTGCTGGCTGCTGTCCCTGTCCAGGGGTTAAACATTAACAGGCTGGGGCCAGTGCAAGGCCAGAGGAGTCTCCAGAGTGCCTGGGAAAGGGTGTTATTTCTGGAGAAAGCAGTGCTAGGAAAGTGGCCTCCACTGTGCTGCTCAGTGACCCTCTCCTATCTTGCTGCTGGTCCATCCCTGCTGCCAGAAAACCTTCCTCCATCATCCTCCTCGGCTCCCCAGCTGCTTTCTCCACCTCTCAGTGTGATCTGGGCT
This sequence comes from Corvus moneduloides, assembly GCF_009650955.1. Classification (NCBI taxonomy): domain Eukaryota; kingdom Metazoa; phylum Chordata; class Aves; order Passeriformes; family Corvidae; genus Corvus; species Corvus moneduloides. Next base: position 5,399,612 of record NC_045484.1, on the reverse strand, counting down.
GCCCAGCACATCTCTCCATGCACAGGGTATTTTCCACACTGCCTAAGGCTGAGCTGGCTGGGGTGTGTGCTGACCCTCTCGGGCTGATGCCAACTTCCCTACTGCCCCCCATAGCTCCTGGTACTACTCCAGAACCTCGGGATGGGGCAGAGCCCACGGCAAACGCGCAGCTTGGTGGCTGGAGGGTGACCACACCTGCCTGTTTTTCCTGGAAGAGCAACGTTCCTTGCAACTGATCCCTGAATTAACGTAGGGCATTTTCTCTGCCCTGCTGAAGCACATGTCACTTCTGTCACCTCTCCAAAGAGCAGCCGCGGTGGCTCAGCACCAGGAACACCCTGGAAACAAGGTGCCTGCTGGTCTGGCTCACGAGAGACGCCTGGGGCTGGAAGGGACCAGGAAAGGCACAAACGTCACAGCTTAAGTGAAGTTTAAGCTCGCAAAAAAGGAGGAAGAGATGTGGAAAAGGCAAAGCTGTGTCTGGGCAGGAAATAATGCCTCACCACGACCCAAGATGCAGGTGCTGTGCTGCGGTGTGGCGGCTCACCCTGCCCTCTCCTGGACACCGGCTCGCTGGCAGCCGGTCCCTTTGGGAAATATCCGAGATTTTTAAATGCCCTTCCCCAAGAAAACATCCGGAGCTGTTTGAGGGGTGCAGCTCGCACAGGTCTGTTGGGCCAGGGAAGGATTGTGGCATGGAATCATGGATTTGTGGCGTGGTTTGGACTAAAAGGCACCTTAAAGACCATCTAGTTCCAACCCAGGAAAAGTTGCATCATTTGCTGTGACCTGATGCCTCCTTAATGAGTAAGCACTGATGGCTCCCTGAATTTCCCATTATATTCATGGGGAATTTTCCATTTTCCAGACCAGCAGCGAAAGGCTACAGTGGACTGTGCTGTCTCCTTCTGCCTCCATCTCAGAGGAGGTGGATGGTGCTGTGGCACAGCCTGGCGGCCTTCAAACCCAGCGCTGTGGCCTCTCAGTGGTGCTGGGGGTGGTTTTTGGCAGACCAGGGTGGCTGTGACTTGCTCTGGGGAGGAGGCACCCACTCCAGCTGTAATCCACAGGTCTGGAAAGATGCCTGGGATGTGCCTGGTGCTGCCTGCTCCCACCCAGTGTGGGCTGAGCCACGCAGGTGGGCACAGGGCACTTGCTGGGGAGCTCAGCCTTACCCAGCAGAGCCTCAGCTGCAGCTTATGTTCTCGTTCCATCCTGCCCTCTGGAGCATGTCTCCCCCACCTCCTGCCACTACCAACACCTTTACCCTGCTCACATCCAGACCGGCACTCCTTGGAGTCATCCAGGTGTTATTTTCCCTAAGGAACTGTGATGCCAGCATGTTGCAGGAACCCAGCACAGTGTGAGCTCATGAGTCTAATCCTGCCTTAGCCCAAACCCAGGGATTGAGGCATGGAGTGAGCTTGGGCTGGAGGCACAATCAATCCCTGTGTTTTATCCCAAACCCCGCAGACAAGGAGCATGGTGGGATATGGACATACTCGTGGTGCTATATGCTGCCTGTAATCCCAGGATTATGTTTTACTGCTTGTATATCCCTATTATGCTCCCAGCTCTGTTCCCTACCCCTCACCAAACCAGAGCACAGCAGGCCTTGGGATCATCCTAATTAAACACTATTATTTTTTTTACATCGTATTTTTTAATGCAATTTAAAATGACAATACATAAAGATGCAGCTCAGCTCAGAGACCCACATCTCTCCCAGCCTCCAAACACACGCAGCATGTTTCTAGGGATTAGAGACCAAGCAGAGAGCCTGAGCAAGTGCCACTGGGATCAAGTAGATCCCCCATCACCTTCCCTTTGGATGGGGATAAAGAAAGGGCTGGTTTTGGGGTGCACATGGAGCTGCTGAGGTCTGTCCTGCAGCAGAGCACTGCTCATCCCAGAGGGAGCAGCTGTCTGAGGCATCCATCAAAACTCAGGAACCTCCTTGGGAATGGCTCTATTTCATCCCTGGACCTGGAGCTGTTTATGCAATTATCAGGGCCTGATGAATGGTGATTTTTGTTCTAGCAGACACATTGCACACTGGGCACCTTGCAGGAGATAAATCACTGACACAGTGATTGTATTTCTCCACCTTTCTCCATCCTTGGCTTCAAATAAATGGGTTTAAACCAGTCCCAGCTCTCTGAAGAAGTGTTGCTGAGAGATGGGAAGAGAGGAGAGGGAAAGGGCAGCAGAAGGTTCTCCCAGCCCAGTGTCTGGAAGGTCCTGAGGGTCTCCTTACCATGAACCCAGGTGCCTCCTTCCTCTGCAAGGAATCACATCTGTTCATGTTCTTCCCTCCCTCCCAGTTCCAAGACAGACCACAAGCAAGAGGATCTGCTGAGGCCAGGGAGGTGGGACTGGAGAAAACCTCTCAGCAGTTCTTGCTGCAGTTCTGTAGAGCATTTCTGCTTGTAGCTTTCTTACTTTATTTGATTTCACCAGGTCTCATTTTATTGGATATTTCTGCCTTTTATGTGGCCCAGTACTCAGAACAGTCCAGTTGGGAGGAGGCTTGATCCATACACACATCTCCGTGTATGAAAGCAGGAAATAAGGAAACTCAGGGTACATAAGTGAGAGAGAAGAGGGGGGATTTGATTTATAATCCCACAGTGGGGCACCAGGAGTAGGATTTTAGGATCTTCTCAATAAAGGATTCAGAGTTTCTAAAAGGGTGTCTCGTGCACAACCCCAGAGCCGTTTCAAGCTCAACCCCTGAAATGACAAATGTTTTGGCAAGCACTACTCTAAAAGGAAAAAAAAAAAAGAAAAATCCATACATTGATACAATTTATATGGCAGTCAATGAACACGAGCATCAGTTTTCACCTCCAAAAGGCTGCCAGGGTGGGTCTCTGCTCCCTCATCCTCCACGTGACAGAAATTATTCAAATTCTTCTCTTCTAGCAGTCAGGCAGTGATCCCATGCTGCATCAGCCGAGGAGCAGATGCAGCTCTGGCAGGCACTCAGGAAAACACCAAGTGAGCAAGTTTTTCTGCTGCTTCTCACATCCGCACCATTCCTCAGAGCGGGGCGTAATCAGCCTCCATTTGTTTTCACGGCTTCAGCTCCAGAATAGATGGGAACACAAGCTGCAGCAAACTGCTCCTGCTGCCAGGAGCCACAAGGAAAATGGGGATGGGAAAGGTGCACTTCCTACTCTCTGTCTCCTTGAGCTTTCCCTGTTGTTAATCACTGAGACACCTCAGATCAAGCCTTGCAGGTGCCTAAGGTGCCTCTAGACGGACTCCTTACAGTAGAAAATACAGACATCTGCTATGATTCAATATCCATGAGCTCAGCCTGCTTCTCTGACTGATTTACTTCTCCAGCTAAAACATATCACCCTTCCTGACTTCCCATCATCTGGAGAAGGGAAAGCAAGCTGCATGTGCCTTTATACTACACCCCAGCCAGCCTGGGAATATTAGCAAGGTTGTTGGACACCAGCTCTGTTCCTGCAAAACATAGCCTGGGATGGGAGGGATCACAAAGTAGAAGATTTCTCGCACGGAAAGGAAAAACACCAGCACTTGAACTAGTGATGGGGAAATGCTTGAAGGAAGACCTTGTGGTTTTTATTTTTAGGTGATTTATGCAGCTCTCCTGGTAGGTGTACGGTGATGGAGAGTGTTGCTGCGACCCAAATATTGCAGAGCAGAATGGGAAGGGTCCCTCCACTCTCACCTTTGCACATGGCTGTTTCACACCCTGCTCCCTCTTCCTGAGTGCCACTGTGCTGCTGGGGACTGGCTCTTTGAGATAACTCTGCATCCCCTCGCCATGAGGCCGAGGACAGTAAAGGGTGTTTGCTCATCCTCCCACCTCAGCCATGCAACCTGCCCAGCACAGCTCCCAGGCGCTGCTCTGCCAGGCCTGGCATGCCAGGAGTGAGTGGCTGGCAAACACAGCCAACTTCCTCATCTCCAAGTGATTTATCTGCCAATGGAAAGCCAAGCTCAGCCTTGACATCCTGCTTTTTATTCTCCTTGGTTTTCCAGCCAGGAGAGACAGGGCCTGAGAAGTTCAGCGAGTGCAGCTGAGATCAGGCCACAAATCAGAGCTCCATCAGGCTGGGCGCACGGGAGCCTCCTGGCCCAGCCTCCTGGCCAGGGGACCCTGCAGCTGATTTATCTGATGCCTGATGCTTCTTCATTTTTAGTGCATGTGCTGGAGCTCCTCATTACTCACAAAGAGCTTATTTGGAACTCCCTGTCCCCAGGGATGGTCCCTGCTGGTCGTTGTGCAGGACGCCCAGGGTCTCTGAGCAATGGAGGTGACTTTCTTCATCCCACAGTCATCTGCAAGCAGCCAGACACCAAGGAAAGAGATGGAGTTTCCTTTGCTGGGATTGTGGGTTTGAGGCAGCATGGTGGAGACTGAGTCAGTGGGGGCTCTGCAAGACTTTCCATGCATCCTGGGGCTGCAGTGAGAGAGGAGATGTTCCACAAGCCCATGTGATCAGTGTTTTTATCTCAACCATTGCATAAATGCTATTCATTTCACCCACCCTTGCCTTTAGGCAAGTGGCTTTTGAAAAAATTCATTTTTGGGACAAGAGCTGCCCACCAGCAGCAGAGCTGTGGCCATGCACTCACACCCAAACCAGCAGCAGCAGCTCCTAAAGCCATGATGCTCCAAGCACAGCTCCGGCACAGCCTCTGCATGGGAACACAGCTACTTTTATCTCCTCAGAACATGCAGCGTGGTTGAGATAGACTGCAGCTAAAGAGATCCTGCTGGAAGGGGCTTGTTTGCTTAATATGCTTCAATTATCATCATCATCCTTAAGTACAGCAAAGAGTGTGTGTGCCCTCAGGGACATCGTCTGGACTCAGAGAAGATGGACATGAGGGTGTCCTGACCAGCAAGGCCTGTGCAAAGTGGAAGTCAACATTCACCTGGAGCTGAATCAGCGTCACTGTGGGGTTTACTCTCCAGGTCCACATGAACACCTTGAACATGGATCATGATGAGCAGAGGGGTTGCCTTGTTCCCTCCAGGAGCAGAAAGGCTGGCATCCAGGGCCAGCAGGGTTGCTCTGGCACACAGGATGTGGGACTGGTGGCAGCACTGGCCTTTGACCAGCCACAGGAAGGTGTTTATTGTTGCCACAATAATGGCAGCTCCACAGCTGGCAGCTTCCCAATGTGCTGGGATGGGGAGGGGGGGGTGGAGGGGGGATGGGGCAAGGACCCCAAGGGAATGTATGAACTTCCCCCTTTCAGGCAGAAGCGTTTAAGGTTGTCTCCTTGGGCTCATTGCCCCAAAGCAGAAGATTTCAGTACACTCCACTGGGTGTTGGGTTTCTGTTTGTTGTGCCACCACAGGAACTGCCCTGGAAGTGCTGGCACTGATGGGCGATGCTCCTCCGCTTTATCCAGGGTTGCTGTGACCTACATGGCTGTAGCCCTTGAAGTTGTAACTTGATTCTGCAGCCCTATAAATATGACCTGAACACCCTATAAATATGGCCAGTGCAAAACAGTAACAGTAACGGCAGAAACAGTCATCTAATCCAGTTAAATATAAGGACTATAATCCAGCAGATTATCTGGGATGGGGAGAGCATGGATGGGGAGCTACAGGGACCCCAGGAGGAGTCTTTGCCCAGTGCTGGGTGCTCAGCAGGCAAGGAGGAATTCCAGGCAGCTCTTCACTGATGTGCAAATACCCTGAGGATGAGCAGTTTTGCAGCAGTGAAGACGGCATTTCATCACGGAGCAGCCCAGTTCCTAGAGAGGTTCATAAGGAATTTGCCATGAGATTTTTGGGCATGGAGACAGCTCCCATGTTGGGGCTCAGAGGCTGCTCCAGACCTGTTGGGGGCAGGGTCTATGCCTGGTGGTCATTGGAGACTGGTATCTCGCTGAAGCCATCATGTTCTATCATGTCACCAGTCAAAGGTTTGTGCCAGGGAGCTGCACAAAACGCTCATCTGGTGCCTCCCTGGCATGATCCACACATCCCTTGGGTTTCACACTGGGAAGCTCTTTCTTTCCTCTATATCATCTGCCTAAGCAGTGACCAGGTGACACCAGGAGGGCAAAAAAGGGGTTGCAAACAGATGTTTCAAACCCTCTGGGGTTTTTGTGCAAGGAACAAGATGTTTGCAGCCCAGAGGAACTTCCAGCAGAGGCTCCTTTCCAGCCAGGATTGCCCCTCTGTCACTTATCTCCCTGTAAATATTCCTGCTGGCAGGATTAATTGGTGATAAGGCTTCAAGAGCCTGTGAGGAGACATCACCCTTCATCTAAGAAGGAATGATGGACCCTAATACCCCACAGCCCAGTAACACTGACATGAAGTGGTCTGATTTGGGGTGTAGAAGATGCCTGTTCTGCCCATGGCTCCCTCCTCCCTTTATAACTCAGCTTCTGGCCCCTTACTGCCCACCGTTGCCATTGTCACCAGACAGGAACAGGTCATGGCCTGAGGGCAGGGGTCAGCAAAGGAGCCCTGAACCAGAGCTGGGTTCTCATGCATGGATTGCGCTGGGGATCACAGGACCATATTTTGGAGCTGATGGCAGTTAGGAATCACAAGGATGGTGTCACCTGCTTCTCCAGCAGCTGGAGACTGACCTGGAGGTTATCAGTGGGGCCTGGTGTTGCACGGTGCTCCCCCATCTCCCCCAGACCCATGGGCACAACTGAGAACGAATGGGGACAAGGGTGACTTTCCCAGACCTACCTGCACATGTGGCTCTGGCACACTTCCAGGGGAGGGGAACACATGGGATAGAGCTGTAGGACATGGGCATTTCTCATTTGCAGCACAAACCACATTTTTCCTTTTTTACTACTGTAGGAAGCTTTATTTGGAAGAAAATATTACAGCACTTTGCTTGGCTGGCTCTGCAGGACATGGAAAACAAGCAGGAGGGATGGGAGCAACAGGGAGGAGAGAGCAGAGCAGAGGAAAATCTCACCCCAAGCAGTACAGTGCCAGGGCTGGGGGAAAACTCACTTCATGCCATTTTTCCAGAGTGATCTTTGCAGTCCTGGAAACAAGAGCTGGATCCTGGAAACACTGCTGGAAGAGAAGATGTACCATAAATTTTAACTGTAAGGCAACCCTGAAGAGTCAATAAATATGCCTGCGTGCACATCCCCATGCCAGCCTTCACACCTCTTCCCATTCTGACACTCAGACATGGAATCTGACCTCTGGGACCTATCCTGCCCCATTACAGAGGCCCCACCTGAGTCAGGTCCAGCATTTCATTCCCAAAGTACACCCTCCCGTTAATTTTACTTCCCTCTTTAATCCTCCTGACCTGTCCAGGCTGGTTCCTGTCTGAGTGTCCAGGGCAAAAGGTGGCAATCAGGAGGGCATGGGAATCCTGGGGCTGATGGCAGAGATTTACAGCTCCTGCTGGAATGGTTCTGAGCTCAGGAGGGTGGCTGGAAGGGCGGCTCAGTGAAGTGCAAAGGAATGGGCAGCATGAGATACCGAAGCTGGGAAAAATACCAGCTCACCACTGAATAATTTCCTTCTGACCAGGCATGTCCTGCAGTCTCTAAATCCTCCTTCCAAAGGATTTAATAAACCCCCTGCTTTCCCCATGCCTCCCAAACCAGACACTCCTGTGGGTAAGGTGGGTCCATCCCCCTGCGTCCTCCACAGCCCACAGCCAACAGGTGGGAGCTCATCCCAGTATCATCCCCATCCATCATGCCATCAGCCAAGGAGGAGCTGGGAGCCATGTCCTGGGAAGGTCTCTGCAGCAAGTCAAGGGATTGGAGAGGGGGAGAGCCACCTCTCTGGTTTCTGAGTCACTTTGCAAGAGGACAGGGAGGAAGATGAGAAGCTGGTGTGATGAAGGCACAGTGGATACCACACATACATCTGATCCCATCTGGCTTCGAGTTCCTGGAGGAAATGGTCCAGCATACACCAGCAGGATCACTTTCTGCTCATCAGCTTCTCCCAAATCTTCTTAGCCCATAAATTAGACTCAGCATCATGGCTGTGGCCAGCAGCTTCCAGTGGGGCAGAGACCAACATCCTTATTCAAACCATTTTTTTGCCTGCATTGAAAGGGAGGAGATTTGAGTGGCTCCATTATGCATGTGCACTGAACAGGGAGGCAGAGCAATGCCACAGGATCATGGTAGCCTCAGTGATACACCTTAAAAGCCTGAGCAAACTGGAGGCCCTTTGGGGCACTACCAGCAGCAGGCAGGACTTAACAGGCAGTGCTGCTTCTGTTGCTTGCTCCTTGCTGCTCCCTTGTTTTATGCCTTGAAGAGATTTCAAAGCTTTTGGCCAAAAAAAAGTGACAGAGACCTGGCCCTAGAAGAAGGCTGCAGCTAGAAACGCAGATGCTGTATCGCTTCTCTTTGCTGGGGGATGGCTGGGAAGAGAGGCCAAGGAAATGAGGGTATATTTCATGTTGTCTTTGCTATTTGGTGCGATGCCAGAGTATTCAGCACTGAGGGAGGAGGGGAAGATAATCGTTGCTCCAAAGAAAACTTAGTCATTCTTCCAGGGAAGTATCCTTTGAGATTTGAAGAGAAGGTTGGCCCTGATGCTCTGGACTGGTCACTGCCCTGCAGTAAGTACAGCTCAGATCACTGGCAGGGATGGGAATTGCCATAGGCCCAGGGCAGTGCCTCAGCAAACACCCTCCTGAATGTGTTCTCCCTCCCATAACCCTGGTGCAAAGCTGGGTGTCCCCCTTTCCCACTCTCTGCTTGCCCTTTCCCATCCTCTTGGCCTAAAAGGCTGAGCTGGAGCTCAGGCAGCCCCTACCTCGGTTGCCTCATGAACACAGAGTTGTTCTGCATGAGGAGGACATTCATCCTACTGCAAAAGCCATCTGTATCCCCAACCTGGACCTGTGTCAGAGAAGGAATATCCCTGGCTCTACACCACCCATGGCTGAACAGAGCAGTGTGTTTGCTGGATGAACCTTTATCCTGCCTGTGACTGTACCTGTCCTTCACCTGGCTGACACCAGTCCTCCTCCCAGCTCAGCTTACCAACCTGTCCTCGCTGGCAGGGCTCTGGCTGCCCTTCAGAAGGGCCGTATAAAGCTTGGGGGTTTTAATCTTTCAGGACTCCTCTGCTGGCTGTGTGCTGGAGGTGTGCAGAGCCAGGAAGAGACAGTGGTGCTGGTTGTCCATGCAAGATCTGTGCTTTTTGGGCCAGATAATCTGTCCTGGTAAAGAAGGGCAGATGCTGAGAAATAGGTGAGGGAAGCAGGACACAGGAAAAAACACCCTGAAGCCTTTTTAAGAAAGAATACCTATTTATTGGCACAACTCTCACCAGCACTGCCTGTCCCATCCCTATGTAGGGAAGAACCTATGGTGCTGAGCTACTCCCACTCTCCTGGCAGTGCCCTCACCCCTGGGAGCTGTAATTCCTGGGGTTTCCTTTAGGCAGCTGCAGTGGTCCCAGCCCAGTTCCAGCAGCTGTTGCAGGAGAGTTGCCATGGGACGTCCTGGGCTGCTCCATGCCCCTGGGCCCAGCTCTCCTCGCCTACACAAACGGTTTGTGCAAGAAGCCCTGGGCTGAGACTCTCCCTGGGGTGGAGCACCACCAGCACGCACAGGGACACGCTGCCCTTTCCAGCTCTCCCAGCCACCCCCCGATGACTGGCACGGCTCAGCCAGCATTCCCAGGACATCTGCAGCCCCACACAAGCTCTGTCCCTGCGGTTTTCCCAACACAGGGCCTGCAGGACTCAGCCTGATCCCTCTCCAGGGCACTGACTTACAGCAGAGAGATGTTCTCTCCCCAGCCCTTTAGGATCCCCAGAGCCAAGCAGATGCTTGTCCTATCTTCCCTTCACGACATCCCAAAAAAACAGGAGAGTGTGGCACTCCTCTAGAGGTGGCTGCAAAGTGTTGGGATGTCAGGACAATCCCCTCTGGCTGGTACTATTCCTGGCAGAAATTTCGCTGCAAGACATAAGCTGCATGGTGACGTGGCCTCCTGCTTTCCACCCTTTGCAATAAGACCACTACCTTCAAGTCCTCAGCTTACTGAGATACCATATGGATTTATTTGCTTTAAGCCATAACACAACTTCCTGGGCTGAGGCTTCAGCAGGATGCAAATTAGAAGAGCAGAGAATCATAGAATCCTTTAGGTAGGAAAAGACCTCTGAGTTCAGTGCCACATTCTACATGTTTTAAATACCCCCAGGGATTATGATTCCTGCACTTCCCTGGGCAGTCTTTTCACTGGCATCCGTGCCATGGACATAGCAGAGCTCCTTCATCTCCACAGAAGAGCAGCTATGACCAGGCCTCCACCACTCACTGGGCACTGCTGCATTTCAGCACAACTCTGCATCTCAGCAGGAAACATGGGACACATTATCCTGCCTGCACCACCAATCTTGGTTCCAAACATCCATCCTTTATGTCAGGGATGGGCACTGGATATCCCTGACACCTCTGTGCTCTAGGTATGGCAAGCCCATCCTGAGGTAGTGCCCCAGGAACAGGCCAGGAAAGACCAAAATGTGGTTTATTATTTTGCTCCCAGTCACCATCAGCTCATGCCCTGTGGCTGTTAAGCCCAAGCGACCTGCAAAAAGCCCTGGTAGAAGGAGGAGGCACAGGGACTGGCAAGGCATCCCCTAAAATCCAACGTGTTAAGTGTTTTCATCCCTGCAGCTTCCTGGGGAGTTTTGGAAGGCAACAGGCAACCACTATCACTCACCCCCAGTCCCCCAGGAGCATGGGAATCACCAGTCCTGCTCCAGCCCCTGCTCCAACCCCTGCTCTGCAAACACAGCAGCTGCTGCAAGCAGTGGCAGAGATGAGGAAAAACAGCAAAGTGAAGAGGAGGGGGGAAAAAACCCCTTGGACCCAGCAGGAAAGCCGGAAAAGATCTGGCTGGACACAGGAAGGATGAAGCCCTGCTTTTCTTGTGCTGCCCCCCACTCCTTTCTCGTCTGTCCCATCTCTAAAATACCGCTGGTCTGCCCCTGATTAAGAACAAGGCTCCTCTGAGAAGCGGTGAAATCTCATCCTTTGTTTTTGAGGGTATTCTGCTTTGCTGAGAAAGGACGGGAGCTACCACCAAGCTCCAACCCACGCCTCCCCTCCGGCCCCGAATTGAAAAACAGCGGGCTCTTGGAGGAAGAAGAGGAGAAGGGAAACATGCCGTTCCTGCAGTTCCAGCAGCTCCTAACCCTCGCATCTCTGCGGCGGAGGCCCTGGCTAGTTGGCAGCGCTCGGATTGGCCGGGGGAGTGGGAAAGGGATCCCAGTTTGGTGTTACTGGGCAGACTAGGAGATTTTAGGGGGATGGAGGGAGGGGGCCACGGGCACACACGCCTGCGTCGGGAGGGGAGCGCGCACAGGGCTTGTTTTGTGATATTGGATTCCAGTTCGCCTCCGCCGGCGCGCTGGGACACGGCGTCAGCTGCTCTCTGTCTCATGCTGCTATTTGGGCGACAGCGATAGGGGGGACAGCGATGGCCGGCGGGGGGGGGGGGCGGGGGGAGAGGGGGGGGCGGGCTCTGGGTTGGTACTGGGCTACGCAGTACCCGCCTGAATGTCCCCATTGTGCTGCCAGGGAGGGAGCAGGAAGCGCTGGCATCGCTTCGGCACCTTCCCGGCACCCTGCCAGCATGGGGACCCCGGGAAAGGGGCTGTGCCTCCCAGGGGATATTTGGGGGGAGGGAGAAGGAGAGAAAATAGGACAGGGAGAAGAAGTTCATTAAAAAAAAAAAAAAACGAAAACAAGGTCCGGAAGTAGAAAAAGTCACCGTGCAGAAGGGGATTGAAAGGAAAGGGAAAAACACAGCAACATCTTTGCTACACTTGGGCAGTATAAATGGCATTTTTCTACGGGGACAGTAAAAAAACACCCTGCCACTTGCCCCCAAATGCTAATTTCATCCCAGGTGGCTGGCCCAGCACAGGGCTACACTGATCCCAGCAGGAAGTTTCACCCAGTCCTGAAGCCTCTCTGAGCAGTCCCTGGAGCACATCCCCCCCCCCCCCCCCCCCGCGCTACCACGGGGGATCTCCCCGTTTTCCAGCCCCTGCCACCCAAACTGCCTCATCTCTCTCCCTGCCCACAGGATGGGTGCTGCGCAGGGGCACCTGGGCACCTACACCCATCCTGGCTACATGCAGGTGTAGCCTGGATTCACCTGAACAAGGTCTCGTCCACCACCAGCACAGGCTAAGAAATTCCAAAGCTGCTCAGCACTCCTACACAGCTTCACAGCACAAAATTAAACCCGAAATAGGAGCCAGAAACTTCAGTGGCAGCAGAAACTTATTTCTTATTTTTTCTCTTTCCTTAAAACATGTGAAAGCCGATTGATTTCTTTAGGCCAGAGCTCAAGAGAAAATTAAACCCCTTTCCCAGAAGACTGTGTCAGATGCTCTCTCCATCGTCCTGCACGAAGGTCTGGGGTACCCTGGGAAAAAGTCTGGAGGAAAGGTACAGGAATCCAAGGTGGAGGGGATATGGGTGAGGAAAACCCCCCAAATTACCCTAACATGCTTGGAAAAAATCAAAAGGGATTTTGGAGTAACATTTTTAAGAGCATCCTCAGGGCCTTGGTGCTTTGTTAAGGGGAAACATGGGTTGTTAGGACCTTCATGCTGGACTTCAGGTGACAAGTTATGGGGCTAACACTCATCAGGTTTTTTATATTTCTTAATTTTGCTTGCTCATTAGTGTGCAAACCAGAAAATTGATCACCTCGTCCTGAGCAGAGGGAATATAAATAGGCTAGCATGAAAGCAAGCAGGACTTGCTCCATGCAGACAACCAGGAAAGCCATCCTGGTTCTAGTGTCCTGGCACTTCCTGTGTGATGTTTGCATTAGCTGATGAACTTTGTCATGGGGAGGAGCTGACACTCACTCGTTAGAGGAGCACCTGTGGTTACAGCTTTGGGGTGTACACACAAACAACTTGTGGTTTGTCCAGAGCTCAGCATGCCACTGGTGAGCACATGGAGGGCAATTTCCACCCAGGGACACCAACCAGGGCCCACCCAAGGGGGTGTCACCCTCTCAGGACTTTGCTTAACCCATGTCACCACCACAGACATGCTGCAGGTCCACTTTGGCCATCTGGCACCTTCCCATTGGCCATCAGAGGGAAGACGGGGTAGGTGGCAGCAGCTTGGAAAATGCAGCCCTGGGCACCTCTGAAAGCCAAGCAAATCCCAAGACAAAAGGATTTGGAGAGCCACGCTCATTAGAGAAGGAAGTGAGGTGTTTTTCTCTTGTGGATGTGAGCTTCTATTCATGGTTCCTCATTAAGGCTCAAACAACCTGTGGACCCATCCCAACTTTGGGTTGGCAGTAGCTGCATTCCTATCAGCTTCGAATTGTCCATTGGGCAGGTCACTCAAGGGAAAAAAAATCAAAATCCCATGCAATTATAAACCAGGCCCTTCCTTGTGCTCAGTCTCAGCTCAGTGGATGCTCTCCTGGAGTGACCCAAGTCACTGACCTGGCCCTTCTGCCCTCTTCCCATTCACTTCACGGGCTGGCCAAAGCCAATACCAAGGGATTTTAATTAAAACTTCTTTCCGACCACAATGGTGGGCATTTAGTCTGTTAATTGCAGAGCAGACAGTCTCTCAGTGGGCCAGTGACTGTCCAGTTGGCCAGTGCAGCCCTTCCAAGTCAAGAGCTGGGAACATTAGTGCCGAGCACAAGAAGGGTCTTTCATGGTAAGGACACATATATAACAAGGTGAATGCTCATCATCATTAGGGGGCAAAAAAAAAAGAGAAGAACATTTTCTTCTGCTGGGTAGGGGTGGAAACTGGGCTCAGAGGACATCTCTGCCATGTTGAAAAAAAAACAAAATGGAAGAAGGACACATCTGGTCCTCACAACAAATTCACCCATGGCACAACCAGGACAGCTCATTTGCTTTGTACTCACTCCACTCTTAGCATTTCCTAGGGAAGGATGATCAGGTTTGTATCTGTTGTTCCAGTAGAGGTCTTGGAGGCTCTTGCCCTGAGGGTTTTAAGATCAGCAGAGAGGCCTTGTCACCCAAGTCCACTAAGGATGCATCTACCTTTTTCATTACAGCATTGGGGCAGTGGCTCACAGGCGCTGTGAGATCCATAGACAGCCAGAAGCCCTTCTCTGGTACCTCTGTACAATGCAAAGTCCTATCTTATCATGTGTTGTTGTTCCTCAAGCTCAAAGATGTCGTGTTTTATAGTGCAGCTCTTCATACCATTCTTGTTGCTCCTGTATTCCAGGTCAGTCAATTCTCTTTTTATAACACCCAATACTTCCAGTGCTGTTGATACCCCCTCAGCTCTGCCTCATTCACACAGCTCAACATGGCTTATTTCATATTTCTGTGAATGACCCAAAAAAGTAGAAGAGCAAAGTCCTGAAGCTGACATTTGGGTAGATTCAGGGAAAACCTTCCTTTGCCCTGACAGTTCCCCTTGCAACTCCAGCCATGGCCACTTGATATGCAGCCAGCCCAGACCCATCTTCATCCCACTCTCCAACCACACACAGGTAATTTCATACTTCAAAATCTGTTGGAGATCTTGCAGCTTTCCCTGAAGGAGAACAATTTGGCTCCTTCAGTACAGTCCAACCATCCACAGCAAGGACAGAGGATGGGATTTGGTGGGGATGTCAGAGATGTCAAAGCCAGGTTGGATGAGTCATTGAGGAACCTGGTCTAGTGGGAGGTGTCCCTGCCCATGGCAGGGGGGTTGGACTAGGTGGTCTCTAAGGCCCCAAACCACTCTATGATGGTATGAAGGGAAATCTTCTAGCTATGGAATTTCTCCCCAGAAACAACCCAAGGTTTGGGCTGTTTGCTGCTGCAGCACCCAGCTCTTACAGCATGGAGAAATCCCATACCACCCAAGCCAGGAAAGAGCATAACTTCCCTCCCAGTAACAGCCCATCTGGGCTGGACACCATGCAGCTGCCAAACCCACCTCCCTCAGGCCATCCACTCATTAGGCTGATTATAATTACCTGCCAACCTAATTGCACCCTTTTCCTAGGGGAAAGAGAGATGCTGAGCATGGCTGGGACGCTACTGGTAATTAGAGGGATATTTTTATAACCTATACTGAGTGCCTCAAATCAAGAGAGCCAAGCTCGGCATGCAAAAAGCTGCGGTGCTCTGCTTGTGCTCCTCATGACTAAACAGTAGCAGCAGCAGCAGAATTCACTTGGCAGACACGAAAACCCCAGCTCTGCCTTCATGGCCTTGGGTGACAGGATTTCAAGGATCTTGTGTTGGTTTGCTTGCTCAGAGCTTAAGCCTGGCTTTGCTGGGTAGCACAGGAAAATGAAATGATCTTTAGCAACAGCACAAGAAAATTCACCTTGAAGATAAAAAGGCCCCTCCTGTCCATTTCCAAGCACAGCTTCAGGAAACCACAATTTGGTCTTTCTGCCCTAAAATCATGGCCAGCTTTCCCCTGGAAAACAGTCCCGATGTATCTAATTGAAGGATATTGACCAGAGGACGAAAACAAGCTGGTAAGGAAAGTTTCTGCTTTCAAGTGCTACAGCTTTGCTGTTTGGAAACTTTCTCTTTTCCGTGTTCTCCTTCCCAGCCAATTCACATTTTTCTTTCAATCTTTACAGGCCCAGCCAGGCACTTGTGTGCGGAGCTGTTGTTAGTGTGTCATGGATAGCAACACATACTTAAGGGAAGGAGTCAACATTTGCTGGAAACGGGCCTGGCTGAACTCCCTTTCCCCCTCCCTCATCCAAATGGCCCCCAGCTTTGGAAAAGTTTTCCTCCAGCTCTGAACTCACTTGGCCCCAACTGCTATAAATAGTCAGAACAAAACCTCCCAGGCCAAATGCCCTGAGTGTTTTGAAAGCTTTGATCCTGCGCTGCTTTTTGGGAGCTGGAGCCTTTTCCACTCATGCAGCTGGAGCCCATATTCCTATTCAAAGCAGGGGCAAGGAGAGCCATCTATGGGGCTGGGAAGGGGTGCGAATCCTGTGTGAACCCCCTGTGCAGACTCTCCTCACCTCTCCCAAGGTGACCCAGCATCAGTGAAGGGGCAGGGGGCTGAACTGGAGCCATGATACTGGCCTCAAGTCCAGGAAGTTTCCAGCATGGAAAAGGGGCTTCCAAGAAGGTTAGGGAGGAACTTTTGACAAGGACATTGAGTAATAGGACAAGGGGCAATGATTTTAAACTGACAGAGGGCAGGCTTAGATTGGATATTAGGAAAAAATTCTTTATTCAGAGAGTGGTGAAGCGCTGACACAGGTTGCCCAAAATAGTTGTGGATGCCCCATCCCTGGAAGTGTTCAAGGCCAGGCCAGATGAGACTTGGAATAACCTGGTCTAGTGGAAGGTGTCCCTGCCCATGGCAGGGGGTGGACTAGAAGATCTTCAGGGTCACTTCTAATCCAGACCATTCAATGATTCCATTAATGCCTGTGAGGAGAGCCATCCCTCAGCCAGAGCTTGTAAGCAAACTCTCCTTCTCCTCATTCCCATTACCATGTTTGTGTTCTGTCCCCACAGTCCTGTGGGTTGAGGGTGCTTTGCTTCCCCATTCCTCCCTCTAAGTGTGCCTGGTCCTTGTGCCCTGGCACTGCTTGCCTTGGCCAGAGACAGAAGTGGAAAGACACAAACATCAGGGGGAAAAAAAGCCCAAAACAAAACAGAAAAAGGGCTGCTCTTGCAGTATTTCCAACCCATCAAGCCCAGAGTGGGAAACCTACAAGAAAGCTGGCTCTCACAAAACCCCAGGACAAGAGGTTTGGAAAAGCGGCCTCAGGATTTGCATCCTCCCTGCCACCAAGATCCCAAGGGTTTTGGAGGAGCAGAGCTCAGGCACTTGCAGGGATGCTCAGCAGCCAGAGCAGGCACCTAGGCACTCTGGTTCCTCAGGGCAGCATGTCCTTTCCTATCTCTGCATTTCCATGGGTTTATGGGTGTGTGTACCTCAGAGCTCCTACATCCCAGCCAGGAAAGCAGCTTTTGGCCCAGATGGCTTTTTCCTTGCCACGGCTCTTCCTTTTGGGAGCAGAAGCTGGCAAAACCAGTGCACACAGCAGCACAAGGCTTGTGGCAGGGCTGGGGCAGGGCTGCTCGGGATAATTCACCAGCAGTGCCCTGGGAGAGAGGGGACCTCGTGCCCACCATGGCTGGCAGGACAGTGGTTCAGCACCAAACCATCCTCCCTTCATGTTCCTTCTGCAGCAATAGCGTTTCTGAGTTTTGCTGCATCCTCACACTAGACCAATGCTTTCCCCCAACCAAGTGACTTCTGGATGGCTACAGGACACTTTGTTCCCAAGCAAACACTGCTTGAAACTCTTGGAAGGGCTTCAAACCCCGCCAGCAAGTGTGTGCCCCCTGCCTTCTCACCTTGTCCCTCAGCAAGACAGCAGTGGTGAAATCATGATTCTCTGGAGATTTAGGGGAGCTGGCATGAGTTTGGGCTGTGTCTCTGAGGAGCCAGTTTAGCTAATCCTGCATTGGGAAAGGGTTGAGGTCAGCCCCATCGCCCTCTGTCACTGGCAGGGGTCAGTATGGGGGCAAGAGAGCCTGGAAATTATTCCTCAAGGGAAATGATAAATAAAGCAGCCCATCTTTAAGGGAACACTGAAAACCCCCCGAGTCCATTGCAGAGAGGAACAGAGTTTGACCTTTTCCTCACCCTGCTGCACCCCATGGAGGGTCAGACAGGGCTCAATCCTGCTGCCTCGGACTGTGCCTTGTGGGGCAGCTGGGCAGGTGACACCCAGCCCAAACAGTGGCTACACAGTGTCCAGCCTAGTGTCACTTCGGAGAATCCATCCTGGGCTCTCCAAGTTCATATGACTCACCACCTGAATCCTGCCAGGGAGTTTTGCCCCCATTTCCCTGGTCATCAATACCACAGGGCAACACTCACCCAGCCACCAAAATGGCTGCAGAACCGAGAACCCTTCCTGGGTGGGCTCCCATCACCTCCTGCATCCCAGCCTGTGGCACTCTGGATGGGGCGGCTGCTCCCCAGGGGAACAGGCTGTCCCGCAGGGGTTTTGGCAGCACACTGCCTCCGATGCAAGAGCTGGCTCAGGGCTTTGTTTTATGTCCTGTTTATCCTGCCGAGAGAAACAGAGGACTTCAGTGTGCAGGAATCTCGTGTCCTTGCCCTGCTCCCCCGCCGCATGAAAGCTGCTGAGCAAACAGGAGAGAATCAAAGGCAGCTGCGCCCCGTTGGGTTTCTGCACTACCAGCCCCACTGCCAGCTCTTACATAAACTCAGCTCTGGGCTGCGCTGGGGGCCTTTTCCTTGTAAACCAAGCAGCCACCCCAGCAAAGACCCTGCAGCTGTCCTAAGCCCTCTGCTCATCAGGGAACACCTCCTGGCCATGTTCTAGGGGTTTTTGCCCCCTCGATGCATAGCCATGGTACATTCAGCTGGTTATTGGCACAGTGGTAGGGGTCAGCCAAGCCAGGCTCTCCCCACAGTGTCCTGTACTCCCCATACTCAACAGAGCACCAGCACTTCATTTTATCTCATCTGTAGTTACGGGGCGGGTTCGGTCGGGACGGTGACGGAGAGATCTCTATAGGCAGGTCTTGGGACACAGTCGGTTTATTGTAAAGGGCTTGGGTATAGGGGCACTGCTCAGAGCTGCCGGACTCAGCTCTGAGCAGGCCCAAGAGAGCAAGCAGGAGAGAGTAAGTGGGTGAGAGGGTGTAAGAGCAAGAGTGGAAGTAAGGAAGGAAAGGAATGAAGTGTCTGAAGTCCTGGTTACAATACAATAAATCATCTTCTGTACTAATTGTCACTAACCAATCTAATACAAGATACAAATCCTATAGCATTTACATACAGCCTATAAGAGTTCTTATATTACCATAGAGTGTTACATCTTAACTTCTAAAAACTACTCTTTGGACCCCTTCTGCTGAGCTACTAGGGTCTGCTCTGACCCTTGGACCTGTTTGCAAGCAGAGGGTATTGTTCCATCAAGAGGGGATTATCTTCAGTTGGCCATACCATTGTTTTCTAGTTGTTCAGTAACTAAGACTTGGTATTTCAAAAGTGGCTTTCATTTCGATGTTGCCTGTAGTTTTCATATTCCCAAAATCTTTTGTCAGGCAATCATATTTACAATGCTTTTCTGTTTCATCTTCCCCAACACTCATCTCAACAATTCTGGTGTCCCCAACATAAGAATGACATGGAAATGTTGTGAGGAGGCCCACAAAGTTGATAAGAGCACGTCCCCTAAGGAGACAGGCTGAGAAAGTTGGGGCTGTTCAGCCTGGAGAAGAGAAGGTTGCATGGAGACCTCACAGCACCTTCCAAGAGACCTACACGGAAGCCAGAGAGGGACTTGTCATCAGGAACCATAATGACAGGACAAGGAGGAATGGATGCAAATTGAGAGACAGCAGGGTTAGATGAGATATTAGGAAGAAATTTTTTCCTGTGAGGGTGATAAGGCCCTGGCACAGGTTGCCCAGGGAAGCTGTGGATGCCCCATCCCTGGAATTGTTCAAGGCCAGGTTAAAGATGGCTCTGGCAACCTGGTCTAGTGGAGGGTGTCCCTGTCCACGTCAGGGAATTGGAACTAAATGATATTTACTTGTTGCAGTGGGGATACTGCAACATGCATATATCAAACCAGGAGTCCCGTGGAAAGGAAATATATATGGACAGACAGATTCTTGATAGCTGTTTCAGAGAGATGTTTATTTCTCCAGCCGCATGGCCGGAGCTCTGCCGAGGAACTGTTCCAGTCACCGGACCAAGGGTCCTTCTGCCTGTGCAGGGAACACAAACCAACCAATGGGAACGAGGCTGAGCAGGGGCAGGGAAACCCCGTGTCTGTGCCCTCAGGGCCCCTCTCCCAGGGCTACACGGCAGGGGAGGGACCCCAACATTTACTGTCCTTACAAACCCAAACCATTCTGGGATTCTCTGATTCATCTCATCTCACCCTCTCCAAGACTTAGCACTGGGGCATGTCACCTTCTCCTGCTGGAAAAAGAAGGTGCTTTGTCCCAATATCCTCTCTCTCTCTCTTTTGCTCCCAGAGCATCACAGTTTGTCACTGTGGCCCGGGTGTGTGACCTTTTCCACCAAGCACAGCCCTGAAGCACCAGGCCTGTTGATCCTGTCATATTTGGCTGTCAGGCAGTCACCAGGTATCCCCAAAACCGTGCCTTTCATGGGTTATGAGGATTCATTTCCCCAGCTCTCCTGGGCATGACCTCTCAGCAGAACAGGAATGAAAACCCTGCAGACATAAAAACATGAAGAATATTAAATCCTCTACATCTGTGCCCTTCACCACCAGGCATGGCCTCACCTTCTCCTCCAGCATAAGGTCATCCTCTGATTTGGCAGGGTGACAGCTGCCAAAGGAGGACAAGGAAGGATGGCATCACCCCACCTTCTCTTTTCCCTACCTCCCTTTCCCCCCCCTACCTGCCTTTCGCCACAAGAAAAGAAAGAAAAAAGAGTTTTGTGCTTTGAGAGGTCCCTGGCAGTGTGTGAGCAGAGATGGCTCTCAAGGACCCCTTGCCCCCACACCGGTTCCCCAGCCCTGTGGGGTGCCCCAGGAACACCTCCTCAGACCCTCCAACACTGCCTAGACCTTCCATCCATCCATCTCCAGCGACATTCTATCATAGTCTACCATGCAAAAGTATTCCTACTTCCTACATTTTTAAACTCCGTTTAATAAGCTCTAATTAAAAGCAGTTTAAAAAGTCTCAAAATGCCATTTTCCTAGGTTTCCCCATCATTGAAACTGAACAGCACACAGCCCTGTTTACCTGCATGCTCCCTGGTCCCTCAGTGGGGAACTCACTTTCCAGCAGGCACAGCAGAGGAATTAAATCAAATTAACTCATACTTGGAGCAGCGGCAGGATCGGGCAAATCCTGGGTTGGATCTCTCTCTTTAGACTATATCTTGCAAACAGAAGGGCTGGAAACAATTTTGCTTTAATTGCTTTTTAAAATGCAACCAGCAGATGGTTTGGTAATCCAAATTCATTACTCTTTCCACAGCTCCAGACGGCTGGCTTGGGAACCATATCCAAAAAGAAGCCAGGTAGAGAGGGACCCATCCTGCCTGCTCTACCAAAGTGCTGGTCAGGATGCCCAAGGCAGAATTGTCTGGGCTGGCCCAGAGGGACAATTTGCAATTGTCAGGGCCACCATGGCACAGAAACATTCTGGGTAAGCATGGAGAACCCAGAAGTGCATAACATGGGCCACTTGGAGAGTATGGCATGGTCTCTCCATGGCATGGGGGAAACGGCCTGGCCACACATCCCTTTGTCACTTTGTCCCTGGGGGCTGTTCCCATGGACCCATGCCCAATAGCATCCGAGCTGCTCCTGAAAGGCTCATGAATTAGGCAAGCAGAGTCCTTTTCTTGCTGTCTCTCTCTCTGAACTGCTGTGTGACTTGTCCCTTCACTTCTCTGTGCTGGTGTCCATGACGTTTCTATGCCAAACAAACTGGGAATGCTGACTTCCAGGCCTACACACCAGTTGCAGACCTGTGCACTGCAGCAGGGTTTTAACACGCCCAGGCTGACCCTTCTGACCCCAGTGGTTTATCCTTCATATGAAGTTCCCATCTCTCCATGAACACCCAGGTGTTCAGTGTCCCACGGTGCCCAACCCCAGAGCTCTGCCCCAAACCAGCCCTTTCACAGAGCAGAAGAACTAAGTCCATCCAGAAAACCTCACAAACATCTCGTGAAGCCGGGTTGTTTTTCTCTTACCAAGTAATTTGAAATTCTTGGAAGGCAATCAGGAAAGTACAAAGTATTCCAGCCCAGGACAGCCTGGGACTCATTCCTTAGAAGCACAATGGTTGTTTATTCAATCTCTCATACATTAATATCTAAAAATTCATTAGTTCAATTGTAAACAAGAAGTACTGGCTTTACAGTGGTGTCTATTTAACAGTAGTGGTTTCAGCCTGAATGCTGATTTCCTTGTTATCCTTCTTCTAATCTGGCTATCAGGGAGTCGAGATCTTGCAAAATTACGGGAAATATTTCAAGCCCATTTATTTCTGGTTTTGAAAAGCATCCCTCTGAAACCCAAGGCCAAAGAGAGACCATTTCAAATCAACATTGAAGAGCACAGGCAGGGAGAGGAGCTGTTTGTGCCAGCACTGTCCTCTCCCTCAGGAAGAAATGAGGAAAAAGCTGTTCATGGATATATCTGTGCTGGAAATCTATAGAAGATTCCTAAGTGTTGAGAGGGAGGATCCCCAAGGCAGTCACCTAAGAGGACCAGCAATCAGGTGTGCTGGTCAACAGCAGCTGAACATGTGCCCAGGTAGGCAAGAAGGACAATGGCACCTGGTCTGTACCAGCCACAGTGTGACCAGCAGACCCAAGTGACCATTCCCCTGTGCTAGGCACTGGTGAGGCCACACCTCAAATCCTGTGTCTTGTTCTGGGCCCCTCACTGCAAGAAGGATATTGAGGGGCTGGAGCGTGTCCAGAAAAGGGAACAGAGCTGGGGAAGGGTCTGGAGCACCAGGAGCAGCTGAGGGAGCTGGGAGGGCTCAGCCTGGAGAAAAAGAGGCTATGGGGGGACCTTATCACTCTCTACAACTCCCTGACAGGAGGGTGTAGCCAGGTGAGGGTTGGTCTCTTTTTCCAGGTAACAACAATAGAACAAGAGGAAATGGCCTCAAGTCACACCAGGTTTAGATTGGATATTAGGAAAAATGTGTTCATGAAAAGGGTTGTCAGGGATTAAAACAGGCTGCTTAGGGAAGTGATGGAGTCACCATCACTGGGGGTATTTAAGAGTGTTGACAAGGCACCTGGGGACATGGTTGATGACCTTAAAGGTCTTTTCCAACTTAAATGATTCTGTGATTCCATCTGCAGGATGGAGATCACCCAGAGCGCATTGGAGCTCACCTCCCCTTCCATCTTTACTGACTGGCACTGCCACAGCCCCTTCTCATGGCAGGTCTGTGTAGCCTCAAGCTCCCCAGTGGGTTCCCCTTACAGACCTCTGTCCCTTTTGGGTCTGACACTTTGTCCCAGTGATATGAGGCTGTGGCCTCCAGGAGGTTCACCAGGACACTCCTGGATAGACTGACAGCATTTTCCAGCTCCTTTACAATCCTACAAAACCACACATCTGTTTCAGGCATTATTGTGCCAGGGAACACTGTTTTAGCTCAGCTTTCTCATCTCTTCTGTGCAACAGTAATTTGTTTAGGCAGCCTGAACAGGATGAGAGCCACTACTCTGCTTGCAGAGTCAGAGGGAATCAGTCACCTCCACCCCAAGGATTTCTCGCACTTGTGCAGAGCTCAGACACCTCCACACAAGCCTCTGCTCCAAGAGGGTGAGGAGAAACAAGGCAGAGAGCAATTTCAGGGGTGATTAGGACTGTGTGTTACAACCCAGCTGGTTGCTCCAGGGACAGAGCCCTGGAGCAGCCTAATCTCGAGGAAATGCAGGAAGAGGAGGAAGATTCCTTGAACAGGAGGTTCATATATCTTTATCTTTGCTGCTGTCAAAGGGCAATAGCTGAGATTGCAGTGTCTTGGAAAGCTCCACGAAAGCTATCTCAAGGACATCAATAAGTCTGGAAACCACCTTCACTCTCTCGATAAAGGTTTCAGTCAACAAATACACTCTAAGGCAGGTTCCCAGGCACTGATCACTTCCTACTGGCTGGAAATATGTCAGCTTATGTTTGAGTGAAGCCTTGGGTTGGCTCAACCCACAGGTACCTTGTGCATGTTCCCAGTCTCAGCCCTGCAGGGGTTTCAGCCCTGCAGGAACCAGCCGGACAGGTGAGGGTTATGGGGTGGTCACCCAAGTGCTGCCAACTCACCATCCAAGAGCTCTCAGACAAGCCCTGATTTCAATCAGGGGAGAAATCCAAGGGGAAACACTTCAGAATTCAATCACTCTCCCTTCCTGCCCTGTGAAAGACAGCAGGACATTCCATCCAAGAAAATCCATGAATCTTTGATCTTCCCTGCTGATTCTGCAGCCAGAGACCTCCATCAAGGAGAAGTCACTACGGCATCAAAACCTGCAGTGCTGCAGCAATGCAAGAGGTAGCACCTGGCTCCCTGTTAACTCCAGCAAACAGCTACTTCCACAGGCACTATGGGAACATCCACTTTGGGACATTTATCTCTGTGTTTGCACACAAATACTCTCATTGGAAGAGCCCAAAGCGTCCAATCAGCCCATACCTTACCAAGGAAGGCACCATCTGCACCAAACCCAGCTGGGACCATGCTGATGCCACTTTAGCTGGTAAATACCCTGTTAAATATCCAAATATAAATTATAAATATCCACCTCAGGCCATGGTGGGAAAGACCCCTTCTGCTTCTGCAGGGGCTGGGGGTACCATCCTGCAGACTGGGCAGGGTAGGATCTCCTCCCTGACCACCTGCAGTGACCACAGCAGAGCACAAAGCCAAACCGCTTTTGTGGCTTTGTCCAGATCCCCAACGCTCACCCACCCTGCCTGCCAGTCAGTCCATCCCAGAAGGCAGTTCCCTGTTTGTCTTGGATCACCTCCTGCCAGAGCAGAGCTTTCCACTGCAAGGCTCTTCTGTGCTGCCCGAGGGCGGATTCCCTGCTGTTTGATCTAAATTTTCCTGTCATTTCACCGAATGCCTCCTGATTTCCTTCATCGGGGCCCGATCTTTCCATCAGGGAGGCTGCCCTGCAGCCTGGAGCTCTTTGGCAGGGAGCTGGGGAAGAGGTTTGGTGGTCAATGAGCAAACACTGCTGGTCCATGCCTGGAGCTGGAGTGGTAGAAAAGACCTTCCCTCCCTTCCCAGGTGGATTAAGCACGGACATGCAGTGCCCTCTGCTGATCTGGCCGCCAAAGGAGATGCAGGAAGAGCAGCATCCAAGCAGCTTTGCAAAGCTCTGAAGGGGCAGCCAAGCCTCCAGTTTACCCACGAGCTCTCGACTGGCAAGGCAGGGGCAGCACATTCCTCTTCTGTTGAACTGGTGTTTGTTGTGGAGCTGTTTGAGGAGCCAGGCTGGTACAAGAGGCCCGGATGGTCTCATTCCCATCTTTGCACTTGCAGGTTATAGCTACACCTAAAGAGGCCAGGACATCTTGGACAGGGTTCCCAGAGAGGCTGTGGCTGGCCCATCCTGGAAAGTGTTCACGGGGCTTGGAGAACCCTGGGATAGTGATTGGCATCCCTGCCCATGGCAGGGGGATAGGAATGAGATGATCTTTCAGGGCCTTCCAACCCAAACCATTCTGTGATTCTCTGATCTGCACTACCCTTTGCAGTCCCATTCACTAGGCTGAGCACGGCTGTACTTCCCCAAGCAATGGGGAGAGGGACAGCCTGGAGAGATGGGCACAGCATTAAGAGATTAGAAGCCAATGCGGAAGAAAACATTTTCCTTTCCCCTTGACCAGAGGCTCCCTTTCTCAAGGGAAATGGATTGCTTTATCTTGAAATAGTGGAAAGAAACAGCCTCACAGGGAGAACAGGCTGGTGATAAAAACCGTCCTGGGGAGCAAAGGATCCTTACTGGGAACTGCATGAATCATGTGTGAAACAGAGTCACTGCCCATACCAGGACCTCATAAATTACTGCTCCTGCTACAGAAGCCTTCCTGGGAACACCAAGACAGACATTAATTAAACAAAGGCCCAGAAAGGTCCCTCGCGATGTTTGTGCTTGCAGGACTGGAGGCAGGGGCAGCTGCAGCCCACCATTGTTACCTGCAAGTCCATTATCTGTGGATTTAGCACTGCAAGGAGAGTTTGGTGTGCAAGTGCCTCTGACAAGTTCTCCTGAGCCAGCCAAGGGAACTGCAGTGCAAGGGCAGCTTCCTGCTCCAAACGTGGGCAAAGAACATCCCAAATGGTTTGGCTGGAGTTGGCAGAGCCCCTGAATCTCCACCACTGCACCAAAGCAACTTGGAGCTGCTCCTGCAGCAGCACCTGTGGGGCTGGCAGGACATCCACAGCTCAGAGCAGCTCACACTGGAAGAAACCTTTTTTTTTTTTTCTTTTCCTCAAACCCTCCCCAACTCACTAGAGTGAGAAAAGCTCCAAGTGAGGTTTAAAGGGCACAACACAGGCAGCAAAGTCCACTCCTGGTTAATAAGATTCACGTTAGGAGATAAGGCTTATTTGCATCTGGAGAGTGATAGGGGTTTATAATGCTGGCAGCAATCTGACCCCCCAGCAGGTGTACGTGGCACAAGCAATGTCCAGCCTGATAGGCATCTCCTGGGGTGGGACACCTTCCTCTGACTGCAAGGACTGCACATTCCTTATCTCTGAACATCCCTGTCAAGATGCAGTGCATTCAGTTTTGATTGTTTTCCCCTCTCTGTTGAATTTTCCAGGACTTCTAGGTGATCAAGTGAAAAAGGGTCTGGCTCAGTTTGTACTTGATTCCAAGGCAGGGTTTCCTTCCTCCTTGTTTGTAGCCATGGCTTTTCCAGCACTGCCCGTCTCCTTCCTCCAGGTGCCCACATCCCCTCTCTGCCATCGGTCCCTGTTACATCCCACACCCATCATCCTTCAGGACAGAGGAGCCCCTCTGTGCCTCCACACTGTGCTCTGGTCTCTGGGGAGCTCCTCTAGCTGACACAAGAGACTCAGCTAAGGGCTGGTGTGTCAAGTCAAGCCTCTCCTGGAAACCAAAGCATAATTCCAGAGGGGAGGAGCATATGAAACCACACACAGCATCAACACAGAGGCCAGCCCTCAAACCTCAGTGCCTTTCTCAGGACCTCTGCTTCAGTCTGACCTCTCTCTCTTGAGCACTGTTCACCACATTTTATGGATGTGTCAGCCCAGGACACTCCTCCTCCCAAAATGCAGCTCCCATTGTGGCAAAGCCTGGCTGCTGTCTAATGAATGACAATAATGCCATGCATTAGGTAAAGGAAACAGAGTCACTCAAATTCTTCTGAGAGGAAGAAATTGAGCTCCGAACACATGGAGCTGATGCCTCCTGGCATAAAGCCTTAATTTTCTTAAGGAGGATCCCAAACCCAGCACCTTCCAAGGTACTGACACCCTTTAGCCTAGCCAGGGATACAGCTGGAAGTGGATGAGGGGACACCACGAGAACACTGCCATGACCCACAAAGCCTTTTGCCAAAGCCACGTCTGGCCCACTGTAGTGGTTTGGTCCAAAATACTCATTACTGTTTATCTGCTGTGAGATAAGAATTAGGAGAAATGCAAAGCAGGCACCAAACTTGAAAGAATATAAAGAAGTTTATTAACAGACCTAAAAGAAGGAAAAAAAAAAAAAAAATTATACCACCTTCAGAACTCTCCTCCTCCCCCCACCTTCCTCCCTTCTCCCACTGACAATGTGAAAAGACAACCCTTAAGATGTTCAGTCTGTTTACCACTTCCATAATAACCTTGTTCAGTCCATTTAGAAAGAGAAGTCTCTTCTTGCTCATGCTATGAGAACATTATCACAACGAGACAGCCGCCCACTTCCAAATATCGTTCAGTCCATTTAGGAAGAGGAGTCTCTCTGCCTGCGTGTGAGTCCTTTCCCCCCGACTTGCAGCTTTTCCCGCAACTGCTTTCCAGGGTCCACTCTTGAAGTTTTTTGGGGTACAATTTTAAGGTCGAGCCGTTCAGAAACAAAAACAGAGGCCCTTCTCCTTCCCTGGGAGCAAAGGGTCTTCATCATCTTCATCTTTAGGACTATCTCTGGAAGCATCTCTAGGGACTGAGGTTTTCTCCTTTCCCGTTTGGAGCAAAAGTCCTCATCTGGTTCATCTCTCCCTGTCCAAACTTCTCATGAAATTACAGCTGCGTCAGCATCTGCCTATCTCAGCGCAGGTGCTTTTGCTTACGAGTTGAACACTCCACCCCCCATATCTTCATGAAATTACAACAGGATACTCTGATATATCATAGCTTCACAACAGAATTTCAGCTTTAAGCATCTCCTCTCTCTCTTCCCTCAGGTTTTCAGCTCTTCACAGCAATAAAAGGGTTACTCTCACCTCGGCCTTGCAGCTTTGCAGCTGGAATGTTGAATGTTTCTTATCGAAGTGGAGAGGGGGGAGAGCTGAGCCGCTCCGGCTGCCCACGGCAAGGCAGTGGGGGGGGGGGGGGTTCCACAGGTGGAACAGGTCCATCGACCCAGGATGGCCAGGGCCCGGCCCGGCCTGGCCCAAGCAGGGCCTGGCCGGGCCCGCTGGCCCCCACACGGGGCCCGCAGCCACCTGTCCCAGCGCCGGAAACGAGAGAGAGCTTGGAGGGGGAGTTTGCCTATTCTTAAATGTGGATAACAGAGGTGATCACAACTTTAAGTGGCTTAGAGAATTGTCCATATTCAAACTGGCCAGCTGATAGGTTCTATCAGTTCCCAGAGGAAACTGTAAGCACCCCTTAGCAAGGACGTCCCTTCCGGGACTATGCTTGCTAACCTATGACACCCACGCATGCTGAGAGTGCACTGCCAGCATCCCTGTGGCTGTACCTGATGGGGCAGTACCCAGCCAGGACAATGGGTTCTCCTCTCTGCATTGTATTTTCCTGTTATCTCACACCTGCTGTAAAGAGCTGACTGAATGAATGCTGAAGCAGGAGTGCTCAGATGGAGGAAATAAATTTGTTTTTTAGCACCTGCATGGCCCTGTGCTAATTGGAAACATTGCAGCTTGGGGAGCAGAAGATTTGTAACTCAGTGCCTTGCACCCTGAGGAACAGCCTGGTTACAAACCACAATGAAATGTGCTGGATCCAGGCAATGGTGAGGCCAAGGGGACCCACAGTGCCCCTTTTGACAACTGAGAATTATTTCTTAGCGACTTCTGGCCTCTCCTTCCCAGGCCTGTGATGAGGTGCTTTGGCTGCTGATGGTACTAGCAGTGGCAGCACCCAGAGCTGCCAACTTCACCAAGGCTGATCCCAGCTCTGTGTTCTGTACCACTGATGCAGTTATCAGCATGTTGTCAGCTCAGAGAAGTCAACAAAACCCATGGTAATGCCGCAGGAGTGTGCCCTAGGCAGGCACACAGCTCCCATTTCCCTGAGCTCAGCAGCCCTGCCTGATAAAAGATGGGATGGAGCTGCTTGGAGAAAAGGAGAAGAAAACATTTCCAACGCTGGCTCTGCTCCCCTCACAGAGAGAGTGGATGGCACAGAGTCCCTGAGGTGACTCTGGGGTGGCCCTGGGATACCACCAAGCCAGGCAGTGACCGGGAACACCCAGCTTCCCATCCCACTGGGGCTGTGTGGGGCAGAGATGTGGCCATCCAAACCTCCCAGCTGCTGCATCTGGAAAACACCTGCTGGTGAGTCGGGGGAAAGAGGCACAACACCCTGCCAAAGATCACATCCCAGCTGTGCCAAGGCTCAGCAGTGGGAGCAGATTCACCCCACTGCTAAAACAGCAGCTGACCAGCTCCATTACCACTCACAGGCACTGTGCCCTGCCTCAGTCTCCCCAGCTGTCAAAATCACTTCACCCCAAGGCCTGGCAAGAGCCAGTCTGGGCTCTTTTACATCTGAGCTACTCCAGCTGTGACCAACCCACAGTAGCCTCTGCCAGGCAGGTGGGGAGGGAGCAGTCAGAATGGAGTGTCCCTACCTGTTCCCTTACTCACCTGTCCCGCCTGGGTGGCCATGGGGAGCAGGGACCCACATTAGCCCGGGGCCAAAGAGCACTTCCACCAGACACCCAAAGCTTCCGGAGACCCTACGGCTTCTGATAAAGGAGCTGGACCCACCAAGGGGGTCGCTTTGTCTGCTGTCCCCAAGCTGTCAGCACAGCAAGCATCTCCTTCCATCCCTGCAGTTCCGGCAGGGCGACATTGCCATCTGCTGCCTGCTGCTTGGCAGGACACGACAGCATGCCTCTGTCACCCAGGCGCGGCCCTCCTCCAGCCACCACTGGCGGGAGGGAAGCACGGGGACTGTCCCTGCGGGGACCCTTCCATGTCGCCAGCTCAGGGGCAGCACCCATGCGACCATCTCCACACCGAGCTCCCAGCTCCAGCCTGGCACAAGGAGCTCAAGGCAGCCGTGCTTCATCCCACCCCATAGCTGCAGGTCTGTCCTACTCCAGGGAACATGACTGCAATGCTTGTTTGAGGAACATGCTACCACCCAGCAGCACAGGGACAGTAGGGCTGTGTCCCAAACTAGGGCCATGTCCCCTGCCAGCAGCCCGGCTTCCATAGCCATGGAATAACAAAATGGTGTGGGATGGAAGGGACTTTTTCAATGTCCTCTGGTCCAACCACCCTACAACAAGCAAGGACATCTTCAGCTGAGTCAGATTGCTCAGAATCCTCAACCTGACCCTGGATGTTTCCAGGGATGGGGCATCCACCCCCTCTCTGGGCAACCTGTGCTAGTGTCTCACCCCGCTCCAGTGTTTTACCACCCTCATGCTCTGAGCTGCTGTGACACCACCCTGCCCTTGGCTCTGCTGGTGACTCACCCACCACATGGGAACACACACATCTCCAGCTCCTCAGCCTTGGCCTCTTCATCTGGAAGCACAAAGCTGGAATTTTTTAACTCACAGCCACGCCAAGAGACATTCACTTATTTTAAACTTGAAAGCACCTACCTATTTTGTCATGGCCTAAGATAGGAGATACCACCAAAGGGAGGAGAAGAGTAGTAATTATCTGCAGTTCAGAAGTTCAGCCTTCAGAGGAGGAGTTGGGCTCCCAGCTATACTTGCCACATGCTTTTAGGCTAATCTTTAGAAAGAGGCTGTGCATTTTATAATTGAGATTGCCCACCTGAGGCAGGAGGTTTCCACATCACTCCTGGGTTTATAGATCACTGACACAGACCAAGGTTGATGGTCTCCAAGAGGGACAATGCCATGGAAGTGCCACAGGGAAAGCTCTAATGTAAAAGGATGTGATCCTCACTATCAATTCCCACTTTATATCTGAACAGCAGCTGGATCCACTGAAGTGGGATCTGCTAAAATACAGTGCTTGAGGATCAGCCAAGCCCAGCAGGCTGATGGCTCTGCTTTGATACCCACTGGAGAATTTCCGCTTTGAAATCCACTGGCAGCAGCTGAGACAATCTTTGTTCCTGGTTTGCATCCCATCCCCCCATGATCTCAAGATTCAAGGGGTGGGGGAAAACCTACCCTACATGGATTAATAATTGGATTGTCCTTAACTACCACGTACACTCTAAATCTAATACCATGCCTTACACATCTACCTGTTACATAAGCTGAAGAAAAAACAGCTGCTTCTCATCAACCTTAATACAGTATCTTTTGAAGAAATAGCACAGCCTAGGAAAACAACATGTATCAAAATACTTAATGATGGCACACACATATAAGAAAGCAGATACTTTTATAGCATGGAGGCAAGCAAAGCATCTCACTGTTCCTACCCCTGAGAACCATCACACCGATATCCTTGAACATTCCAGCTTCAACGCCGATATTGTAGGAACCTCCTGCATTCCATTCCCAGGACAGCAACAAGTCCTCATCCACCCTGCATCTTCAAAACAATAGAGTACAAGGTTGAAACAAGCCTCGTGGTTTGAGGGGCACTGTCTGCCCAAAAAGCCCAACTGTGCATCCAGATGAAATGAATGCCACAAATACATCAATGAACAGCAGACGCACGGGACACTGTCAGCTTGGACCTGCAATTAACTCCGCCCCTGCCGCTGGATTGACATAGAAATGGAAAAAAAGGGGCACGGAGGTCTCATGAGAGAGTACAAAATACACGGAACACCGCTTCCAGCAGGCGCCCACGTCGGTATTTAAAGGCGTGGCTCAGTTAAAGAGCAATACCAACAAAGCCCCCCAGACAAAAAGCCTGGGAGGACGGGGTTGGGTTTTTTCCATTCTTCCTTTCAGTGGCTTTTGCAAGCCAGCTCTGAAGCGGACAAGCCACACGTGTCCCCCAGCGCCCCTTGCCGGGACTCGCTCTGGGCTGGCGCCGTTCCACGGTGCGAGGGGACCGGGGAGGCCACGCGACCCACGGGACCGGCGGCACTCGGCCTCGTGCTCCCGGACCCGGGCAGAGCACAGCTCCCGGCATGGAAGCGGCTCCTCTGGCAGGCGGGGGCGGCCCCACGCCGGGAGACCCCCGCCCGCCCCCGGCGCCTGCTGAGTGGCACCGGCACCGGGCCAAGGGGGACCCGCCGGCGCCTGAGCCCCGCGCACGGACCACACGCAGTGGGCAGGACAGCCGGGCGCAGCACGGCTCCGTGCCTCATCTCCCGCCTGCTGGTCCGGCGGCGCTTGCCTCAGCTCCGCACTGCTCGGACTGGCGCAGCTCCGTCAGTCCCTGTCGGCAGCCCAGCCCCCAAATTGCCATTCCTCCTCAGAAATTCCCCAGGGGCCGGGAGTGCTCCCGCGCAAGACATTCGGTGCCGGGGCACGGCCAGAAGCGCCCTCAAATGCAGCGGCACGCCCCTATCTAAACCCTTCAAATGCTGGAAGGGCTGGAGTTTCCTTCAATTTAACCCCTGGAACTGAAGCAACAGAGGGTGTTTACTTCAATTTAAGCCAATACAATGGCAAATAAAGGGGTTCTCGCCTTCAATTTAATCCTCTAACATATCAGAAAGAGAGGGGCTTTCCTCAAATTAAATCTTATAAATGATGGGAAAAGGGCGATTTTTACCTCAATTAGAGCCCTTAAAAAGCAGGGACAACAGGGCTTTCCCATCAACATAAACCTCAGGACGATGAAAACGGGGGGGGTTACCCTCAGTTAAAACCCATAAAATGGCAACACCCGTGCCCTCCCCTTCCATTTAAACTGGAACATGTGGATTCCTGGTCAGTTCATACCCCTAACACCACAGAAAAGGCAGGTTTTCCTTCAATCAATATCGCTAAAATCGTAAGTGAAGGGGGATCCCAACTAGTTCAAACACAGACAATAAGGGAAGAGGAGCTTCTTCCCTCAATTTAAACTCCTTCTGTCCTCGTAACCCCCATTTTTTCTGCGGGCACTTGGGGAAGGTGTGGCAAGATGAAATCAAAAGGGAAAAGGAGAAAGACACCCCCCCCCCCCCTTGCAAATCCACACCATGGCTCACCTGCTGCTGCCTGGCACAAAGATTCGTCCCTCGGCACCTCCTTAAGCAATGCTCCACATCCAAGTGCTCCCCCAGACTTTGGGAGATGCTCTCACTGTCCTTCCGTGAGAGACCCCCCAGGAACCCACCACAAGCCCCTCTCCTCCAGCATCGCCATGCAGAAGGGAGCTGAGGAAACCCCTCCTAAAACAGCCCCCAGCAGGAGCCGCCCTCTCCTCTGCCACTTTCATGAAAGATATAGAGAGGGCTGAGTCACAGCAAACAACTGCGGCTGCTGACCCCTCATCATCCTCACAGCTCCCACCTGGGGTTGTTGCCGGTCCCAGGGTGAGGGCAGGTGCAGAAAGGATTTGCTGCTCATTCCCTGGACAGCTCATCCTCTGCACCTGACACACCGGAGCACTGGGCTTTCTTTCCTATGGATAATGGGGGAGAACGCTGGGGAGAACGAGGGGGGAAAGGATGATGGACAGAGGGAGGGGAGAGGGGGAAGAGAGGGGAGTCGGGTTGGGGAGCAGGGAGAAAGGAGGGGTGGGGGGTCGGGGATGCACAGGGGAGCAGGGAGAGAGGGTGGGGGGCGCTGGGGAGAGGGCAGGAGGGGGGCTGGGAGAGAAAGGGAGGGTGTGGGGGAGAGACAAAGAAACTAGGGGGGGTAGGAAAGCGGAGATAAGCGGGGGAAGGAGGAGTATAAGGGCAGGAGAAAGAGGGGGAGCGGGGGCCTCACCTGGGCCACGCCGGGGGAGCCCGGCCCGGCCGCAGCCTCCCCGAGCTGAGGGAGCAAATGGCGGCGGGGGGCGATTTCCGGGGGTTCAATCACCTCGGCCCCGCCCCACGCACCTGAGCTGGGCCCGGGGCCGCCCCTGAAGCCGCGCCCTCGGCCCCGCCTGGCCCCGCCCAGCCCCACCCGGGACCGCCCCAGAGCCCTGGCCCCGCCCGGCCCCACCCGGGACCGCCCCAGAGCCCTGGCCCCGCCCAGCCCCGGGGCCCTCCCTGCCCGGCACGGGGGCGGGACCATCGCTCGGGGCCCCGCCCCTCTCACCCGGGCCGGACCGGGGCTGCTCCCGGCACCGGGGGTCCGGATTCTGCCGGCGGCCGCTGCGGGTCCCAGGCGGTGCTGCCTCTTCCCCGGCGGGATCGGGGCTGGGATCGGCACCGGGAGGAGCCGCTCCGGGACGGGCGCTGGGGCCGAGCCCGGCGCTGCCGCTCCTGCTCCGGCCCGCTCTCCGCGGGGAGCCGGGGCTGTGCCGGCGCCCGGGCAGCCCCGGGATCCCGAGCCGGGCCCGACGCGCCGGGCCGGGCTCCGCTCTCAACCCTGAGCCCCTCCCGGAGCCCGTGCTGGGCCCCACGACGCGGCCCCGGGCTCTGCCGCCAGCCCCGGACGCGGCGCTGAGTCGCTGCTCCCGAGCTCTGCGTGGGGCCGGCGAGCCCGGCTTCGGGCTGTGCCTGAGGCAGGACTCGGAGCTCAGAGACACAGACTCGCCCTGGCCCGAAGAGCCCGCTTTGAGCATCAAAGCACGGCATTTGGGCTTTAATTCAGGTCCAGCAAAACACAGCACTTCAGTTTCTCTTTGTGAGCCCAAACACACAGGACTCGCTCTCTTCCTCAAGCCCTGAAAACAGGATTTAGTCACTGTTTCTGAGTCCCAACTGTGGCCCCACGAGCCTGCTCTCAGGACTCTGTAGATACAGAAATGCCGCTAGCAAGGATTTTCTTGCTATTTTCTAAGTCCGTGAGAGACTTTTCTCTCTCACAGAAGAGGTAGCAGAATTATGTAAACAACCAAACCACCTGCAACCTTGAAAAGTCTTGTTTATGGTACAGTAGAAAAATATTTTTGACAATGGATGTTTTAGGATTTTAGCCAATCACCCCCAAGGGGAGGCTGATCCTTTGTCCAATTAGACTATGAAGAAAAAAGTCTATAAAAGAGTTTGTAAAATAATTAAATAAATCCATCTTGCTGCACAATTCCTGCCTGCTGGATCTTCTCTCCTCCTCCTCCCTATGGCTGCGGGACACAGTGATATACCCTAGGGCCTCAGCCTGTGGTAATAGGACTCCACAATGCAGGACTTAGTCTCTGTGTTTAAGCTCTGCACCTGCTTCTGAGCCCCCGAAACGCAGCACTGGGTCTCTTTTTGTGAGCCCAAAACCACTCCTGTCCCTCGGGTTCGGAGCCCCCAGAAGTGCCCAGGGGCATGGCTGGACCCCAGCTGGGCCCGTGGGATGGGGAAGAGACCAGAGACAAAATTCCAGCTCAGAACAGTTTAAGAATGGAAACCAAGACAAATACAATCATTTGAGATTAATGACAACACATAGTAACAGTGAGGGCAACGAGAGCAGTGGTAACAATAATGAACAGGAGAGAGAGAAAAACCCCTCCATACCCACCCCGTTACGATCCGGTTTAAACCCAGAAAAGTGAAGCAAGCTAAATCTCTGTGCATAAACCAGAAAGAACTTAAAAGGTTCAAAATATCCCCAGAAACGAGATTAAAACCAAACAAGGCTAGATGTTGTTGCCAAAAAAATGGATGTATTTTATTTAATAGTAGAGAGACAAAGAGAAGGGAAAAGAGAAAAAGAAATGGAAAAAAGAAGGGTGCGTGGGGGGTGGGGGAACAGGGAGAGGTGACAGGTGTTAGGTGGAAGCACATCACCCATCTGAGGGTCCCAACGACGTCTCGTTGCTCCCCTCCATCCTGTCTGCTGGTGGTGAGGGTCCCCCGTCGCCGCCGTGGCCACACCGCCACACGCCGTCACATGCCGCCACACGCCAAAGGGTGCAGAATTCTGTGGATTAATATACACTTTGGGCCAGGTGGGAACGCCCATGTGCCTCTCTTGCAGGGGCTAGTTGACCCTTGCAACACTGAGGGTCTGTTGCATCATCTCTGGTGCTCCGGTGCAGGGTCTGGGGCCCCTGTGCTGGGCCATGTCACCCCCTTCTGCTGTGGATAAGCTTCCTCCCCTCAGTGAGGACCCCTCAGCTGGGCTCTGCACAACTGGAGGATGGGCAGCCACTGTGCCTCTGACCACAGGCTTTTCCAAGGTACCCAAAGCCTCTCCTCCTTCCACCCCTTGGTGGGAGCCCAGGCAGCTGATAGCCCTGGGACTGTGGTCCTCATCTTGGAGGTGTTAAGCCTATGCTCAGTGAATGTCCCCAGCCCTGAGTTGTTACTTTATCTTATCTTCATCAGCGAGCAGTGTCAGGCCTCAGGGCCCCATTCAGGGTGTGGTAGTCTTCTGCAGCTTTTGTAATACAGTTTTAAAAGTCTTTTAAGAAAATGTTTAAGTCATAAAACATAATATTTCAGTCTTTGAAACCCCTCCCTTTAACATTATAAATCCAAAATTTAATCCAGAGCACCACAAACTCCCACTGTGGGGGATTTCCATATTCCTGTTACTTTCTCTGCGTTCTGTCCTGGGGATTTGTGGACTGAGGGAGGCACTGGCTGCTCCTCTGGGCAAGGGGAAGGCTCCTGTGCTATTCCCATGAAGAGAACACCTGGAATTACTGCCCTGGGAGCCCAGTCCGGTCCTTCCAGTGACTGGGGGGCAACCAGAGGGTCTTTACATGAAATGAAAATGACATCCCAGTCCAATGCATTTACAGCAGGATTGGACACTCCTGGCCAAGGTGACCAGTCCATGGAAATTGGACCGGTGACTATCCAGGGGGGATCTTAAGTTGGATACTTGCAGATTTCATTGTGAAGAAGCTCCAATTCTTTTTGGCACTCTTGTTTAAATGCCTCCCCACTGGAAGAGGTCAATTAGTCTTTTTAATGACCTGACTGCCAGAGGCATTCCCAGAGGCATTCTCCATCACTTCCATGTCCACCTGCAATGAGTGGCCGATGGGCAGGAGCCTGCCCAGAACAGGCTCAGAGATGGGGCTTTCAACCCAAACCATTCCATGATTCCATGATCTCTGCCCCTATTAATTTTGCACTGTTCCCTCTCAAATTTAAATCCCCAAATTTAGACGATTTACTAGAGGAATAACTGGAAGCCTATTCCCTCATCTCTGCCCTTGTTTTGCTTTCCTGGAAAACCCTGTGATCCCACACTTTCTCCAAGAGATCTGCTGGGAGTACCGGAAGGTTTGCTCTGTCAGAGAGCCAGGGGGGTTTACAGCACTTGTTCCTCTGCATCTTTACCCTTTCATCAGGTTTCCCCTGGAACAGTGTTGTGGGAGAAGCTTGGAATTACTAGAAATGGATCAGGTTCACATTTTTGCCCCACCATTTTTCATCTGGTTTGAAATTCCTGGAATTACCCTCAAATGTGCCCTAGAACACTGCTGTGAAAGGATCAATGAGAAGAACAGCCTGAAAGGAGAAAACCACCTCCAGCAGCAGCCAGAATGATCCCATTTCTGTTCTTACCTGGTCCTGCCAGAGCTCCCAACAGCCATTCCCATTCCGAAACAAGAGCTATGGAAGACATTCCTGCTGTACGTGAGGGTGAGGTGGCAGTTTTGGATGTTCTTTGCTGTGGAATCAGACAACAAACAGAGTGTAAATGATCATGGTGGTCCCTTCCAAGCCAAACCACCCTGTGATTCCATGCGTGGATCAGCACCTGTCCCAACTCCATTCCAGAAACCTCCTCCCACTAACCCAGAACTTTCCTTTTTCTGCTCAACATCAGGGATTTGCTGCTGAGTGCCCTGGGCAGGGGACGCCTCAGCCTTCCCTGGGACGCCTCAGCCTCTTCTGGGACCGCAGCATTCCCTGCACTGCTGTTCCACACCGATCCTATGTCCAGTGCCTTTCCGGGCTTCAGTGCCAGGATCTCCCCACAAGGCGGCAGCACCGGGAGAGAGCAACCCCGGCCGGTCCCACTGTCTCAGCGGCAGCTGTGCCTTTAACCCGCACTGACCCAGTGGGGCCGTGAACACAACGGGCAAAAACCCCACTGATCCCCTTTATTTCACCCTCAAAGGCACAGGATCGCAGCATTTCCTGGGCTGGAAGGGACCCACAGAATCCACCTCGGAGAGACGCCTTGGGCCCCGCACAGCCGAGGCAGCTCCGGTGCAGCTCCTGCTGTGCCGGGACACCCATCCCTGTCTCGGAATACCTATCCCCTGCAGCCCCCGCCATCCGCTCAGGGCTGTTCCCGTTCCCCACTCACCTCCGAGCCCGGAGCAGCCACTCCGGTGCCTTCGGCCCGGCCGTGCTGCTCCCTGGGCTCCCCGCCATTGCCGCTGCCGTCGACGAAGGACGGAAGCCACTGGTACCACACCAATATGGCGATCAAGTAAATGGCTATTCGACCTTCTCAAGATGGCGGCCGTGAAGGACCCCGCTCCGTCTATTCGGCTGCCTGAATGCTCCCGCCTGCCCCAGGCGCTGCTTACCCCACAGTCGGTGTCCACAAAGCGGGAAACGCCACAGAGAACTGCGCATAAAGCGCTGGGTTGGCTTTGACATCATGCTCAGGCAGCCGAATAGACAGGCCTTCATGGCCGCCATCTTGAGAAGGTCCAAAAAGCCGCGAAAACGATCGCCATAGTCTGTGTGGTGGTCACGTGTTTTCCGCCCTTCGCCGCCATTTTGGGTGCTGGCAGAAGCCATTTCCGGTCAAGCTGCCATCTTTAGTGTGGTACATTGAAAGTGCCCCGCCCCTCACAAGAGCTTCTGTCTATTCAGCTGCCTGAATCTGGCCGGGACTCCAACACCGGCCCCCCGCTTTTGGCGCGATTTTCCGTGGCCGCTTCCTGGTGTGAGGACACGGTTGGTTGGGTCAGTGGCGCCGGAGGCAGGCGGCGGTCGCCACGACTGGTGGCAGGCATAGGGAGGGACGCTCTCTCAGGGTCCTATCGCGTCCGCCATCTTGAGTGTGGCGGAAGTCTGATCTGCCCTCTGCAAGGTCCTGGCAGGTGCTAATAAAGCATCAGTTAACGCCGTTCCGAGAGCGCTGAACTGCCGCCTTCCTTTCTGAGCCACCACCATTGAGAGTGGCACGCAGCGCGGCTCTATTCGACTGTGCTCGCCCAGTGCTCCCCGCCCCTGGGTCGTGCCTGCGACCCCACCTCTGCTGCCCAGCAAAACCAGCCCCACGGGCCGCCCCGGGGCTGTCACTTCGTTGCCATCATGAACGCACAGTGCCCGCTCCTTTTAGCGCCGTGGCCCCGCTCATGCACGGCCGTGTCCCTTGGCACTCCAAACTATCCTTCGCCCCTCCCCTCCATTGACAGACGCGGCCCCGCTCACTCCCGCTCCTTGCCCTTCCCACGCTTGGCAGCCACCGAGGCCGCCACCCTCTCGGCTCACCCGGCACCGGGCGGTGCACAGCGCCGGGGCGCCGTGTCGCAGGCGGCAGTGCCGCGCTCTCGCCACCAGGCGGCAGCAGCGCCTCCGAGCTCAGCTCGGGGCCGGGACACGCTGCAGGGCAGGGACAGAGCACAAAGAAAAGCCGGCTCAGGGTGCTCTGCAGTTCTTGCAGCCTGAGTGTCTCAGCTCATGGTGCCAGGCACTTGCTTTTTCCTTCCTATAGAAAACGCCAGCTCGTTATTTTCAAAACTTACTGATCTCTATTCCAAGCTTCTTATATCCCTGTATGCAACAGAGAGAGGGGACTGGCTTATTTCAAAATAATTTACATCTAAATTAGTAGCATTTGTCTATAGATGTAAAAACGAAGAACTTGACAGGTTTGGGGATTCCACACTGTCATACACACATCCCTCCCGGTGGATTTTCTGGCAGTTTTGGGCCCCTCTGGGGGAGGACACCCAGCACTGGCCCCCCTCATTCCCCACTCACCTGCTCCTCAACTGCATCGTGGCTCTCCCAGGGACATTGGGGCGCCCCAAATGACATTCAGAGCCCCCGAGTCTCCACCCCCTCCCTCAGCCTTTTTTCCTCACCCCCAAAGAAGGCACAAAACGAGACAAACTGCCCTGGACAGCAGCACGGCACTTTAATAAAGCCATTTCCATGCGTACATCCCCAAAAAGGGGCTCAGCAGGCACAGTCAAGGGGGGCAGCCCCCAGAAGGCTCGGAGTTCCTCCCCAGCTCCGGTGTTGTGGGCTGGAGGCCGCCCCGCAGCACGGGGGCAGTGCACCTCACGACGCTGCTGCGGCTCCCGCTCAGGCTCTGCTCTGTTCCTGTGCTCGGGGCAGGGGCAGGAGCTGTCCCATCCCTTCCCGACCACGCCACTGCTGCCCCCCGCAAGGCTGCGGCTCTGGGATCCTGCGCTCACGGACACATCGAGCGCTGCAATGGGAGCACTGGGGAGGGACCAGGAGAGGCAGAAAGAGGGAGTGGGAGCAGAGGGGACACAGGAGGAAAAGGAAAAACAGGCTGCAGGATGAAATTGAAAAAAACCACCACCTGCGATGGGCAGCACGACAGAGAGGGATTAAAAAAGAATAGGGGCAGGGGACAGGACAGAAGGATCCCATGAGAAACAACGGCACAGGGAGCACAACGGATCCCCTGAGAATAAAAAGGAACAGCAGTGAGGCATGGAGAAGGACAGAGAAAAAGACGGAGTGTTGGGGTCTCCCCCCCTGCCATGGAGCCCTGGGAGAGGGGCCCTGGGGGGGGGAGACACGGGGTTTCCCTGCCCCTGGTCAGTCTTATTTCCCATTGGTTGGTTTGTGTTCCCCGGTGTGGCCAAGGACCCTGGGGTCCCATGACTGCAGAGTTCCTGAGCTGAGCCCCGGCCATGCGGCTGGAGAAATAAACACCTCTGAAACATCTACCACGAATCTGTCCATATACACTTCCTTTCCACGGGCCTCCTGGTTTGATATATGCGTGTTGCAGTAATCCCCGCTGCAACAACGGAGTGGTAAACACACAGGAAAGACAGAAGGATAATACAGAGACAGAGAGGGAAACAAGGACGGAGGGAGGAAATGAGCGCGGCATGGGGGCGTGCGGGGAAGACGGGCAAGGCGCAGCAGAGGGATGGGGAAAGAGAGAGATGGGCAGCAGGACAGGGGGTTCTCAAGAGAAGGGTACCGTGAGGGAGAGGGACTGAGCAGCCGATACAGACAGCTACAGGCAAAAGGACAGTGAGAGGGACAAAGAAATACAGTCACACTGCAGCACACAGGAAAAAGGAGAGCAAGGAAGAAGGAAAGAGAAAGATGCAGGCGGTGAGGGACACAGAGAGAGACAGAACAGGGAGAGGGATTGAGCAGAATTTATTAAATAAAGATCAGTATGGATTTCTTAAAAGAACACGAGGACATCCCTATCATGGAACTCTGCTGTCTGCTTCAACTTCACAGCTGTTGGGGAACATTTCTCCCACCTCTCCTCTCTGCAGTATTTATTAAATAAAGATTGAGTATTTATTTCTTAAAAGAAAAAGAAGAGAGAGTGAAGCCGTGAAAGGGAATGGGATGGGGAGCACACAGGACAAGAAAGCAACACAAAAGACACACTGGACAGAGAG
Organism: Corvus moneduloides; assembly: GCF_009650955.1. Lineage (NCBI taxonomy): Eukaryota > Metazoa > Chordata > Aves > Passeriformes > Corvidae > Corvus > Corvus moneduloides. Next base: position 5,358,166 of record NC_045484.1, on the reverse strand, counting down.
AAGAAAAGAGGTGGAAAGTTGGATGTAAGGCTGAAAGAAAATCAGGAACAAACACCAGGACTTTAATTAGAGAGTGTGGCTGACGAACCTGCCAGTAAAGCACCGGCTCGAACAGAACTTGCTACTGTCACAGCTCGGCCCAGCACTCATTAATTAACATCTGTCTCTTGGCAGGGCCATGAACCCCCTGCTGAAACAGGAGGGGAAAGCCGAGGGGATGATGTGCACCAGGTTTGGTGCCGCTCAGCCCTAATCCCAGCCCGTGGCACCAGTGAACGCACCCTGATCTCCGAACCTTCTCTCAGGGGAATTTCACCTTCATCCCTTCTCTTCCCCTCCCGGTATCTCCATGTGCCTGGAACAAACACGATGAGAGGTTTCTCTGTTGCAGGTTCTTTGGAAATCCTACACTGACTTTGAGAGTGAGCAAGAGGAGTAGAAGACAACCAGGAAACTTTACTGCCAACCAACATCAAACCCCTCACACCGGAGAAGAATGAACAGCTCATTTTTATGCGTCCAAATTCCTTCAAGTTTCAGCATCGTCTGTTTCCCAGCACTGTGAGAACTGCTGGGCACAGCACAACAAGTAAAATGGCCTCGTGTTCAGAAGGCACAATTGCAGAGAACAGACAGCAAAGCCGTCTTGAGGCAATTTGGGAACACAAAACCTCCCTTTTTGCACCCTGAGCTTTCTGTTAAGTCACAACTGAAATTCCGAGTTTCTCCGTACTCTGCCCCAGTGCTTCCCTCTCCTGTCAGCGCTGTAGGCAGGACTGATTCCATACTCACAAACCCACCTTGCCACGATCGGCACTCTCTGCCCTCCAAGGACACGGCAACTGGCCAGGGACATTTCTCCCACTCCCCGGCAGAGACCTCCTCCCACCACATCCAGGGAACTGCAGCCACTTGGGGAACACCAGCTTCGTCCTGGGCAGAAAATAGGACAGGGACAAGGAACACTTTGAAGTCATTCCCATCTCAATGCTGTCCAGACCTGGCAGAAAGCGCTTCCCACACCTCTCCTGGAATTCTCTTCCCTGGTCCTTCCAGCTTTGGAAGGCTTCTGTGGGGGCCTCAATTATCGGTGCAGCTCAGAAGCTGCATGTGCCTAAAGCAGCCCCACGGGAAGATGAAGCTTCCCTCGTGCATTTCGTTTCTTTATCCCAAATATTCTCCCCACTCAGCCACAATCTAGAAAGAACAAAAGGGAAAAGAAGGAAGACCAATTAATTCTGACATAAGGAGTCTTGACTATCCTGACACACAGCCAGGTGAAAAAACATTCCTGCCACTCTAACAAATCCACCTGATACTGTCTCCATTCAGTATCAATTATTTAAATGCTGTATTAAGGAGCGTAAGGACACAACGCTTGGAATTCTCAAAAACGGCTCAGCTTGGCTACTCCAAGCACTTTCCCACCCAGGGAGCTGAGCGGTCCCAGATTTAAATGCCACGTTTGATCCAAATCCAATAGAAATCTGATATTGTTTGACTACTGAGCTTTCTCAAAAGCTGTGGAGTCAAGCCTGGAAATCCTCACTGAAGCTTTGCCACGTCACATCAGGATTTACCCTTGGGAAAACCCCACTCTGAGCACTTGGGTTTCAAGAGGTTGCACCCGATGTTACAGACACAGAATTCCTGTGGGGTTTGGCATTTCCTGCACCTCCAAACACGTGAAAAGAATGAAGCGCAGAGTCTCGAGACTCCATTATTGCCATTCTCCTCACATCCCTTTCCTCTCCTACACGTGGCTTTGTGCCTCCTCTGAAGGGCTGGAAAGGAATTTGGGAACCTCCTTCCATTTCTTCAGTTTTCAGCTTTTTCTCTGAGGTGGCCCAAAAGGCAAACGGGGAAAAAAACCCCCAGAACTGCATGATTGTGGTTTAGTTCTTAATTGGTGTTTCTGCCTGGTTTACGAACAGAACCCGCTACACACCCCAAAAGCATGCCTCGAATCAGTCCAAATGTTGATAGGTTTACCCTTGGCTAATATGGAAGCTCGGGTCAGGGCTATTTATTTCAGCTTTTTGAGCAGATGTCCCCACAGGTAACGGGTTGGCTTCGATGACGGCATCTGTGGTTGTAATTGCATACCCAGCGAGCCCCTTACCATCCTTGACGTAACTGCTCCCATCAGCGAACCAGTTTTATGCGTTTTCTAGCGGAGAGTCCTTTAGGTCTGGGTGGCTAGAGTAAACTGCCTCCATGGTTTCAATGCAGTCATGCTGTACAGGCTCCTCAGTAGCTTTGCCTTGGAGGTAAGCTGCTGGATTTAAAATGTTAGTTACTTGAATACTCACGTCCTCCAATTCTGCTAGAACAGCCTGGTATTTGAGAAAGCGGGATGGGGTTAACCAGTGATATCCTTTCTGTGTCAGCACTGCTGACACTGTATGAGAGACAAAAACAGTTGTCTGCTGGCCCATTGGGAAACTGCGAGCTTCCTCTACGTTCAGGATGACAGCTGCCACTGCACGCAGGCAGGCAGGCCGGTAGGCCATCCTTGGCTGACCACATCCAGCTGCTTGGAGAAATAAGCCACTGGCCTTTTGTATGGTCCCAGCTTCTGTGCTAAAAGTCCCAGCGCCAGTCCTTGCCTCTAATGTGAAAACAACAGAAAAGGTTTAGTAACATCTGGTATGCCCAATGCCGGGGCTCGCATTAACTCACGGTTCAGAGTTACAAACGCATTATTAGTCACTGGTGTCCAGCATAGGTGAGTACCCTGGTCTCTTTTAGGAGTTGTTATAAAGGTTTCACTGTTGGGAAGGATGAAAGTTTGGTAAGAAAGTTTCACAGATATGTAAGCTTGGCAGAAAGATCTCTGAACGTAGAAACTGAGGATGAGACAGAAATGAAAGCAAGTTTTGATATAGAGTAAAAGATGTTTTGCTGAAACACTGACCACTGAATAACTGAGAAGGCAAAGGTGGGAGATGAGTTGGAAGGAGATTTTTATGATTAGGACAAAGGTATGTGACTACAAACAAAGACATGTTTTTCACCAATAAGTCTCAAGAAGAGCATAAGTAAATAGAAAACATGTTTTTACCAAAAAGAGAGCTATCGCAGGCAAACAAGAAATGTTGATGTAGCACGAAGAAGAGAGGTCTGAGAATTTTCCATTGTAAGCTTAAATTGTAACTTACTTACTGTCACGATCCGCTAATACGAGCAGGGGGTCGTGATTGTTTTATAGATCTCAGAGTGTAAAAGGACACAAGAGATTTCAGTTTTAATCAGAACAGTGCACCTTTATTAAGTGCTCACAACACAGTAATGCGATAGAGGAGACAAAGAGAGGGAGATAAAGAAAAACAAAGTAAAAGAGTAGAGAGGAAGAAAAAGGGGGGCAATCGCTACCAAAGGATGAGACGAAGTCCTCGTGGTCTTCTGCCAATAGATTCGTCTTCTTTCCGTGGGGAGATCTCGAGCTCAGTTATTTCAGAAAGTCCCTTTCTAGTCCTTTTCAGAAGCGAGGGGCAACTGGCCAAGAGGTGGGGGAAATCTACAGCCGTTGTTATGGGACCCGTTGCTTTAGGAAAACAGGTACAGGACAGGTGCACAGGACAGGTCATTCCTTTCTACTTCAGCGCAGTCCTTTCCGCCTGGGCAGCAAGAACGGCGCAGTCCATTGGTACCTGCACTAATTTTCCTCAGGAATGTGTACCAGTTCCCAGCGGGCACACCTGCAGCCAACACTTGGCAGACATCCCACCTCAGCCAGGCCAGGACTCCTGTGCTCAGTCTTTGTCCTCAGCAATGATCGTGAGGCAGATGAGGGATCTTCGGACTGTCTCTTACACCACCCCGTGACTCACGACTGTCGTCAAGCGAGCTCCATCAGCACGATTTCGTAGTGTCATTGCGAAGTCTTCAGGACTCATCAATGTTGGTAGCAGATCCCGAAAAAGGGTAGAGAACATAAGAAAGGAAGAAAAAGAAGAAAAGAAAAAAGAAAAGAAAAGAAAAGAAAAGAAAAGAAAAGAAAAGAAAAGAAAAGAAAAGAAAAGAAAAGAAAAGAAAAGAAAAGAAAAGAAAAGAAAAGAAGAAAAAAAGAAAAAAAGAAAAGAAAAGAGAAAAGAAAAGGAGAAGAGAAAAGAAGGAATAAGTAATTTTTTAATTAGAACACACATGTAATAAAATTTTTTAATCAAAATACACCTCTAATTTCTTATCACCTCTTAATACTTGTGTAGTTTGTGTCGTGTCAATAACTTTAGGTGTGTCCACAGTGGATGGGATATTGACCAAATTGTGGACATCTATTATAGATGTCAATTGTGTTAACCGTTCCATCATTCTCCAATTCATGATGTATAAGATTGCTGATAAAACAAAACCAATCAAAACTAAAATCAAGAGAACAATGATGGGATGACACAATTTGTTCGGGACACCTGTAGCAGTAGATGACCACCCAAAAAGAGTATCCCACCACCCGTGTTCAGCATCTTTCTTTACTCTTTCTAGAACACGATGTATTTCTTTCACATTGTGATGAACAGCTACCAAGGTTTTCTGTCCGTTTTTCTTGATCTTTTCCAAAATTTTGATTAAATCTTGGTGAAGCAACAATTGCTTTACCAAAGTAAGGTTCATCCCAATGGGGGTAGGCAATAATTGGTGGATCAGTGTGTAATTGGACTGTAAGAGGTGATAAGAAGTAAGTGGGGCTAAATAGGAAAAATCACATCCTATGATTTTAGTAAAGCTACAAACACAAAAATTTGAATTATTTTTAGTATCTACTACTAAGTTTTCTATAAATACCTTATCACAAGCAGTTCTTAAGCATGCACATCCATTACCTACATACACAAGCACCGTTTCAGGCATCTTGTTAGGATGAATTTCAAAAGGACAGATATTTTGTTCTGTGTCTAAACAAATGTCTTGAGCTCTAATTGCATTACTTCACAGATGAACCCTTGTTGTTCCTGGACAATACAAGTTTCCAAATTAACAGTTTGCCACTTCTCACCAATTTGACGGGCCCATTCTCTATGCTCAAAAGGATAGAGAATAGCTCCATCATGGTTTTCCCATCCAGTTTTAGAAAATTCTCAGCAATTGCAATGGTGGAAGCTTTCTCATAGAGAGATCCTTCTACTTTTCTGCATCCTACCTTAATTTTTTCACCAGTTGTTCAATTTAGGATTCTAGTCCAATCCTTCAAGTCCCATCCCCATTCACTCGGACGGTATACCTCAGAGTCGTGCAGTACTACAGTCGCTAGGCCTGGGCAACAATCTCTGGGATAGGATCCTAGAGCACTAGTGTACCTAATGGTAGCTTCAGACCACGGCCACTCAGCTGGTTTTTGGCCCTGGTGTTGTGGTAGGATGCAGAAAAGTATTACTAGTTTTATCATGGTTTACGTGGTCTTCATGTCCCTCGGAGTTCTTCTGAGAAAAGTAAACACAACAGAGTCTGCCACCAAAAGGCAGAAAATTAGAATGATGGAATTATGCAGCGTGTATGTATCCGATGCTCTCTCCCTAGGGCATCGGAGGCTACCCATGCATATTTATTCAGAGGGGTTTTTAGCACTAGTGGTACTCCTCCTCCAGTAGGGAGGTCTACCAAAACAGGTTGTCCAAGGTAGTGTGCAGGATTCTTAGGATCATTTGGTCCCTGTAGTGAGGGAATTATGCTTGGAGCTGTTGGGCAAAAGGCAGTGATTTTGGGACACCCGTTTACCCCCCATCTATCATTCACACCTTTCACAGCTTCCCATAGCCGAACATCCCAACTTCCCTCCTGTGGTTTCAAAAGTCGTTTCAAGAGACCATTGGTCCTTTCTACAATGCCGTTAACTTGAGGGTAGTAAGGGGTGTGAGAAGTCCATTTAATCCCTTCACTTTTTGCCCAATCCTGTACAAGTTTGGCAGTAAAGTGAGACCCATTATCAGATTGAATTTCTTGTGGTTTTGGGAAAGTTCCAAACCATCCCTGCAATGCTTTAACAGTATTATCTCCTGTAGCTCTTTTAAAGGCATCGGCCTGGACTAACCCAGATATTATCTCCACTCCTACCAGCACAAAGTGTTTACCTCCTGACTTTTTAAAGGGGCCAATATAATCTACCTGCCATGCATCCCATAAGCCTTTACCCTTTCTTAAATGCAGAGGATCATCTTCCAAAGGGCGTCTTTCTAGCCATCTGCGGCATTGTTCACAGGCTGATATGCATGCTTTACACATTTCTCTAGTAACGGGCCAACCACGAGCAAGGGCTTCTTTGTACAAATCTTTTGCACCTGTGTGCTGTCTTTTTACATGCAACCATTCTAATAAGTGCTCCCAGTCCTCTGTAATCTGATCTTTTTTCACAGGACTTAGTCTTGCTAATTCATCAACTTTATTGTTCCACTCTCCTGCTGGATTTCCATCTGTCTGGTGAGAGGCTACCCACTGCACGGCAAAATTCCCTTGACTTGCAATACTTAGAATTTCTTGCCACTTTTCCTTTTGCCATACTGGGATTCTGTTAACTTCCCAATCATTTTGCTGCCAAAAAGGAAGCCACTCAGTACATCCCTTAAACACAGCATAGGAATCGGTGTAGATACAGACAAGAGAAGTATTCTGTGACTCACACTGGAAAACACTCCAAACAGCTATCAGCTCGCCAGCTTGGGCGCTGCCTTCCCCCTCTGTGATAATTCGTTCACCTGAGGAAGTGTGGAGGGCTACAGCCTTATATTTCCACACCTTTCCTTCTCACTTGGCAGAAGCATCTGTAAACCAAGAATTTGCTGACTGTTTGGGGGAAAAAGGAGGGGCTACTTCAATGACCGAGGCGGGTTTGTCTTGGCTGCTACCCAAGTTTTCGGTTTCTTGCATTGCCAGATTTTTTACAGCTCCTTCAGTTATTGAGAAGACGCTACAATAATGTTCAATCTGAGCATACCACTTCCTTACTGAGGCCCTCTGGGCCACCCCGTCAGGTGGGGGGCTCCCAGTAGAGACTGCCTTAATAACTTTGAAAGGGCCTCTCAAAACAATTGGTTGTTGTCGTGCAATCTTCTTCACTTCTATGAGAGCTAAGCTAACCACAAACAATCCTTTCTCCCAGGTAGTGTACCTTTTTTCAGCATCTTTGAAGCCACGGGAGTAAAAACCAACAGGCCTCGTCGGATCCTCAGGGCCCCGCTGCCATATGTGTACTGACAACCCTGAGGAGGCAAATCCCCATTCCACCTGAAAAGGATCTGTAGGGTGAATAGGGCCCAGGGCTTGGTGAGCTGTTGCTTCAAAAATCAACAATTGCAGTGCTTCTTCTTGAGAAGCAGTCCATTCCCATTTTATCCCTTTTCTCAACAAGTTATAAAGAGGTCTGGCAATTATGGAAAAATCTGGGATGTGTTTTCTCCAGAACACTAATAATCCTAAAGCATGTTGGCAATCTTTTTCGGATTCAGGCATTTTAATCTGATCTAAAGAGGTTAGGGTATCAGGTGGGATACATGTCATACCTCCTTTCCACCAAATTCCCAAAAATTTCACTTCATGTGAAAGGTTTTGGTTTTTTTTCTGAGGGAATTTGCAAATCAAGGCTTTCTAAGTGAGAGATTATTTTCTGCTGGGTATCTCTCACTTCTTCTATTTCATCTCCTCCCACAAGGATATCATCAATGTATTGATAAACAGCCACATTGTCAGCTTTGGGTATTTTTTCTAACTCTTGGAAAAGATTTTGAACCGCATATCACCACTAAACAAATACCATACCCTGCTATTGAATTGGCTAAGTTAAAAAAGGAGTACGGGTGGCTCCCCCACGAATCTGAGACACAATATGTTTTCCGAGTGTCTCTCACTGGAAGAGACCAAATTCTATTAACTGAACAGGAGGCCAGTGGATACTGGGGACGCTAAAGCGTGATGAGCCAGGGTAGGGGAATGTTTGTACTCTTGGGGAAGCCTAGTGAAAGTGTATTGCTGTCCTTCCCATGTGAAAGCAAAACGGTCCATATCTTCTGGCTGTAAAGGTATCATAAAAAGCATGTCTTTGACATCTATAGTTGCCATGATTGAATGAGCCTTTTCTTGAATCAGTGTGATTAATTCTGCTAGATTTGGGACTGCTGCTGTAGGAGGGTCTGTGTTGGCATTTAGCCTGCGAAAATCTATTGTCAGCCTCCACTTCCCATTAGGCTTTCATACTGGCCACACCAGAGAATTGAGAGGAGAATGAATATTAGCTATTACTCCTTGTTCTCTCAGCTCCTGTATCACTGGTTTGATACCCTCTTTGGCACCCAGGGGGAGGGGGTATTGTTTCACATTAGTTACTTTGTTGAATGGTAGAGAGGGTGCGGCCTGGAGCAGTCTGATGTTAAAACGTGGCGTGCCAAAAGACCACAGAAGACCCTCCGAGTCCTCCCACTGCCTCCCAACGAGGGCATTCATCCCTAATAAATTGGTTGGAATACCTCCAATCACCATATTAATAGAGTTGATTTTCCTCTGCAGGCAAAATGAGCTTGACTAAGGCCACATTCATAGATTCTGTCATTCCCAAGGCATTTAAAACACAATATCGGTTCTTTGTTGGAACAATTCCACACCTCTGGGCATCTTTCTTTGCCAGCGCAGAAATTTGTGCCCCAGTGTCAATCAGAAAAGTTACAGGTGCCCGTTTAGGGCCTGTAATAGCTGTGATCATTACATCTCCTGGTTTTAGTGAGCATTCTCAGGTATACCCATGCTCCGTCTCTTCTCCCACTGACAAGAGATGGAGGGTCTAGTTTCCCTGGTTTTGAGGGAGAGGTTGCTTTGGCTCACTGCATGGACTTTGAGGGAGAGGTTGCTTTGACTCACTGCCCAGATTCTGGGGGGGTGGGGGGGAGGGTGCACTGGGTTGAATTGACGGATTCAATGGGTTTCCGCCAGTGCCAGTTAGACACTACCTTACTCAATTTATCAAGGGGTAAGCCATCTATCACATCCCTGGGGACCCCCTTTTTGATACCTAATAACCACCAATGCTGACGGTTAGAAATCTGTTTTACATTCTCTGGCTTTTTGCTATGAGGAGCCTTAATGTAACCTGACACCTTTTGTTTTTTCTGATTTTTCCTCTGGGATTTTTATAGGTCCATATTTTCTACTGTAATTAATCAGATCTTCTGCAACCTCACTCCATGTCCAAACTTTGCGATCACCGGCAGGTGAATTCGATTGTGAACCTGGCGGCTGAGAGGAGGTTGAATATGGAGTAAACCCAGGATCAGTAGATCCAGTTTGGTCGCTCGGGTTTCCAAGGAGTCTATCCAGCCTTTCTACAGGACCTACAGCTGCTATGGTTTTTTGAAGGACAATTGCTGTAGGTTTGAGTGATTCTGGAAGGCCTCGAATTAAAGGGGTCATCAGTTCAGGTTTAACAAGTAATTGCATCGGGGATTCATATCCAGGAGTCAATTTCCTTTCATGGATCATTTGCAGACAGGCGGCTTTGTGGATGCTTTCTAGAAGTTGATCGGGGGGTACCAACTTGTAGTGGTTTGGTCCAAAATACTCATTACTGCTTATCTGCTGTGAGATAAGAATTAGGAGAAATGCAAAGCAGGCACCAACCTTGAAAGAATACAAAGAAGTTTATTAACAGACCTAAAAGAGGGGAAAAAAATTATGCCATACCTTCAGAACTCTCCTCCTCCCCCCACCTTCCTCCCTTCTCCCACTGACAATACAAAAAGACAACCCTTGAGATGTTCAGTCTGTTTACCACTTCCATAATAACCTTCTTCAGTCCATTTAGAAAGAGAAGTCTCTTCTTGCTCGTGCTATGAAAACATTATCACAACGAGACAGCCGCCCACTTCCAAATACTGTTCAGCCCATTTAGGAAGAGGAGTCTCTCTGCTCGCATGTGAATCCCTTCCCCCGACTTGCAGCTTTTCCCGCAACTGCTTTCCAGGGTCCACTCTTGAAATTTTTGGGGTACAATTCTAAGGTTGAGCCGTTCAGAAACAAAAACAGAGGCCCTTCTCCTTCCCTGGGAGCAAAGGGTCTTCCTCATCTTCATCTTTAGGACTACCTCTGGGAGCATCTCTAGGAACTGAGGTTTCTCCTTTCCCATTTGGAGCCAAAGTCCTCATCGCTTCCATCTCTCCCTGTCCAAACTTCTCATGAAATTACAGCTGCGGCAGCATCTGCCTATCTCAGCACAGGTGCTTTTGCTTACGAGTTGAACACTCCACCCCCCATATCTTCATGAAATTACAACGGGATACTCTGATATATCATAGCTTCACAACAGAATTTCAGCTTTAAGCATCTCCTCTTTCTCCTCCCTCAGGTTTTCAGCTCTTCACAGCAAGAAAAGGGTTAATCTCACCTCAGCCTTGCAGCTGTGTGGCTTATCGCTGTTGGTCACCTGACCTCTGCCAGACAGCGGTGCAGCTTTTTGCTCAAATCTTGGCCGCAGTGGAGGGGGAGGGGGGGCGTTCCGAGCCGCTCTGGCTGCCCACAGTCCTGCTGGGGGGGGGTCATCCTGGAGCTGTGGACCGGCCCGGCCTGGCCCGAGCGGGGCCTGGGCCAGGCCCACTGGGCCCCGCTCGGGCCCCGCAGCCACCTGTCCCAGCGCCGGAAACGGGAGAGAGAGCTTGAGGGGGAGCTTGTCTATTCTTAAGTGTGTATCACAGAGGCGGTCACAACTTTAAGTGGCTTAAAGAATTGTCCATATTCAAACTGGCCAGCTGATAGGTTCTATCAGGTCCCAGAGGAAGCTGTAAGCACCCCTTAGCAAGGACATCCCTTCCGGGACTATGCTCTCTAACCTATGACACAACTATAGCTAAAGGGTCTCCCCTTTCTAAAGGATTGAGTTCCCCGGCCCAGAAAGCTGTGCGCTGAGTCAGGGACCATGTGTTACGTTTGTCTCCCGTTGTTAAGAAAACTCCATGTCTCCAGTATCCACTGGCCTCCTGTTCAGTTAATAGAATTTGGTCTCTTCCAGTGAGAGACACTCGGAAAACATATTGTGTCTCAGATTCGTGGGGGAGCCACCCGTACTCCTTTTTTAACTTAGCCAATTCAATAGCAGGGTATGGTATTTGTTTAGTGGTGATACGCGGTTCAAAATCTTCATCATTGATATAATTATATTCTGTTTTAATCAGAGGTCTCATACCAGGGCAGCAGTTTTCCCCACAATTTTTCACTAGCATTAGTTCTTTCTGGGGGTATATTTGGTTAATGTGAGGAGTTTCCTTTTCCTCTGTCTCTTTTGGTGAGTCAGCATTCTTTGAATTCTTAAAATATTCCTCTTTTAAAGCAGCCCGCAGCACATGATTTTCATTCCTTTCTTCATCTAATTGTTTCTGTAAAATCTCCACTAGGTTTTGAAGGGAATCTATGATTGCTTTCTCTTCAATACATCGCTTAAAGCGGTGATCTATAGCTGCCGTAACGCATGCTCCTAGAACAGAGCAGATTATGGTTTTATTTCGGCCAAATTTAAATTTTGTCTCATGTTGTAAAGAACATAGTCTATCAGTCACATTCTCCAAATTAAACCAGGTATTTTGAGCCCATTCTTCCCCTCCTGGAGAGGGCCGGGCATTATGTTTTGCTAGCAGAGCATAAAATGCAGCTTTATCTTTTGCACTAGGGTTTTCAGTCATTTTATGAAGGGATCAAAACCACCACAAGGAGGTAAAAGTTAATTACACACTGCGACACACACAGCTTCGCTGTGTCTCCCTTCGCTTCCCTGGGTGGGTGAAGAGACCAAATCTGCTTGGGAGGTACTCCTTAAGTTACTTATGGATGTCTCTTTGCTACACCAAGCAGTCCAAATTCACGCACACACAGCAGAAAACACAGCTCCCCCTTTTACACTAAGAGATCTTTTTGTGAAAATCCAAAGGCAGAGCCCTCAACTGAGTATGGGGTGCTTTTCAGCTAGGCGTGTGCAGTTTGCAGGAAATTCGAGTCACCCCCCCTTGTTTTCTAGACACCGCTCACCCTTTTCAGGGTGTCGGGCTAGGTGCAGCTGGAGCAAAACATCCTTCCCCTATTACAGACTACACACAACCTTGCAACCCCTTCTGTCTGTCAGAGATCCTCTCCGTGACGCCAGTTTAATGTCACGATCCGCTGAGCAGGGGGTCGTGATGGTTCGTTTTATAGATCTCAGAGTGTAAAAGGACGCAAGAGATTTCAGTTTTAATCAGAACAGTGCACCTTTATTAAATGCCCACAACACAGTAATGCGATAGAAAAAAGAAAGAGAGGGAGATAAACAATGTAAAAGAGTAGAGAGAAAGAAAAAGGGGGGCAATAGCTACCAACGGATGAGACGAAGTCCTCGTGGTCTTCTGCCAATAGATTCGTCTTCTTTCCATGGGGAGATCTCGAGCTCAGTTACTTCAGAAAGTCCCTTTCTAGTCCTTTTCAGAAGCGAGGGCAACTGGCCAAGAGGTGGGGGAAATCTACAGCCGTTGTTATGGGACCCGTTGCTTTAGGAAAACAGGTACAGGACAGGTGCACAGGACAGGTCATTCCTTTCCACTTCAGCGCAGTCCTTTCCGCCTGGGCAGCAAGAACAGCGCAGTCCATTGGTACCTGCACTAATTTTCCTCAGGAATGTGTACCAGTTCCCAGCGGGCACACCCGCAGCCAACACTTGGCAGACATCCCACCTCAGCCAGGCCAGGACTCCTGTGTTCGGTCTTTGTCCTCGGCGATGATCGTGAGGCAGATGAGGGATCTTTGGACCGTCTCTTACACTTACTCTTGTGATTGGATAATAATGACTATAACATGGTAATGGTAGTAGCTATGATGGGCTATAGGCAAATGTAAAGGTATTGTGTATGGTGCTTATTGGTTGTTATGTATTAAGGTACTCAGCAAAGAAAAGTATATAATGCTTTGTAACTTGAACAGAAAGCAGCTTCAGGTATGCCTACAAGCTGGAGCTGACAGCTGTAGGGCTGGCTCTGGATATCCACTCCCTGAGCTGCTGTAACTTTACCTATGCAATAAACAGCTTTCAAGAGAGCCGCCTGAAGTCCAGACATCCTTCGTAGGCACTTCTCCTGTATTTCACAATGAGTCTGTGCTGCAGAATTATTGAGGGATCAGGGACATGGATCATTGATAGAATTATGGGATCAATAAAAGAACTATACAAGCAATAGGCCTGGAAGCAAAAGGCCTGTGTGTGAGAAAAACTCTCCATGAGAAAATCCCTGTGTGACAGGGCTGGGAACAAAGAGGGAGTCTGAAGATTTGCAGCTGTTCAGAGAAGACCCGGAGAAGGGGAGGTAAACTCTGAATTCTTTTAATCATACCATAACTGTAGAAGCTTGCCAATGTAAGTCCAATTAGGTAGAAGTAGAAATGTGCTTTGGTAAGTTTTAAGCCACTTAAGAGTTAACAAGCTGGTATACTATATAAGTGCCTCTGGATTGCTAATAAACGGAGTTTTGCTCTTATCAACCATATTGGTTTTGGACTGCAATTTTCTCCCCCCGCCGGAGTCCTGGGCCTCTCTTCTTTTTACAATTCCAACAAGTCCGTGGTTGTAAATCCACAATCGACACCATCCTGTCATCCGCAGAAAGGTTCTTAATTCTTAGATTGTAGCTGGCCGGGGCATTTGGCAGATTGCCTCTTTCCTGTCCTTACCCAGGGCTCTTTCTCCTCCTGCCAATTCGTATCCAAGGCATGTAACTCCCTGGAGAACGAGTTGTGCTTCCCCAGGAGATACTCTGTATCCACTTAGTCTTAGGAAATTCAGGAGGCTCACAGTCCATGCCTTCCAATCCTCCTGAGTTTTGGTGCCAATTAACAAATCATCAACGTATCGCAGAAGTGTACCTTCTGCGGGTGGTGGTATCCAGGTCTCTAATTCTTTGGCTGATTGATCACCAAAGATTGTGGGGCTATTCTTAAACGCTTGTGGCAATACAGTCCATGTGAGCTGTTTTAGGGTTCTCCCATTCGAAGGCAAAAATTTCCTGACCGCTTTCAGCTAGTGGCAGACAAAAGAAAGCATCCTTTAAATCTAAAACTGAAAACTACATCCAGTCACTTTGTAATTTTTTTTTAACCAAAGCGTTAAGGATTGGCCATAACGGGATACAGTGGTTTTGTTACTAATTTCCTGTAACCAACTAAGAATGGATACGTTTGGGGATCGTTTGGGGATCCTTTGGGTCCCAGTGTGGATCTGCGGTAGGGAAAATGCTATCTGCATTCCCATATAGTATTCTAATAGCTGGTCGTCCCTGCACGTGTGTTTTTGTTGCAGATATTACAGCTGCTTTTTCTATCGCAGTTAACTCTGATAGCATTAAATCTATATCCTCCCCATCAACATCTTGATTTCTAACAATCAATATGCTAACAGTCCTTGGGCATCTAGGGGGTCTTGCTCTCTTTCAGCCTTAAGTTTTAAGCATCTTTGTCCTATACTGCATGAGGAGCAACACCTCTTCATGCGGCTTTTTCCTTTTGCTTCTTTTTCTAACAACAGGACCGTCGAGTCCTGTGGTGCTCAATTAATGCCACACTGCTTCTGCCACTCCGGCTTGCATCTTCAAGTAAAGAAGCAGTCAGCGTAAGAAACTTTATCTTATTTGTTCTCCCTCCTTAAAATAACATTAACTGCAGTAAGGTGTTATAGTTTAAGGTCCCATTTTCTGGCCACTTTTCACCATCGTCTAATTTATGCAGTGGCCACCACTGATTACAGTACTTAATCAGGGTGCTCTTTTTCCTAGTTCCTCCGGGGATTCCTCCTAGCTCCTTCCAATGTGCCAACACACACCCTAATGGACTCTTCTGTGTTATCTCCTTGCTTACTGATGATTCCATGGTCTCCTTTTCCTTTCCTTCTTCTGCCAATCCAACCTGCCTCTGCACCTTCTACACACTTTCTCCCAATCCTCCTCTAAAACTTCCCAGGTCTGGGGAACCGAGTCCTTTCTCCCACACACTAAGGAAATAACAATTGTCTTTTCAGGTTCCCTTACTCTCCTTGGCCACACTGCTCTCGTCCTCTGCCAGTCTTGGAAACTCCTTTCTGTGTTCCTGTCTAGCGGGTATTGAACCCCTTCTCTCCCTAGCCTAAAAGTAAGCTAGTTTTCCCAACATTTAGGGCACTGGGTATCTCTCTTAGTAGAGATACAATACCCTCTTCTCTGACAATGAACACATTCACACAAAGTGCAAGCTTCACACTTCTTACCGCACAACAAACTAGGAATTTCAAGGAAAAACCCTGCTGCTACTGTGTAACCTGGTGGTGGTGCATTTATAGAATGTTGGGGATCTGGGTGTTCCCAATCCAAAGCTAAAATCTTTCCTCTCCAATGATACAATCTACCTCCCTCCGGATAACAAGGTTGAACCCCAAAACAATGGTTTATATGATTTATGCTCATTCACTTGTTGCCAATCGCTTCGCCTTTTTTTTTGGCCGTTCCTGGCGCCGGGTTACGGAAACGCAGATGAGGGCTCCACACTCACTTCGTGCACATCTCCTTCAGTCTCTTTCATTCCCACTCATTCCACAGCGAAAACCACCAAAGAAAAAAAAGGAGAGGGAAAAAACCCCACAGTAAAATGGCAACACAACAAAACAAAATAGCACTGATTCTACAGTAAATGCCGCAATACCACAGAAGCAAAAAGCAACAGAACAGCACAACAGTGGGGTCCTCCCCCTGGGGCTTCCACCCCCTAACACAACAGCGGGGACTCTTATCCCTGGGGCCTCCAGCCCCCCTAACAGCAGGGTCCACCCCCTGTTCCCTAAAGGTACCTTTCTCTTTGCCCGGGACTAATTTTGGGAGACTGAGTCTCCTCGGAGCTTTCAACCCACCCTTGGGGACTTGCACCCCAGACCCGCAGGAATTTCTGCTTAACAAAAATAGAAAATACCCTAATTTGGTGCAGATGGTCCTTGTCTGCTCCCGCCGTGAGCCAAAGGACAGCTGAGCTCCCCTTGAAAATTCAGGGTCGCGACTGGGAGGTCTGCTTACCTCTGGCTCCAGCAGCCGAGCAGAGTTAGGGTCCCACCTGAGTTGCCATTAGATTCCCTGTTGAAAAAGTTCGACGACTTCGGCGGGGGAAGACATTGCAGACAACCAATATGATTGATAAAAGCAAGCTCCGTTTATTAGCAATCCAGAGGCACTTATATAGTATACCAGCTTGTTAACTCTTAATTGGCTTAAACCTATCGAAGCACATTTCTGCTTCTACATAGTTAGACTACATTGGCAAGCTTCTACTAGTTATGTTATGAATAAAGAATTCAGAGTTCACCCTCCCTTCTCATGGTCAGTACATCTTATCTGCACAGCTGCACATCCTCAAAACTCCCTTTTTGTTCTCAGGCCTGTTTCTCACACGGGTGCTTTCTCATGCAGGCAGTTTCTCACGCTAGCCTTTGCTTGCAGGCCTTTTGCTTGTACAGTTCTTTTCTTGATCCCATAATTCTATCAATGACCCATGCCCCTGATCCTCTAACCATTCTTCAACAATTCTCCCCAAACCGGGCCAAGAGACACTTCCGAGACAAAGCCCAAGAAGAGGGTATTTGCTTTATTCAGCGCGCTGGCTGGGCACGGATCGCTCCTCCAAACACGCACACACCCCAGTTGCTCCTCCAAACACGCACACAGCAGTTTACAGTATATGGTTGCAATGTATGCATATTCATAGTTTTCCCTAGAAAAGCTGTGGTTATGCCAACTATTTCTTAGAACTCGTTATTATCATTAGCATACGCGGAGCGCAGGCGCAGTGCTCCCTGGTGGTCGCGCTGAGGAAGGCTTGGTGGTTGTTTTGACGAACGTGAGAAAAGAGACAACTCTTAGTTAAATAAAAAATTAAAATAATTCATTGAGAACAGAAAAATTGAAAAATTACAGAAATTAGAAAAATATAAAAATTTGGGATCCTATGGCTCGGTAGATGGTATGCCCCAGGAGTGCAGGGATCTGAGATCTTCTGGCTGGGACAGCACGGGACCTCAGGTAGAGAAAAAGGACTTGCAGTGCTGAGCTGACTTTTGGCTGGTCCAAAAGTCAAAAAAAAGTTATTAAAGGCTCCTTAATAGGAGTAAGGCTTTTCATGCCCAGCACTGATGTCCACCACAGCTAGCCTGCAGAGGACTCTCTCTCCCTTCTCTCCTCTCTAAACTCTCTCTCTGAACTCTCTCTCTCTCTCGCTGTCTCTCGTTGTTTTATAGTGTCTTTGCTCCGCCCCAGTCCACTCACAGCCCGCCCCTTTGGTTTAAAGTGATTGGTGCTTTCCCTTTGACAGATCACCTCAGTCCACCAATAGCTCGTCGTTGTCAGAGGGGTGGTATCAGTTGAAATAAGGGTGGTAACATGCCCTCATTAAAATTCAGGTTGCCACGGAGCTTGCCTGCAGGGTAACGGTTGAGGAGCTAAAAATAGCTGGTGGCTGTTAGAACTGGGGTTTTGGAGTTAGCCCTTGGACCAAGGTGCAAAGTAAAAACACTTAAAAATATATTAAAATACATCCAACACATCTTAAAACACTTGTAAAAGTAGACAATAAACATAGGAAAGATAACTCTTATAGTGTACAGGTGGTTTAAAGTTTGAGAAGGGAGCATAAGTTGGGGATTTTTAACTGGGGAATTTTTAACTGGGAATGGTGCAACTCTCTTAATGAACTACTTTGAACAATTGAAAACACTGATAATGGAACTTGATTTTTGTACCTGGGCTGATGGGTTAATTTTAACATTCAATTTAAAAATATTTAACTCAGAATTAATTAATTAAAGCACTTAATATGCAAAGACCAAACACAATTAGGGATTTCATGTATGACAACGAAGGCCAAACGTCTTCCTCGCTTTGCACTTTTCACCTTTCTTTCCTAGGTGCGCACAGTCCCTTGCTAGCTGTTTCAGCATTTTCTTCACTGGATCTAGCAAGCTTTTGTTCCCTATCTTCTGCCAAGTTATTCAGCTAGCTTCTACACTGGCTACAATGTATCTTATTCTAGCCTCAGGATACCCAAGCACGCCCGAGTACAATGACTTAAACCATTTCAATAGCACAGGGGGTGTATATGTAGGAAAAGGTGCTTGTGAATTGACTTCATCTTTGCGTTCAAACAATTGGGTTTGGACCCCCAATTGCCCTCCTTACAATTGTTCCAAATATCAAGGCAAATGCAATCAAATGCCTGTTAAGCTCACTAATGGTAGCTGGGTAAGGTGTTCCTACCACACTTGCCAAAAAGATTTGGAAGGCTGTAAAGCAGTGGGGAGGGAAAAGGGGTTTTTCTTGACCACCTATTTTTAAGCTGTCCCCAAGAAAATTCCACAAGTAGAACACATGTTGTTCGTGATTATCAGCAGAAGTGGCAACACCGGAATGGAACTCAAACCCTTTTTAGTGAGTCCTGCTCCAAATCCAACCAAACAGCTTGCAGAGGTAAAAGTAGATGGGAACCCCCTGTGGGAGCTCGGGTATGAAAATATTGTGACTCTTATGGTGGGGGAATTATTGTTGGAGGACTGTTCGGCCCAGGAAACAAGCTGTATTTTGACCTAGCAGTTGATGACAAAGGGTAGGAAGGCCCCTTTGCGGACGGAACATGGGCTTTGAAAGGACATGATTGGATTTGTGGCCAACATGCTTATCGCAGGCAAGGCAATGAGAGTCCTCGAAGGAGAAGGAAATGAAAAGCTGGACCTGGACAAATGGGAAGGGAAGTCAGGTGGGGGATGGGTGAGCAAGTCAATGCAAGGCAGTGGAAGGAAGGAAGGCCGAGGGAAGGCTACAAACCGCACAACAAGGCAATGCAAGGTGTGGGGAAGTCAAGCAAAGTAAAGGAAGGGCAAGGAAATGCAAACCATCTGTAGGCCTGGCAAGGCAAGGAGGCCCTGGAGAAAAGCAGTAGGCAGGTCAAGGGTGGGGCATGGCAAGGGAGGGTCAGCAGGGCAAGGCAAGGCAACTGTTGGGTTGCCAAGGCAAGGCAAGGCAAGGCAAGGCAAGGCAAGGCAAGGCAGGAGAGAAGTACATTCAAGGATCGGTGGTACACTGTTGGAGAGGATGAAAGTTTGGTAAGAAAGTTTCATAGCTATGTAGGCTTGGCAGAAAGATCTCTGAATGTAGAAACTGAGGATGAGACAGAAATGAAAGCAAGTTTTGATATAGAGTAAAAGATGTTTTGCTGAAACACTGACCACTGAATAACTGAGAAGGCAAAAGTGGGAGATGGGTTGGAAGGACATTTGTATGATTAGGACAAAGGTATGTGACTACAAACAAAGACACGTTTTTCACCAAGTAAATAAGTCTCAAGAAGAGCATAAGTAAATAGAAAACATGTTTTTACCAAAAAGAGAGCTATCGCAGGCAAACAAGAAATGTCGATGTAGCACGAAGAAGAGAGGTCTGAGAATTTTCCACTGTAAGCTTAAATTGCAATTTACTTACTCTTGTGATTGGATAATAATGACTATAACATGGTAATGGTAGTAGCTATGATGGGCTATAGGCAAATGTAAAGGTATTGTGTATGGTGCTTATTGGTTGTTATGTATTAAGATACTCAGCAAAGAAAAGTATATAATGCTTTGTAACTTGAACAGAATGCAGCTTCAGGTATGCCTACAAGCTGGAGCTGACAGCTGTAGGGCTGGCTCTGGATACCCACTCCCTGAGCTGCTGTAACTTTGCCTATGCAATAAACAGCTTTCAAGAGAGCCGCCTGAAGTCCAGACATCCTTCGTGAACCTTTCTCTTATAGTACACGAAAGTGGCCAGGACAGACTGCTCCATCTGGCTTTGATCCCGCACAGGTCATCTCTAATCTGCACCTAAAAGACTCGGGCTACCTGCTTTCCTTTGTATACAAAAGAACTGTCATTCTGGTCCAGAGCCCAAGGGTGAAATGTGAATTGCCTGTCCAAAAGTCAAGACATGCAAGCAAAAGCTGCCCAGACAGACGAGTGTGGCTGCATGCATCCTCCCCTGGGCTTCTTCTCCCATGCTCCTGAAACACTGGGTGTACATGAGAGCCTTGGGAGTCCTCGGGGGAGCAGAGAGGGCAGGGCAAGGCTGGGAAATGCCAGGAGAAAGGGGTCTTGAATTTCAGGTGGGGGAGTTAAGTACATTCCCAACTATGTGCGATTAATCTCACTTATCAAAGTCAGTGTCAACTAAAACTTTTGTTAGCATAAACAGGCAAAATTTACTACATTTTCTTCTCTTATATAGGAATAAAATCACAGACAAACAGATGAATATATTGTAGAGATTGACTGATAATACTGGGTTTTTTATAGGCTTGATTGGCATATTTAAGGCTTGATTGCCATACTACTCACAAAGTCCTCTTAAGTATAACTCACTTTCAGATTTCTAAGAGTAAGATATATATTTGCACTGTATTCAAAACTGCATGGTAAATCAATTCAGGTATTATGGACACAAGTAATGCAATAATCACATGATAAGAATTTGAAAACTCAAGTAGGCAAGAGAAAACTGTTGCCTTTGTATCTGCCCACATTCTGGACCACGGCTGTGTGAAAACGGTCTGTGAGCCAGATGCAAAGGTGCACAGCAGGAACAGCACTGGCACCCAATAAACACGCCAGGTTTCTTTTTAATAACTCTTGGGAGTAGAAGAATGTGTAAAGTTTGCTACAGAGATCAGTTTTGGGAGGAGAAATGTTTTGAGAGAAGAAAAATCACAGGAGTTCCCACTATAGGCTATGTCCCCGTTTCATTGTATCCTTTTACTGCAGAAACCCATCTGATCCTGACTATTTGATTACAAAGAACACAGAACCGATTGCATATCTGCTCACTGAGCCTGAGAAATGTTTTCTAGTGAAAAGGAAATGAGAAGGACCGGGATTACAAACGAACTGAAACACAAGCAGCTAATACATTCCTCCTTTCCTTAAAAGCAGTTCTAAGAATTTAGTGTGAAATACATTTAGGCTTGGTCCACAGTAATTTTAATTCAAATAAGCACGTCTAAATTTTTTCCATCCCTCCCATTAAAGGATACTTTTCTTGGCTTATTCTTTCAGCATTTTGCCAGCAATATGCTCAATGCTATTTCTTTAGAAATTGAAGCTATAGCATGGTATTACAAAATGGTTGGGGAAACTTTTGCCATGACTATCAAGTTGAGTTCATAGGTTTTCAAAGCTGGTTGAAGATATAATGAAAGCATCTAATGTTTATGCATGAAGCAGCATCCCCTTGTCACAACGTCATGCTGCAGTGATCCCTGCCGGAGCTCTAAGACCGCATTTAAAACGGATAAGCTCAACACTGGCTCTTGAGCCAGCAGGAGTAAACATCCAAGATTGTACATGTATTACTTCTGTGCTCAAACTACTGTATGAAAACCTGCCGGTTTATGTTACCATTACCCCAGTTTTATAGTACTCCATAGAAACATCTCTTTAAGTGCTCCAGTTTCCTTTCAGTGCTAAAATAGGTGAGTACACATCACAACTAACCCTGAAGCTCTTGCGTAGGCTGACTTAAGAGGAAAGGACTGCATCTTCATCACTTTCCTTCTTTCTTGCTTTGACAGAATTAAGAGCTTTTAAAAAATCTGCTATCACTTGATGGTCAAGCACTCCTCCAATTAGACTACGCTCAATTACGCTGTGCTCAAGGACAATGAACATACCCGGTGCTTTGGATATGTTCCACTTCTGCCCTAGGAATTGCTTCCAATGCTGTACCTTGGCCCCAGCTGTGAAACCAGACCAAAAGAACCAAGGAAGTTCTGTTAGAATGAACCAAGAATTCTCACACAGTGCTAAGCCTAGCCCATTTCTCTTGAAGGGTACAACAGCAGTCCTGGCAGTGAACACTGCTCCTCATTGGGCCATTACTCTGAAAAAAACATCCACCACCTCTCAATCTAAACCATTAAGCCTCCTAGTGATGCTGACTTATGAAGCATCAAACTGCAGTTACATTCCAACAGTTAGTTCCAATGACCCGTCAACAGAGAGCTCTGCAGGCTTGCAACAGTCCAACAAACTAAAGGGACTATTTTTCATGGCTGCTTTTCGAACTTACGTCCCTTTGCCGGGTTAAGGGAAGGTGGCCCGTCCACCTTGGTCAAAGTCAGTAGAATTTTGGCCCAATTCGCTCTCATGCAACACATCATGACACGATCTCTTGGTGTTGATGTGAAATTCCCACCGAAGTGCCAGTCATTACATTGACTTAAGGCTACCTACTCACAGAGTGTCCATTCCACTGCTACGCCCATTTTCTGGCCACCTTTAAATAAATGACTGAGCAGTCCTACTGTTTTGAACATTCCTCAGGGGTACGTGACCACCATCTCCTCCTTTCTGAAGTTTAGGAACCTAATTTAAAAGTCATACTAGCAATACCAGTTTATCTAAAAACCATTTGCTCCATCAACAAACTCCGAGCAAGGGCTGATAATTAGTTTTGAAGACTTTTACTTATTTTTACAGTGGGCTTTTTGCTTGCTTGTTTTGTTTTTGAAGCAGATGGAGTAGTGTGCTTTTTCCCCGAGGCTCCCAGGGGTGGGACAGAGGCAGACCGAGCCCTGGCCTGGCAGGGGACCCCGGGCGCTGACGGCTGCCACCAGCGTGTGCCAGGTCGGGACCGGCGGGCAGGGCTGCACCCCGCCTCTGCCACAACAGCTGCAGCCTTCTGCAGCTGGCTCAGGTGTTTAAATCAAGAGCCAAAATATTTTGCTGGTCAATTTGGGGCAGAGAAAGGTCATCACTTCTAGTATGGTAGAAGCCTGCCACTACATTTCTGTGAAGGACAATCACCTTGTTGGAGTGAAACACCTAGGCAAATACTGGAGCATTTTCAGATTCATATTATCCTACATTTCTGTGACCTTCTTTTACACCTACAAGCTCTTTGTACACTATTCTGGAAAGAAAAAACAAAAAACAACACCCACCCCCTCCCCTACCACCACCCCTCCCCCAGAAAAAACCCACAACCCTAACAAAACCAACCTGCAGAATGTTTACTATTTCCAATGAGAACAAGCATCGAGGGGACATAAAAAGATGGATCCTCCTTAACCGTTCATGCATGCAGTGCTCTGCAATCGAATCCTAAATTCTACTTCTTGTATGCCAAATATTTGTCTTCAGAACTCCTTGTTCTCCACTCAGAAAACCCTTCTGGGAAGGTAATGGAGGAGATATCATACATATCTTTAACACCCGCTTCACTACTCAGTTAAATGGGATAACTTGACTAAACCATCAGTGGTAACTGAGGTGATGAGAAAACAACTACCTGTTCATGTCGTAATTTGGAGCTCTTCAAACTGCTTGAAAATTGAAGCCTTGGACCTTGAAGGTTCAGACAAAGGAAAAGCCAAAACATGGACAGCAACTCCCTTCTGCTGGAAGCCTTGAAGTCCACCACTGCAGTCTACGGCCTACACAGATCATCCGAGTACTGTAAAAGTTCTCCGAGGAAGAACAAGAACAACGCTAATGCATGCATGCAAATGCTGATCAAAAGCACTTGATGCTCTTGGACAAAAATATGTAACCTTTGACTTCGGAAAGACAAGGTGACTATGGTTGTCTCTAGCACTAGTAGGGAAAAAAATTGGATGTTTTGCAAAACCTATCTTCAGGGGTTTGTTAACTTAATTTTTGTTAAAAATTGAGGAACACAGAGACACCTGTCACTTTTTTTTGCAGAATGCCATATAAACTGCTACACTTACTTCACCAACGGTCCGAGTAAACATTATCTGCAAATATTGACCACATGCGGTTCTGGTTGATACAAATCCCCATTTTACCTAAGAAAGGAACAACACCGCAAGCAGTTTGCAAAGATTAACAACTTAGCATTACTGTGGCTGATTACACGCCCTGACCTTTTTTGCCTTCACCTATGGATGCCATACCCTCCTACCCTCACACATGCCACTAAGAGCTCCTTGCGTGGAGCTCTCGCACCACCTACGCCAGCATCTGTGCCAAGCCGCCGCCCCACTTCAGCACCACCCCACCTACCACAAGGTAGCTGAATCGCAGGGGGGGAAAGAGGTTGCCAGTGGAGGGAAGTTGCTCCCGCTCACAGCTAACCTCCGCATTCAGTGTCCCTTACGTCTTTCCCGGGGCGGGCGGGAAAACGCTTCGCCGCAGCGCGACGCTGGGCGCGAGGGGCCGCCACGGCTGTGAGTGCACTCCCCACTCCCTCCTGCCCGCGCCGCTGCGGGGGATCCCGGGTTGGCTGGAATCAGCCACGTGCTTGCAGGGAGAGCAGCGCGGCAAAGGCGGCCGCCCCTCACCGGCCTGGGAAGGCCGGCCTCGGCTCCTCACTCTCACCACAGGCACAGGCACTGCCGGCAGCCCCTTGCTGCAGCCGCCGCTGGCTGCACGCCTGGCCGCGTGCCGCCCGGCCGGTCCCGCCGCTCCGCGGGGTCATAGGGCACACGCCGGTCCGCTGCCGTGGGCGGCCGCCGAGCGACAGGAAGCAGAAGCGCTCACCTCCGCGCCACTCGCCACCCCGCCCGGGGGCTCCTCTCCTCGTGTTACCGCGACCTCGCCGGCCCGCCCCGCCTGCCCCGACGCCTGCCGCGCCCCGCGTGTGCTCCGCGCCACACGACACGCGTGCGGCCGGGCTCTGCCAAGTGGTGGCTTTGCAAGGCAAAGAAGAGGAGAAGGAAAGGCAAGGCCAGACCTGGACAAATGGGAAGTCGGGTGGGGGATGGGTGAGCAAGTCAATGCAAGGCAGTAGATAAATGGCAGGCCGACGGAAGGCTACAGTACAGTAGCCAGTGCCTTGACATCGGGGGAAGCCCCATGTACCTACTCACAGACCCTCTGCTGAAATAGCCTGTACGGGCATCCCTCCTTTAGAAGCTCCACTCACTGGGGGGGCTGTCACTGTTTTCTGTTAAGTGGTTTGTGTGCCTTCAGTCGCCACAGGTGGTGCAGAAGACAACGTGAAAATTAGACTAGGTAATTAGATTACACTATTAAAATATTTTCCTTAAAAATTGTACTTTCATATTGCCAGCTAAGTTTAGGAGAGGAGTGGGTGAATCAATTTGCAGCCTTAAGGAGAAGTAGCAAAAGTTTTCAACCTTAGCAATTGTTGGCTCTGGGGAGGGCTAGCAGGATCTGAAGAGCAGCCATGGGTGACTAGCCCAGTTGAACTGAAATGGGCCCTACGGGAAATCCATCATGGGACGGGATTTTGAGACAAAGAAGGAAGTCCATGGTGACGTCATTCTTCTCAAACAGGCACTTCTTGCCCAAATAGCACAGGGGGTGTATATGTAGGAAAAGGCGCTTGTGAATTGACTTCATCTTTGCGTTCAAACAATTGGGTTTGGACCCCCAATTGCCCTCCTTACAATTGTTCCAAATATCAAGGCAAATGCAATCAAATGCCTGTTAAGCTCACTAATGGTAGCTGGGTAAGGTGTTCCTACCACACTTGCCAAAAAGATTTGGAAGGCTGTAAAGCAGTGGGGAGGGAAAAGGGGTTTTTCTTGACCACCTATTTTTAAGCTGTCCCCAAGAAAATTCCACAAGTAGAACACATGTTGTTCGTGATTATCAGCAGAAGTGGCAACACCGGAATGGAACTCAAACCCTTTTTAGTGAGTCCTGCTCCAAATCCAACCAAACAGCTTGCAGAGGTAAAAGTAGATGGGAACCCCCTGTGGGAGCTCGGGTATGAAAATATTGTGACTCTTATGGTGGGGCAACTATTGTTGGAGGACTGTTCGGCCCAGGAAACAAGCTGTATTTTGACCTAGCAGTTGATGACAAAGGGTAGGAAGGCCCCTTTGCGGACGGAACGTGGGCTTTGAAAGGACATGATTGGATTTGTGGCCAACACACTTACGGCAGGTCACCTCCAAATTGGTAAGGGATCTGTCATAGAAGGTGTATTAGAGTGTTGTTCTTTTTGCTACCACAAGTTCCGGGAAATCACTTAGGAATCAAAATCCATGACTTAATTAGAGAAAAGCAGTCAATTGATGCAGCCCCTGCTGGACGGAGCACCCCAAAATGGGGAAAAGATGCATGGCCACCAGAATGAATTACACAACACAATGAACCAGCCACATGGGATCCAATTCAATTAATACCAGATGCCTGAGAACCCATTTATAATTGGAATGGGATAATTAGCTTACAAGCTGTTTTTGAAATAATAAGCAACCAGACAGCCACAGCTCTTGAGCTTCTTGCTGACCAATCCACTTAAATGAGGAAAGCAGCATTTCAACAATGGATGGTATCAGATTATCTATTAGCAGAAGAAGGAGGAGTTTGTGGAAAATTAAATGACTCAAGCTGCTGTCTGCAAATAGATATGACAATGAAAAAGTGGTCAAACAAATAACAAAAGAAATAAAGTTAGCTCATGTACCAGTCCAAAGGTGGAAAGGATGGGAATGGGACACGTTTTCACGGTTGACTGCTGATCTATGGGTTAAATGAATACTGTTTCTCCTCTACCTGCATGCCCGTGATCATGTGCTGAAAGAGCAGCACTAAGCAAGGTGTCGGGGCAGGCGGGTGGCTAAAAGGATTAGGCTTGCTATAGCATATAAGAGGAGAAACAGTATTCATGTAACCCATAGATCAGCATCCTACCCTTTGTCATCAACTGGTAGGTCAAAATACAGCTTGTTTCCTGGGCCGAACAGTCCTCCAGCAATAGTTGCCCCACCATAAGAGTCACAATATTTTCATACCCGAGCTCCCACAGGGGGTTCCCATCTACTTTTACCTCTGCAAGCTGTTTGGTTGGATTTGGAGCAGGACTCACTAAAAAGGGTTTGAGTTCCATTCCGGTGTTGCCACTTCTGCTGATAATCACGAACAACATGTGTTCTACTTGTGGAATTTTCTTGGGGACAGCTTAAAAATAGGTGGTCAAGAAAAACCCCTTTTCCCTCCCCACTGCTTTACAGCCTTCCAAATCTTTTTGGCAAGTGTGGTAGGAACACCTTACCCAGCTACCATTAGTGAGCTTAACAGGCATTTGATTGCATTTGCCTTGATATTTGGAACAATTGTAAGGAGGGCAATTGGGGGTCCAAACCCAATTGTTTGAACGCAAAGATGAAGTCAATTCACAAGCGCCTTTTCCTACATATACACCCCCTGTGCTATTGAAATGGTTTAAGTCATTGTACTCGGGCGTGCTTGGGTATCCTGAGGCTAGAATAAGATACATTGTAGCCAGTGTAGAAGCTAGCTGAATAACTTGGCAGAAGATAGGGAACAAAAGCTTGCTAGATCCAGTGAAGAAAATGCTGAAACAGCTAGCAAGGGACTGTGCGCACCTAGGAAAGAAAGGTGAAAAGTGCAAAGCGAGGAAGACGTTTGGCCTTCGTTGTCATACATGAAATCCCTAATTGTGTTTGGTCTTTGCATATTAAGTGCTTTAATTAATTAATTCTGAGTTAAATATTTTTAAATTGAATGTTAAAATTAACCCATCAGCCCAGGTACAAAAATCAAGTTCCATTATCAGTGTTTTCAATTGTTCAAAGTAGTTCATTAAGAGAGTTGCACCATTCCCAGTTAAAAATTCCCCAGTTAAAAATCCCCAACTTATGCTCCCTTCTCAAACTTTAAACCACCTGTACACTATAAGAGTTATCTTTCCTATGTTTATTGTCTACTTTTACAAGTGTTTTAAGATGTGTTGGATGTATTTTAATATATTTTTAAGTGTTTTTACTTTGCACCTTGGTCCAAGGGCTAACTCCAAAACCCCAGTTCTAACAGCCACCAGCTATTTTTAGCTCCTCAACCGTTACCCTGCAGGCAAGCTCCGTGGCAACCTGAATTTTAATGAGGGCATGTTACCACCCTTATTTCAACTGATACCACCCCTCTGACAACGACGAGCTATTGGTGGACTGAGGTGATCTGTCAAAGGGAAAGCACCAATCACTTTAAACCAAAGGGGCGGGCTGTGAGTGGACTGGGGCGGAGCAAAGACACTATAAAACAACGAGAGACAGCGAGAGAGAGAGAGAGTTCAGAGAGAGAGTTTAGAGAGGAGAGAAGGGAGAGAGAGTCCTCTGCAGGCTAGCTGTGGTGGACATCAGTGCTGGGCATGAAAAGCCTTACTCCTATTAAGGAGCCTTTAATAACTTTTTTTTGACTTTTGGACCAGCCAAAAGTCAGCTCAGCACTGCAAGTCCTTTTTCTCTACCTGAGGTCCCGTGCTGTCCCAGCCAGAAGATCTCAGATCCCTGCACTCCTGGGGCATACCATCTACCGAGCCATAGGATCCCAAATTTTTATGTTTTTCTAATTTCTGTAATTTTTCAATTTTTCTGTTCTCAATGAATTATTTTAATTTTTTATTTAACTAAGAGTTGTCTCTTTTCTCACGTTCGTCAAAACAACCACCAAGCCTTCCTCAGCGCGACCACCAGGGAGCACTGCGCCTGCGCTCCGCGTATGCTAATGATAATAACGAGTTCTAAGAAATAGTTGGCATAACCACAGCTTTTCTAGGGAAAACTATGAATATGCATACATTGCAACCATATACTGTAAACTGCTGTGTGCGTGTTTGGAGGAGCAACTGGGGTGTGTGCGTGTTTGGAGGAGCGATCCGTGCCCAGCCAGCGCGCTGAATAAAGCAAATACCCTCTTCTTGGGCTTTGTCTCGGAAGTGTCTCTTGGCCCGGTTTGGGGAGAATTGTTGAAGAATGGTTAGAGGATCAGGGGCATGGGTCATTGATAGAATTATGGGATCAAGAAAAGAACTGTACAAGCAAAAGGCCTGCAAGCAAAGGCTAGCGTGAGAAACTGCCTGCATGAGAAAGCACCCGTGTGAGAAACAGGCCTGAGAACAAAAAGGGAGTTTTGAGGATGTGCAGCTGTGCAGATAAGATGTACTGACCATGAGAAGGGAGGGTGAACTCTGAATTCTTTATTCATAACATAACTAGTAGAAGCTTGCCAATGTAGTCTAACTATGTAGAAGCAGAAATGTGCTTCGATAGGTTTAAGCCAATTAAGAGTTAACAAGCTGGTATACTATATAAGTGCCTCTGGATTGCTAATAAACGGAGCTTGCTTTTATCAATCATATTGGTTGTCTGCAATGTCTTCCCCCGCCGAAGTCGTCGAACTTTTTCAACAGGGAATCTAATGGCAACTCAGGTGGGACCCTAACTCTGCTCGGCTGCTGGAGCCAGAGGTAAGCAGACCTCCCAGTCGCGACCCTGAATTTTCAAGGGGAGCTCAGCTGTCCTTTGGCTCACGGCGGGAGCAGACAAGGACCATCTGCACCAAATTAGGGTATTTTCTATTTTTGTTAAGCAGAAATTCCTGCGGGTCTGGGGTGCAAGTCCCCAAGGGTGGGTTGAAAGCTCCGAGGAGACTCAGTCTCCCAAAATTAGTCCCGGGCAAAGAGAAAGGTACCTTTAGGGAACAGGGGGTGGACCCTGCTGTTAGGGGGGCTGGAGGCCCCAGGGATAAGAGTCCCCGCTGTTGTGTTAGGGGGTGGAAGCCCCAGGGGGAGGACCCCACTGTTGTGCTGTTCTGTTGCTTTTTGCTTCTGTGGTATTGCGGCATTTACTGTAGAATCAGTGCTATTTTGTTTTGTTGTGTTGCCATTTTACTGTGGGGTTTTTTCCCTCTCCTTTTTTTTCTTTGGTGGTTTTCGCTGTGGAATGAGTGGGAATGAAAGAGACTGAAGGAGATGTGCACGAAGTGAGTGTGGAGCCCTCATCTGCGTTTCCGTAACCCGGCGCCAGGAACGGCCAAAAAAAAGGCGAAGCGATTGGCAACAAGTGAATGAGCATAAATCATATAAACCATTGTTTTGGGGTTCAACCTTGTTATCCGGAGGGAGGTAGATTGTATCATTGGAGAGGAAAGATTTTAGCTTTGGATTGGGAACACCCAGATCCCCAACATTCTATAAATGCACCACCACCAGGTTACACAGTAGCAGCAGGGTTTTTCCTTGAAATTCCTAGTTTGTTGTGCGGTAAGAAGTGTGAAGCTTGCACTTTGTGTGAATGTGTTCATTGTCAGAGAAGAGGGTATTGTATCTCTACTAAGAGAGATACCCAGTGCCCTAAATGTTGGGAAAACTAGCTTACTTTTAGGCTAGGGAGAGAAGGGGTTCAATACCCGCTAGACAGGAACACAGAAAGGAGTTTCCAAGACTGGCAGAGGACGAGAGCAGTGTGGCCAAGGAGAGTAAGGGAACCTGAAAAGACAATTGTTATTTCCTTAGTGTGTGGGAGAAAGGACTCGGTTCCCCAGACCTGGGAAGTTTTAGAGGAGGATTGGGAGAAAGTGTGTAGAAGGTGCAGAGGCAGGTTGGATTGGCAGAAGAAGGAAAGGAAAAGGAGACCATGGAATCATCAGTAAGCAAGGAGATAACACAGAAGAGTCCATTAGGGTGTGTGTTGGCACATTGGAAGGAGCTAGGAGGAATCCCCGGAGGAACTAGGAAAAAGAGCACCCTGATTAAGTACTGTAATCAGTGGTGGCCACTGCATAAATTAGACGATGGTGAAAAGTGGCCAGAAAATGGGACCTTAAACTATAACACCTTACTGCAGTTAATGTTATTTTAAGGAGGGAGAACAAATAAGATAAAGTTTCTTACGCTGACTGCTTCTTTACTTGAAGATGCAAGCCGGAGTGGCAGAAGCAGTGTGGCATTAATTGAGCACCACAGGACTCGACGGTCCTGTTGTTAGAAAAAGAAGCAAAAGGAAAAAGCCGCATGAAGAGGTGTTGCTCCTCATGCAGTATAGGACAAAGATGCTTAAAACTTAAGGCTGAAAGAGAGCAAGACCCCCTAGATGCCCAAGGACTGTTAGCATATTGATTGTTAGAAATCAAGATGTTGATGGGGAGGATATAGATTTAATGCTATCAGAGTTAACTGCGATAGAAAAAGCAGCTGTAATATCTGCAACAAAAACACACGTGCAGGGACGACCAGCTATTAGAATACTATATGGGAATGCAGATAGCATTTTCCCTACCGCAGATCCACACTGGGACCCAAAGGATCCCCAAACGATCCCCAAACGTATCCATTCTTAGTTGGTTACAGGAAATTAGTAACAAAACCACTGTATCCCGTTATGGCCAATCCTTAACGCTTTGGTTAAAAAAAAATTACAAAGTGACTGGATGTAGTTTTCAGTTTTAGATTTAAAGGATGCTTTCTTTTGTCTGCCACTAGCTGAAAGCGGTCAGGAAATTTTTGCCTTCGAATGGGAGAACCCTAAAACAGCTCACATGGACTGTATTGCCACAAGCGTTTAAGAATAGCCCCACAATCTTTGGTGATCAATCAGCCAAAGAATTAGAGACCTGGATACCACCACCCGCAGAAGGTACACTTCTGCGATACGTTGATGATTTGTTAATTGGCACCAAAACTCAGGAGGATTGGAAGGCATGGACTGTGAGCCTCCTGAATTTCCTAAGACTAAGTGGATACAGAGTATCTCCTGGGGAAGCACAACTCGTTCTCCAGGGAGTTACATGCCTTGGATACGAATTGGCAGGAGGAGAAAGAGCCCTGGGTAAGGACAGGAAAGAGGCAATCTGCCAAATGCCCCGGCCAGCTACAATCTAAGAATTAAGAACCTTTCTGCGGATGACAGGATGGTGTCGATTGTGGATTTACAACCACGGACTTGTTGGAATTGTAAAAAGAAGAGAGGCCCAGGACTCCGGCGGGGGGAGAAAATTGCAGTCCAAAACCAATATGGTTGATAAGAGCAAAACTCCGTTTATTAGCAATCCAGAGGCACTTATATAGTATACCAGCTTGTTAACTCTTAAGTGGCTTAAAACTTACCAAAGCACATTTCTACTTCTACCTAATTGGACTTACATTGGCAAGCTTCTACAGTTATGGTATGATTAAAAGAATTCAGAGTTTACCTCCCCTTCTCCGGGTCTTCTCTGAACAGCTGCAAATCTTCAGACTCCCTCTTTGTTCCCAGCCCTGTCACACAGGGATTTTCTCATGGAGAGTTTTTCTCACACACAGGCCTTTTGCTTCCAGGCCTATTGCTTGTATAGTTCTTTTATTGATCCCATAATTCTATCAATGATCCATGTCCCTGATCCCTCAATAATTCTGCAGCACAGACTCATTGTGAAATACAGGAGAAGTGCCTACGAAGGATGTCTGGACTTCAGGCGGCTCTCTTGAAAGCTGTTTATTGCATAGGTAAAGTTACAGCAGCTCAGGGAGTGGATATCCAGAGCCAGCCCTACAGCTGTCAGCTCCAGCTTGTAGGCATACCTGAAGCTGCTTTCTGTTCAAGTTACAAAGCATTATATACTTTTCTTTGCTGAGTATCTTAATACATAACAACCAATAAGCACCATACACAATACCTTTACATTTGCCTATAGCCCATCATAGCTACTACCATTACCATGTTATAGTCATTATTATCCAATCACAAGAGTAAGTGTAAGAGACGGTCCAAAGATCCCTCATCTGCCTCACGATCATCGCCGAGGACAAAGACCGAACACAGGAGTCCTGGCCTGGCTGAGGTGGGATGTCTGCCAAGTGTTGGCTGCGGGTGTGCCCGCTGGGAACTGGTACACATTCCTGAGGAAAATTAGTGCAGGTACCAATGGACTGCGCTGTTCTTGCTGCCCAGGCGGAAAGGACTGCGCTGAAGTGGAAAGGAATGACCTGTCCTGTGCACCTGTCCTGTACCTGTTTTCCTAAAGCAACGGGTCCCATAACAACGGCTGTAGATTTCCCCCACCTCTTGGCCAGTTGCCCTCGCTTCTGAAAAGGACTAGAAAGGGACTTTCTGAAGTAACTGAGCTCGAGATCTCCCCATGGAAAGAAGACGAATCTATTGGCAGAAGACCACGAGGACTTCGTCTCATCCGTTGGTAGCTATTGCCCCCCTTTTTCTTTCTCTCTACTCTTTTACATTGTTTATCTCCCTCTCTTTCTTTTTTCTATCGCATTACTGTGTTGTGGGCATTTAATAAAGGTGCACTGTTCTGATTAAAACTGAAATCTCTTGCGTCCTTTTACACTCTGAGATCTATAAAACGAACCATCACGACCCCCTGCTCAGCGGATCGTGACATTAAACTGGCGTCACGGAGAGGATCTCTGACAGACAGAAGGGGTTGCAAGGTTGTGTGTAGTCTGTAATAGGGGAAGGATGTTTTGCTCCAGCTGCACCTAGCCCGACACCCTGAAAAGGGTGAGCGGTGTCTAGAAAACAAGGGGGGGTGACTCGAATTTCCTGCAAACTGCACACGCCTAGCTGAAAAGCACCCCATACTCAGTTGAGGGCTCTGCCTTTGGATTTTTCACAAAAAGATCTCTTAGTGTAAAAGGGGGAGCTGTGTTTTCTGCTGTGTGTGCGTGAATTTGGACTGCTTGGTGTAGCAAAGAGACATCCATAAGTAACTTAAGGAGTACCTCCCAAGCAGATTTGGTCTCTTCACCCACCCAGGGAAGCGAAGGGAGACACAGCGAAGCTGTGTGTGTCGCAGTGTGTAATTAACTTTTACCTCCTTGTGGTGGTTTTGATCCCTTCATAAAATGACTGAAAACCCTAGTGCAAAAGATAAAGCTGCATTTTATGCTCTGCTAGCAAAACATAATGCCCGGCCCTCTCCAGGAGGGGAAGAATGGGCTCAAAATACCTGGTTTAATTTGGAGAATGTGACTGATAGACTATGTTCTTTACAACATGAGACAAAATTTAAATTTGGCCGAAATAAAACCATAATCTGCTCTGTTCTAGGAGCATGCGTTACGGCAGCTATAGATCACCGCTTTAAGCGATGTATTGAAGAGAAAGCAATCATAGATTCCCTTCAAAACCTAGTGGAGATTTTACAGAAACAATTAGATGAAGAAAGGAATGAAAATCATGTGCTGCGGGCTGCTTTA
This sequence comes from Corvus moneduloides, assembly GCF_009650955.1. NCBI lineage: Eukaryota > Metazoa > Chordata > Aves > Passeriformes > Corvidae > Corvus > Corvus moneduloides. Next base: position 5,324,219 of record NC_045484.1, on the reverse strand, counting down.
AAAGAGGAATATTTTAAGAATTCAAAGAATGCTGACTCACCAAAAGAGACAGAGGAAAAGGAAACTCCTCACATTAACCAAATATACCCCCAGAAAGAACTAACGCTAGTGAAAAATTGTGGGGAAAACTGCTGCCCTGGTATGAGACCTCTGATTAAAACAGAATATAATTATATCAATGATGAAGATTTTGAACCGCGTATCACCACTAAACAAATACCATACCCTGCTATTGAATTGGCTAAGTTAAAAAAGGAGTACGGGTGGCTCCCCCACGAATCTGAGACACAATATGTTTTCCGAGTGTCTCTCACTGGAAGAGACCAAATTCTATTAACTGAACAGGAGGCCAGTGGATACTGGGGACATGGAGTTTTCTTAACAACGGGAGACAAACGTAACACATGGTCCCTGACTCAGCGCACAGCTTTCTGGGCCGGGGAACTCAATCCTTTAGAAAGGGGAGACCCTTTAGCTATAGTTGTGTCATAGGTTAGAGAGCATAGTCCCGGAAGGGATGTCCTTGCTAAGGGGTGCTTACAGCTTCCTCTGGGACCTGATAGAACCTATCAGCTGGCCAGTTTGAATATGGACAATTCTTTAAGCCACTTAAAGTTGTGACCGCCTCTGTGATACACACTTAAGAATAGACAAGCTCCCCCTCAAGCTCTCTCTCCCGTTTCCAGCGCTGGGACAGGTGGCTGCGGGGCCCGAGCGGGGCCCAGTGGGCCTGGCCCAGGCCCCGCTCGGGCCAGGCCGGGCCGGTCCACAGCTCCAGGATGACCCCCCCCCCAGCAGGACTGTGGGCAGCCAGAGCGGCTCGGAACGCCCCCCCTCCCCCTCCACTGCGGCCAAGATTTGAGCAAAAAGCTGCACCGCTGTCTGGCAGAGGTCAGGTGACCAACAGCGATAAGCCACACAGCTGCAAGGCTGAGGTGAGATTAACCCTTTTCTTGCTGTGAAGAGCTGAAAACCTGAGGGAGGAGAAAGAGGAGATGCTTAAAGCTGAAAGTCTGTTGTGAAGCTATGATATATCAGAGTATCCCGTTGTCATTTCATGAAGATATGGGGGGTGGAGTGTTCAACTCGTAAGCAAAAGCACCTGTGCTGAGATAGGCAGATGCTGCCGCAGCTGTAATTTCATGAGAAGTTTGGACAGGGAGAGATGGAAGCGATGAGGACTTTGGCTCCAAATGGGAAAGGAGAAACCTCAGTTCCTAGAGATGCTCCCAGAGGTAGTCCTAAAGATGAAGATGAGGAAGACCCTTTGCTCCCAGGGAAGGAGAAGGGCCTCTGTTTTTGTTTCTGAACGGCTCAACCTTAGAATTGTACCCCAAAAATTTCAAGAGTGGACCCTGGAAAGCAGTTGCGGGAAAAGCTGCAAGTCGGGGGAAGGGATTCACATGCGAGCAGAGAGACTCCTCTTCCTAAATGGGCTGAACAGTATTTGGAAGTGGGCGGCTGTCTCGTTGTGATAATGTTTTCATAGCACGAGCAAGAAGAGACTTCTCTTTCTAAATGGACTGAAGAAGGTTATTATGGAAGTGGTAAACAGACTGAACATCTCAAGGGTTGTCTTTTTGTATTGTCAGTGGGAGAAAGGAGGAAGGTGGGGGGAGGAGGAGAGTTCTGAAGGTATGGCATAATTTTTTTCCCCTCTTTTAGGTCTGTTAATAAACTTCTTTGTATTCTTTCAAGGTTGGTGCCTGCTTTGCATTTCTCCTAATTCTTATCTCACAGCAGATAAGCAGTAATGAGTATTTTGGACCAAACCACTACAAGTTGGTACCCCCGATCAACTTCTAGAAAGCATCCACAAAGCCGCCTGTCTGCAAATGATCCATGAAAGGAAATTGACTCCTGGATATGAATCCCCGATGCAATTACTTGTTAAACCTGAACTGATGACCCCTTTAATTCGAGGCCTTCCAGAATCACTCAAACCTACAGCAATTGTCCTTCAAAAAACCATAGCAGCTGTAGGTCCTGTAGAAAGGCTGGATAGACTCCTTGGAAACCCGAGCGACCAAACTGGATCTACTGATCCTGGGTTTACTCCATATTCAACCTCCTCTCAGCCGCCAGGTTCACAATCGAATTCACCTGCCGGTGATCGCAAAGTTTGGACATGGAGTGAGGTTGCAGAAGATCTGATTAATTACAGTAGAAAATATGGACCTATAAAAATCCCAGAGGAAAAATCAGAAAAAACAAAAGGTGTCAGGTTACATTAAGGCTCCTCATAGCAAAAAGCCAGAGAATGTAAAACAGATTTCTAACCGTCAGCATTGGTGGTTATTAGGTATCAAAAAGGGGGTCCCCAGGGATGTGATAGATGGCTTACCCCTTGATAAATTGAGTAAGGTAGTGTCTAACTGGCACTGGCGGAAACCCATTGAATCCGTCAATTCAACCCAGTGCACCCTCCCCCCCCACCCCCCCAGAATCTGGGCAGTGAGTCAAAGCAACCTCTCCCTCAAAGTCCATGCAGTGAGCCAAAGCAACCTCTCCCTCAAAACCAGGGAAACTAGACCCTCCATCTCTTGTCAGTGGGAGAAGAGACGGAGCATGGGTATACCTGAGAATGCTCACTAAAACCAGGAGATGTAATGATCACAGCTATTACAGGCCCTAAACGGGCACCTGTAACTTTTCTGATTGACACTGGGGCACAAATTTCTGCGCTGGCAAAGAAAGATGCCCAGAGGTGTGGAATTGTTCCAACAAAGAACCGATATTGTGTTTTAAATGCCTTGGGAATGACAGAATCTATGAATGTGGCCTTAGTCAAGCTCATTTTGCCTGCAGAGGAAAATCAACTCTATTAATATGGTGATTGGAGGTATTCCAACCAATTTATTAGGGATGAATGCCCTCGTTGGGAGGCAGTGGGAGGACTCGGAGGGTCTTCTGTGGTCTTTTGGCACGCCACGTTTTAACATCAGACTGCTCCAGGCCGCACCCTCTCTACCATTCAACAAAGTAACTAATGTGAAACAATACCCCCTCCCCCTGGGTGCCAAAGAGGGTATCAAACCAGTGATACAGGAGCTGAGAGAACAAGGAGTAATAGCTAATATTCATTCTCCTCTCAATTCTCTGGTGTGGCCAGTATGAAAGCCTAATGGGAAGTGGAGGCTGACAATAGATTTTCGCAGGCTAAATGCCAACACAGACCCTCCTACAGCAGCAGTCCCAAATCTAGCAGAATTAATCACACTGATTCAAGAAAAGGCTCATTCAATCATGGCAACTATAGATGTCAAAGACATGCTTTTTATGATACCTTTACAGCCAGAAGATATGGACCGTTTTGCTTTCACATGGGAAGGACAGCAATACACTTTCACTAGGCTTCCCCAAGAGTACAAACATTCCCCTACCCTGGCTCATCACGCTTTAGCGTCCCCAGTATCCACTGGCCTCCTGTTCAGTTAATAGAATTTGGTCTCTTCCAGTGAGAGACACTCGGAAAACATATTGTGTCTCAGATTCGTGGGGGAGCCACCCGTACTCCTTTTTTAACTTAGCCAATTCAATAGCAGGGTATGGTATTTGTTTAGTGGTGATATGCGGTTCAAAATCTTTTCCAAGAGTTAGAAAAAATACCCAAAGCTGACAATGTGGCTGTTTATCAATACATTGATGATATCCTTGTGGGAGGAGATGAAATAGAAGAAGTGAGAGATACCCAGCAGAAAATAATCTCTCACTTAGAAAGCCTTGATTTGCAAATTCCCTCAGAAAAAAACCAAAACCTTTCACATGAAGTGAAATTTTTGGGAATTTGGTGGAAAGGAGGTATGACATGTATCCCACCTGATACCCTAACCTCTTTAGATCAGATTAAAATGCCTGAATCCGAAAAAGATTGCCAACATGCTTTAGGATTATTAGTGTTCTGGAGAAAACACATCCCAGATTTTTCCATAATTGCCAGACCTCTTTATAACTTGTTGAGAAAAGGGATAAAATGGGAATGGACTGCTTCTCAAGAAGAAGCACTGCAATTGTTGATTTTTGAAGCAACAGCTCACCAAGCCCTGGGCCCTATTCACCCTACAGATCCTTTTCAGGTGGAATGGGGATTTGCCTCCTCAGGGTTGTCAGTACACATATGGCAGCGGGGCCCTGAGGATCCGACGAGGCCTGTTGGTTTTTACTCCCGTGGCTTCAAAGATGCTGAAAAAAGGTACACTACCTGGGAGAAAGGATTGTTTGTGGTTAGCTTAGCTCTCATAGAAGTGAAGAAGATTGCACGACAACAACCAATTGTTTTGAGAGGCCCTTTCAAAGTTATTAAGGCAGTCTCTACTGGGAGCCCCCCACCTGACGGGGTGGCCCAGAGGGCCTCAGTAAGGAAGTGGTATGCTCAGATTGAACATTATTGTAGCGTCTTCTCAATATCTGAAGGAGCTGTAAAAAATCTGGCAATGCAAGAAACCGAAAACTTGGGTAGCAGCCAAGACAAACCCGCCTCGGTCATTGAAGTAGCCCCTCCTTTTTCCCCCAAACAGTCAGCAAATTCTTGGTTTACAGATGCTTCTGCCAAGTGAGAAGGAAAGGTGTGGAAATATAAGGCTGTAGCCCTCCACACTTCCTCAGGTGAACGAATTATCACAGAGGGGGAAGGCAGCGCCCAAGCTGGCGAGCTGATAGCTGTTTGGAGTGTTTTCCAGTGTGAGTCACAGAATACTTCTCTTGTCTGTATCTACACCGATTCCTATGCTGTGTTTAAGGGATGTACTGAGTGGCTTCCTTTTTGGCAGCAAAATGATTGGGAAGTTAACAGAATCCCAGTATGGCAAAAGGAAAAGTGGCAAGAAATTCTAAGTATTGCAAGTCAAGGGAATTTTGCCGTGCAGTGGGTAGCCTCTCACCAGACAGATGGAAATCCAGCAGGAGAGTGGAACAATAAAGTTGATGAATTAGCAAGACTAAGTCCTGTGAAAAAAGATCAGATTACAGAGGACTGGGAGCACTTATTAGAATGGTTGCATGTAAAAAGACAGCACACAGGTGCAAAAGATTTGTACAAAGAAGCCCTTGCTCGTGGTTGGCCCGTTACTAGAGAAATGTGTAAAGCATGCATATCAGCCTGTGAACAATGCCGCAGATGGCTAGAAAGACGCCCTTTGGAAGATGATCCTCTGCATTTAAGAAAGGGTAAAGGCTTATGGGATGCATGGCAGGTAGATTATATTGGCCCCTTTAAAAAGTCAGGAGGTAAACACTTTGTGCTGGTAGGAGTGGAGATAATATCTGGGTTAGTCCAGGCCGATGCCTTTAAAAGAGCTACAGGAGATAATACTGTTAAAGCATTGCAGGGATGGTTTGGAACTTTCCCAAAACCACAAGAAATTCAATCTGATAATGGGTCTCACTTTACTGCCAAACTTGTACAGGATTGGGCAAAAAGTGAAGGGATTAAATGGACTTCTCACACCCCTTACTACCCTCAAGTTAACGGCATTGTAGAAAGGACCAATGGTCTCTTGAAACGACTTTTGAAACCACAGGAGGGAAGTTGGGATGTTCGGCTATGGGAAGCTGTGAAAGGTGTGAATGATAGATGGGGGGTAAACGGGTGTCCCAAAATCACTGCCTTTTGCCCAACAGCTCCAAGCATAATTCCCTCACTACAGGGACCAAATGATCCTAAGAATCCTGCACACTACCTTGGACAACCTGTTTTGGTAGACCTCCCTACTGGAGGAGGAGTACCACTAGTGCTAAAAACCCTCTGAATAAATATGCATGGGTAGCCTCCGATGCCCTAGGGAGAGAGCATCGGATACATACACGCTGCATAATTCCATCATTCTAATTTTCTGCCTTTTGGTGGCAGACTCTGTTGTGTTTACTTTTCTCAGAAGAACTCCGAGGGACATGAAGACCACGTAAACCATGATAAAACTAGTAATACTTTTCTGCATCCTACCACAACACCAGGGCCAAAAACCAGCTGAGTGGCCGTGGTCTGAAGCTACCATTAGGTACACTAGTGCTCTAGGATCCTATCCCAGAGATTGTTGCCCAGGCCTAGCGACTGTAGTACTGCACGACTCTGAGGTATACCGTCCGAGTGAATGGGGATGGGACTTGAAGGATTGGACTAGAATCCTAAATTGAACAACTGGTGAAAAAATTAAGGTAGGATGCAGAAAAGTAGAAGGATCTCTCTATGAGAAAGCTTCCACCATTGCAATTGCTGAGAATTTTCTAAAACTGGATGGGAAAACCATGATGGAGCTATTCTCTATCCTTTTGAGCATAGAGAATGGGCCCGTCAAATTGGTGAGAAGTGGCAAACTGTTAATTTGGAAACTTGTATTGTCCAGGAACAACAAGGGTTCATCTGTGAAGTAATGCAATTAGAGCTCAAGACATTTGTTTAGACACAGAACAAAATATCTGTCCTTTTGAAATTCATCCTAACAAGATGCCTGAAACGGTGCTTGTGTATGTAGGTAATGGATGTGCATGCTTAAGAACTGCTTGTGATAAGGTATTTATAGAAAACTTAGTAGTAGATACTAAAAATAATTCAAATTTTTGTGTTTGTAGCTTTACTAAAATCATAGGATGTGATTTTTCCTATTTAGCCCCACTTACTTCTTATCACCTCTTACAGTCCAATTACACACTGATCCACCAATTATTGCCTACCCCCATTGGGATGAACCTTACTTTGGTAAAGCAATTGTTGCTTCACCAAGATTTAATCAAAATTTTGGAAAAGATCAAGAAAAACGGACAGAAAACCTTGGTAGCTGTTCATCACAATGTGAAAGAAATACATCGTGTTCTAGAAAGAGTAAAGAAAGATGCTGAACACGGGTGGTGGGATACTCTTTTTGGGTGGTCATCTACTGCTACAGGTGTCCCGAACAAATTGTGTCATCCCATCATTGTTCTCTTGATTTTAGTTTTGATTGGTTTTGTTTTATCAGCAATCTTATACATCATGAATTGGAGAATGATGGAACGGTTAACACAATTGACATCTATAATAGATGTCCACAATTTGGTCAATATCCCATCCACTGTGGACACACCTAAAGTTATTGACACGAGACAAACTACACAAGTATTAAGAGGTGATAAGAAATTAGAGGTGTATTTTGATTAAAAAATTTTATTACATGTGTGTTCTAATTAAAAAATTACTTATTCCTTCTTTTCTCTTCTCCTTTTCTTTTCTCTTTTCTTTTCTTTTTTTCTTTTTTTCTTCTTTTCTTTTCTTTTCTTTTCTTTTCTTTTCTTTTCTTTTCTTTTCTTTTCTTTTCTTCTTTTTCTTCCTTTCTTATGTTCTCTACCCTTTTTCGGGATCTGCTACCAACATTGATGAGTCCTGAAGACTTCGCAATGACACTACGAAATCGTGCTGATGGAGCTCGCTTGACGACAGTCGTGAGTCACGGGGTGGTGTAAGAGACAGTCCGAAGATCCCTCATCTGCCTCACGATCATTGCTGAGGACAAAGACTGAGCACAGGAGTCCTGGCCTGGCTGAGGTGGGATGTCTGCCAAGTGTTGGCTGCAGGTGTGCCCGCTGGGAACTGGTACACATTCCTGAGGAAAATTAGTGCAGGTACCAATGGACTGCGCCGTTCTTGCTGCCCAGGCGGAAAGGACTGCGCTGAAGTAGAAAGGAATGACCTGTCCTGTGCACCTGTCCTGTACCTGTTTTCCTAAAGCAACGGGTCCCATAACAACGGCTGTAGATTTCCCCCACCTCTTGGCCAGTTGCCCCTCGCTTCTGAAAAGGACTAGAAAGGGACTTTCTGAAATAACTGAGCTCGAGATCTCCCCACGGAAAGAAGACGAATCTATTGGCAGAAGACCACGAGGACTTCGTCTCATCCTTTGGTAGCGATTGCCCCCCTTTTTCTTCCTCTCTACTCTTTTACTTTGTTTTTCTTTATCTCCCTCTCTTTGTCTCCTCTATCGCATTACTGTGTTGTGAGCACTTAATAAAGGTGCACTGTTCTGATTAAACTGAAATCTCTTGTGTCCTTTTACACTCTGAGATCTATAAAACAATCACGACCCCCTGCTCGTATTAGCGGATCGTGACAGTAAGTAAGTTACAATTTAAGCTTACAATGGAAAATTCTCAGACCTCTCTTCTTCGTGCTACATCAACATTTCTTGTTTGCCTGCGATAGCTCTCTTTTTGGTAAAAACATGTTTTCTATTTACTTATGCTCTTCTTGAGACTTATTGGTGAAAAACATGTCTTTGTTTGTAGTCACATACCTTTGTCCTAATCATAAAAATCTCCTTCCAACTCATCTCCCACCTTTGCCTTCTCAGTTATTCAGTGGTCAGTGTTTCAGCAAAACATCTTTTACTCTATATCAAAACTTGCTTTCATTTCTGTCTCATCCTCAGTTTCTACGTTCAGAGATCTTTCTGCCAAGCTTACATATCTGTGAAACTTTCTTACCAAACTTTCATCCTTCCCAACAGTGAAACCTTTATAACAACTCCTAAAAGAGACCAGGGTACTCACCTATGCTGGACACCAGTGACTAATAATGCGTTTGTAACTCTGAACCGTGAGTTAATGCGAGCCCCGGCATTGGGCATACCAGATGTTACTAAACCTTTTCTGTTGTTTTCACATTAGAGGCAAGGACTGGCGCTGGGACTTTTAGCACAGAAGCTGGGACCATACAAAAGGCCAGTGGCTTATTTCTCCAAGCAGCTGGATGTGGTCAGCCAAGGATGGCCTACCGGCCTGCCTGCCTGCGTGCAGTGGCAGCTGTCATCCTGAACGTAGAGGAAGCTCGCAGTTTCCCAATGGGCCAGCAGACAACTGTTTTTGTCTCTCATACAGTGTCAGCAGTGCTGACACAGAAAGGATATCACTGGTTAACCCCATCCCGCTTTCTCAAATACCAGGCTGTTCTAGCAGAATTGGAGGACGTGAGTATTCAAGTAACTAACATTTTAAATCCAGCAGCTTACCTCCAAGGCAAAGCTACTGAGGAGCCTGTACAGCATGACTGCATTGAAACCATGGAGGCAGTTTACTCTAGCCACCCAGACCTAAAGGACTCTCCGCTAGAAAACGCATAAAACTGGTTCGCTGATGGGAGCAGTTACGTCAAGGATGGTAAGGGGCTCGCTGGGTATGCAATTACAACCACAGATGCCGTCATCGAAGCCAACCCGTTACCTGTGGGGACATCTGCTCAAAAAGCTGAAATAAATAGCCCTGACCCGAGCTTCCATATTAGCCAAGGGTAAACCTATCAACATTTGGACTG